>NC_064615.1:517132550-517496717 GCF_023898315.1 Schistocerca nitens
GAGTGCCATAAGCGCATCCAAGCACTACGAGCACTAGGAGAAAATGTGGACTCTTATTTATGGGAGAGTGCTTGCACCCAAACTTCTTCAAGCCTTTCCTGAAGAAATTTGCAAAAATTGGCTCGTTCATGCCCGAAGGCAAAAGATTGAAGAAGGGAACCTCACCCACCTTATGGAGTTCTTAAATGAAGAGGTGGAAGGAGCTATCAACACACGCAAAATTCGTGGAGATATTGTACCACACGAAAATTACGTACCAACTTCATCTGCCTTCCATGTAAAGGTTAAAACGAAGAGGGACAAGAAGAAACAACAGAATTCAGAGCCCTTCTGTGTGTATTGCGGCGAAAGAGGGCACTGGGGCCAAGACTGCCAAAAGATTGCAAGCTTGCAGGCAAGAATCGACGCCCTCAAGACAATGAACCGTTGCTTTCTATGCCTGAGACGTGGCCACAACAGAAATCAGTTTTTCAGACGGGGAAAGGCGTCCTGTGCGAAATGTAAGGGGGAGCATCACATTTCTATCTGTAGTAGCCATACCACAACAGTAAATAAAATTGAAACTATGACTTCTAACTTCACATACCTGCAAGCTGCTCGTGTGAGTATCACAGGACCCACTGGTAAGAGCAAACAGACACGTGCCATCCTGGACACTGGGAGTCAATCGAGTTCCATTCACCATTCACTGATCGAATCTCTCCAACTAAGTGTCATTGGAAGCACTACTCTCGAGATAACTACTTTCGAATCCAGTTAGAGTTCATCACTCTCAAGGAAGAAGGTGCAGTTTAATATGATGGGGTGCTCCACTAATTCCCACATATCAGTAACAGCCTTTGAAAGCACAAATAATTTTTCACAGTAACCAACAGTGCCACAAGATGTAGGAGATATGGCCTTGAGGGGTGGTACACCACTCGCAGATCTTAAAGGAGACACTGAAGATCTACCTATTGAGATCCTGATTGGAGCTGATTATTACTGGAGAATCGTGACTTTGGAACAACCAATCAAGGTATCATCATCATTGGTTCTTCTCCCAACAATCTTTGGATATGTTCTCAGTGGAAACACATCTAGCACCACCGTCAACTGAGCAACTGTAAACTTTATTCAGGGCAGCTGCAGTGATATATCTGATGAGACAGTGCGCCGATTTTGGGACCTGGAGACAATCGGGATAACAGAACATCAAGAGCGAGCATTAAAACCCATGGACCATCCTATTTATCAGGAATTCCGAGAATCATACTGTGTGGAATATGGCCGCAGAGTTGTATCTCTGCCTCGAAAGAAGGATATACCTCTCTTCTGCAACCGCACAACTGCTGAAGCGCGTCTTCGCTCCTTACAAAACAATCTGCGAGGGAATGAAGATCTGAAGGTCATTTACCACGAGACCATGTCGAAATATATTGAGAAGAACTAGGTAGAGGTAGCACCTGAGGGCCGTACTGCTGGAAACACATTCTACCTGCCACACCACATTGTGAAGAAATGCATCAGTGGAAGTGTGGAGTACAGAATAGTCTTCGATGCATCCTCACATCAGCCAGAGTCTCTATCGCTGAATGATGCCCTCGAAAAGGGACCAAATTTACTTCCGGATATTCTAGAGCATACTGACTTACAGCTCTACTGTGCCCACCATGGAATCACTTGGAAATTCATACCACCAAGTGCGGCTTGGTGGGGAGGCTGGTGGGAATGCATGATAGGCTCAGTCAAGCGCTGCCTGAGGAAAGTTCTTGGTCGCTCCCAGGTGAATGAAGAGAGCTTAAACACCACCTTGATCAGCATAGAAGCCGCAATGAACTCACGACCCATCACTCAAGGAGAGAGCGACACTGCATTGACGCCAGCCCACTTTCTAAATTGTGGGAAATTAGTAACAATTCCATGTGGGCCAGAGCCAGCAACTAGAAAGGACCTTGCCAAGGAGTTCCGACTCAGACAAAAGGTCAATGACGACATATGGCGCAGGTGGAAGACAGAATACCTCCTGCTGCTAAGACAATATCATGAGGTGAAGGGATACCCTTCGCAAAGGAAACCGAGAATTGGAGAGGTTGTTCTGCTCCAAGAAGACAGCAAACCACGGCACTTGTGGAAGAGGGCTGTGGTAGTAGAAGTGCGGCATGGCAGAGACAGTAAAATATGGTGCATCATCCTCCGCCAGCCAGATGGTATGAAGATCTGTCGACCGGTCCAGCTGGTCATCCCCCTCGAGATGGACCAGGGTGGGGAGGATGTCGGGGAATGAAGACTCCTACGCCATCTGTTGGTGTTCTGTTAAGTCTGTACATTGTGCTGCCCTGTAAAATGGACGTGTGAGAATAAAGGAGTGTGAGCAGAAGTTTTACTGTGTCCTTGATTTCACTAGTGTGTAGCAACAACGTAGTTGGATGTGGGAACCGGCTGAGAAGCATATTCAGGCTGTCCAGCACAAGGGTCGTCGTCATTAATCTGCGGGGCGGATTCGATCCGGGACCGTTACGCCTCTCCATATCCCATATTAATACTTGACTGTTGCACCGCAAATAAACTACCGGGCACTGCCGAGTACTATAGAGACACCTTCTACGTCTAATGCAGGAGATGTGGAAGCAGGTCACATCAGGCTAACCAGGCGAAGTTACGTCAGGCGCTACATGCTAATATGATAAATGTCGTCTCCAATGCGTCGAGATGATTAACATTCACTACAGCTAAGCAGAAGGACAATAGGCGTAACAGCATTGATGCAGCATAAGGGTAGAGCTACTGAGGCTTTGATGACCTGATTGCTTCATGCTGCTCCTTGCTGTCTGCCTCTGCTACTGTGGGTGGACACTGCTGCTGCCATGAGACATCTCATCCAAGCTGGATCCATGATTCTGCCTACCTCAGCATGCACCGCAGACAGGGGACGTCGAACTCTCCGGGTATCACCCCGATTGTTTTATTTGATACACTATAAATGTTTTAACTGCGATGGTTTGATGACGAAATGTGAAGTCCATACCAAGCATTATTTACCACACCACACCTATACCATCCACGTTGGTAAGCCATTGCCTGACGTCTTCCAACACAAGTTTTTAATCATTCTGCTTGGAGGATTGAGGAACTTCGACCATTCATGTATATAGTGAAATGCAACACCGACAGCCGTCCTTACGAAGTTACATATTTATTATGTGGCTACTAGTTTCGGTGCACAATCTTCGGGCGTTAACTGACGCTCAGGAGTTAACTCCAGTAGTACACACGATTCCATCAGTGACCAACATTATGGAATGGATTTCACGTACTACCTGTAACAACGATGTTGTGTCACCAAGCATCAACTACACAACATCGTTGTTACAGGTGGTCTGCGAAAACCAGTTCATAGATGTTGGGCACTGATGGAGTCGCATATGTGATTAGAGTTAACCCCTCAGCGTCCTGAAGCACCGAAACTGGTAGCCATATAGTACGTAATATCGTAAGGACGGCTGTAGGTATTCCGTTTCAGTACATCTTCCAACCCAGTTCCACCACCCACCATAGAGGCGTACCACCCCTGCCTCTATATAATGATATTTTTATTCATCTATATCTACATCATACTTCGCAAGCCACCAAAAGGTGTGTGGCGGAGGGTACTTTCGGTACCACTATCTAATCACTCCAACCCTTTTCCACTCGCGATCAGTGCGTGGGAAGAGTGGTTGTCGGTAAGCCACTGTATTGGTTCTAATTTCTCGAATTTTCTCCTCGTGGTCAATAAGCGAGATGTATGTGAGGAGAAGTAATATTTTGTCCGACTCCTCCTGAAAAGTGATGTCCCGAAATTTCAGTAGCAAATCTCTCCATGATACACAACGCCCTCATGTAAGGCCTACCAGTGGAGTTTGTTTGGCATCTCCGTAAGACTCTGCGATGTCATAAGGAGCATCCGACGCTTTCTACTACTTCACTTATATATACTGTAAACAGTAACGGTCCTATCACACTTCCCTGTGGTGCTCCGGCTATTACCTTTACACCTGTCGATATACGAGGGTTGGAGCTTAAATAGTGGCAACTATTTATTCACAACTGATACAAAAGAGTTACATGTTTAAACCTGTTACTGTCCTTCAGAGTAGTCATCAACGTTGTTAGAACCCGTTGCCAGCGATGTGGAAGGCGTAGTATACCGTTAGCAGTGCCTGTTGAAGGTGCGAATGGAGCGGTGAATTACCTGTCGAATCTCTGGAACAGTTCTGAAGTAAATGCCACGAAGTGGTTCCTTCATCTTCGGAATCAAATCAAAGTCACAAGCGCTTAAGTCCGGGGAGCATGGCGGATGGTACAGCACTTCCCAGTTCCATCGCAGTCACCAAGACATCTGCTACTGCTCTTACTACCCGGCCTAACTATCGCAGAGGATTTTTTCCCCTGGCGCTTGCCTTGGCACATTTTCCCCTCTGCCCTTCAAACCGCTACCGCTCGTTCAACTTTCGACCCAATCTGTCTCCAGATGAGCGCGTATAAATGGTTAACCTTAACCAGACGTACGCAAACATCGCAGTACTCACATCCTGCGACACCTCACTTTAGTGAAAACTAACCCTTCTGAGTTGGCCATCATGCCGGTGTGGGCGTGGAGGGGCTCCACCTCTTAAAAAAATAATTTTTGCACTTAAAATCAGTCCTTCCTCATCCTTCATTTCATTTGACGAATGCGACTGTTTCGAGTGATTGTTCTGGAATCGTTCAGTCGTACGGTAATGGGTCTTTCTGCGTATTTCAGTGCAATACGTTGCATTCGTTTATTTTCGGAGTCAAATGCAAATTCTGGCACTAAGCGTCGATCCTCTGCTACAGTTTCTAGAGTTGTGACTTCTCCGTCAGCCATACAGCGAATTTGATACGACATCGATTGAATTCTTGAAACTTTTGCTGCTACTATTATAGGCAGTATAGCCACGTTGATTGTTTATCTACACTCCTGGAAATGGAAAAAAGAACACATTGACACCGGTGTGTCAGACCCACCACTTGCTCCGGACACTGCGAGAGGGCTGTACAAGCAATGATCACACGCACGGCACAGCGGACACACCAGGAACCGCGGTGTTGGCCGTCGAATGGCGCTAGCTGCGCAGCATTTGTGCACCGCCGCCGTCAGTGTCAGCCAGTTTGCCGTGGCATACGGAGCTCCATCGCAGTCTTTAACACTGGTAGCATGCCGCGACAGCGTGGACGTGAACCGTATGTGCAGTTGACGGACTTTGAGCGAGGGCTTATAGTGGGCATGCGGGAGGCCGGGTGGACGTACCGCCGATTTGCTCAACACGTGGGGCGTGAGGTCTCCACAGTACATCGATGTTGTCGCCAGTGGTCAGCGGAAGGTGCACGTGCCCGTCGACCTGGGACCGGACCGCAGCGACGCACGGATGCACGCCAAGACCGTAGGATCCTACGCAATGCCGTGGGGGACCGCACCGCCACTTCCCAGCAAATTAGGGACACTGTTGCTCCTGGGGTATCGGCGAGGACCATTCGCAACCGTCTCCATGAAGCTGGGCTACGGTCCCGCACACCGTTAGGCCGTCTTCCGCTCACGCCCCAACATCGTGCAGCCCGCCTCCAGTGGTGTCGCGACAGGCGTGAATGGAGGGACGAATGGAGACGTGTCGTCTTCAGCGATGAGAGTCGCTTCTGCCTTGGTGCCAATGATGGTCGTATGCGTGTTTGGCGCCGTGCAGGTGAGCGCCACAATCAGGACTGCATACGACCGAGGCACACAGGGCCAACACCCGGCATCATGGTGTGGGGAGCGATCTCCTACACTGGCCGTACACCACTGGTGATCGTCGAGGGGACACTGAATAGTGCACGGTACATCCAAACCGTCATCGAACCCATCGTTCTACCATTCCTAGACCGGCAAGGGAACTTGCTGTTCCAACAGGACAATGCACGTCCGCATGTATCCCGTGCCACCCAACGTGCTCTAGAAGGTGTAAGTCAACTACCCTGGCCAGCAAGATCTCCGGATCTGTCCCCCATTGAGCATGTTAGGGACTGGATGAAGCGTCGTCTCACGCGGTCTGCACGTCCAGCACGAACGCTGGTCCAACTGAGGCGCCAGGTGGAAATGGCATGGCAAGCCGTTCCACAGGACTACATCCAGCATCTCTACGATCGTCTCCATGGGAAAATAGCAGCCTGCATTGCTGCGAAAGGTGGATATACACTGTACTAGTGCCGACGTTGTGCATGCTCTGTTGCCTGTGTCTATGTGCCTGTGGTTCTGTCAGTGTGATCATGTGATGTATCTGACCCCAGGAATGTGTCAATAAAGTTTCCCCTTCCTGGGACAATGAATTCACGGTGTTCTTATTTCAATTTCCAGGAGTGTATATGCAGAAGAGGAAAATCTGCCCAGGAATTTTATTGCTGTCAAATGGAACATTCACGAGCGCTGTTATATCAACAAATTGTAAGGGTAGCAAAATGTTATTTGTGTGTAGTGGCTGCATTAGCAATGATGAACAGTAAACAAAGGAACGACTAACACTTTACAATGTGTATATGTTTACATAATGCCGAATACATACGATTTAAAATTTAGCCATTAAGTTTACAGCCCAACTTTCTCGTTACGCAACCGTACTCTAGGGCACGCAAGCCGCCGAAACAGCGTGCAATAGGAACGTCTGCAACAGCTAGTGAGTAAACGAGCGCTCAATAGTTACGTGAAGTTTCTTCTCATTTACGCACATTGTATTGCGTTCATCAAAGTTTCCTTCGCTAAGGAAGACGGATCTTATTTCGCAGTGACGAAGATTTCTCTTCGCTTGGCCCCCAGTGAATGTTATACATTTATCCGTGTACAATACACATCTGTCACCACGGCTCTGATTCATGCACAGCTATACTCACATCTAGCTGTACAGGGCGGAGCTGAGAACGTCTTCGTCCTCTGCCCTCCCTGTGGTGACCATCCCGCCCCGCACTACCCCCTTGTCTACGACAGCCCCTTCCCTGACAACCTGAGTAAAATTACCAAATAAGCAGCAACCAGTCGCAAAATCATGTTTTATTTATTCACTTTTGCAAATCGATTTCATCTGATTAACAGCCATCATCTTTTTATGTTTGACCTCTGCTTAAGACAGTATTACTACTCAGGGCACATATTCGTTGAAAGCACCGATGATGGCTGTTAATCAGTTGAAATCGATTTGCAAAAGTGAATAAATAAAACATGATTTTGCGACTGATTGCTGCTTATTTGGTAATTTTATGGTTTACGGTCGCTGCACAACTTGGGAACCACATGGAGCCCACCATTCATAACCTCAGTAAACATCGCTAAACAGTATTTTATCTTTGACAAAATAGTAGATTTTTATCTTTGAGGAGGATCATTTCTGCTTATGCATAGCACCACCACGTTCGTTTTTCTGCAGTATATACGTCGCTTTCAGACGTTAGACCCGTCAGTCGGCAAGATTCGACAGAGGAGCATTGCCTCTGAAGATCTCCAGCGCAGTTCTGGACGAAACATTAAAAACATAAGGTTTTCGTGGATACGACCTTATACCCAGAAAGATTTACCAGCAGCAATGTCATCCGGTCGTGAAAGCCTTAATTCTACTTCTGGAGGCAGTTCGTAATCGGTAGACGCAATCTCTGCTTTTGTAGACAGGTCTAACTGTTACCTGTGGCTGTGTTCACATGTCAGTAATTTTGTTATTGGAAGTGATTGTCAGTAAGTAAGCTATTGTGTGCTGCCAGCATGTTGAAGCATAGCTTGTAATGTGCACACTCCCCCAACTGCTGCAACACGCTATCAAGCTAAACAGGTAGCATCACTGCCGAGCTGTGTGTGTGGAGGGCGTGAACTTCTGTAAATTACAGAACGTCTGCATTGTGCAACAAATTTAACAATTTTTAACAAGGTTTATGTCCACTAAAGAAAAACGAGATAGCCCACTCCTTGCTTCTCCCTCTTGGAGATGCATTGCTTTAAAAGGTGGCCTAAGCTCTCCCTTGGCACTGAAGCTATCTCCATGCCAAATTTCATCAAAACGCGTTCAGCGGTTTGGTCATGAAAGCACAGACAGACCTAAAAAGTGGTTCAAATGGCTCTGAGCACTATGGGACTCAACTGCTGAGATCATAAGTCCCCTAGAACTTAGAACTTCTTAAACCTAACTAACCTAAGGACAACACACACATCCATGCCCGAGGCAGGATTCGAACCTGCGACCGTAGTGGTCGCGAGGCAGACAGAGCTACTTAGGCGTTTATGACACATGGTCCAGTCACGTTAATGTGACTTCCACATATGTTCGACGTTAACGTGCGATAATCACGAACAGACGGTAGGTGGCATCACTACAGTGGAGAGTATATAAATCGTGTCGGCGGTTGCAGTAATTGCCTTAATGCGGAAATGGAGCGATTTATTTGACTGTCCAAATGGGCTTCGAACCAAGGTGAAGGTACTTCAGAAACTGAGCTGTTTGCGTGCAGCCTTGGTAAGGTAAAGCGTGCATGGCAAAACGGCGCTATCCAGAACTGTCACCACGGGCCATATATGACAGATTTGAACGAGGACTGCGGAAATATGGAAGGGTGAATAGTCGTGCAACATTTGAGCCACTGACCATCCAAATGAACCAAGGGGCCACCAACAGGGCCTGCTTAACAACTGTTCAGAGAAAGTTGCTGCGTATTGGCCTCCGCAGCGAGTGCCTATTCGATGCACCCAAGCTGACCGGTGCTCATCGGCCACATCAGTACTTCGACTGAAATTCCAGTATCCGATGAATTACGTTTTGTGCTCCGTCGGATAGATGGGCGTCGGCTTGAGCCGCGTGAAACATCTGAAGGCATCGTTATGGTCTGGCCAATATTTCCGTGTCATTACTTGGATATTATCGTTATTCAGGAAGGCAAAATGGATCTACACAAGTATCTATCTATCCTTGGGAAAAACGTCCACCCCGACACGCAGTTTGTTTTTCCTCGGCACTATGGCATCTACCAGCAGCACAATGGAACGTGCCACGCAGTTCGCAGTGTGCGTGGGTGGTTCGGAGTGCACCAGGATAGATTTACCTTACTCCCTTGGCCAATAACCTCTCCAGATTTAGATCCAAAACCCAATCGAGAATCTGTAGGACAACGTCGATCAGGATGTTCACGCAATGGACTCTCAGCTGAGAAATCTAAGGCAGCTGTGCAAGGTACTCGAGTCGGTTGGCTCCATATCCCTGTCGTTACCCTCCAGAACCTCGCTGACCTCCTTCCTGCATGTCTAGCGGCCGTCTGCAGTGCAAATGGTTGCTGTTCTGGGTTTTGACAGGCAATCATATTAATGCAACTGGACAGTATTGTTCATTCATGAATGAAGGATGGAGTTTTCCTATACACAGATGTATCATTAGCCAACAATTTGCGTCAGCTGCCAGCGACACGTCTACATCTACATCTACGTCACGAAGACGAGCCGACGTGTTACCGGCGGAGAGTAATAAGTAGATAGCAGTAAGCTGTAGCCAGGCACCTTTAAAGTCGCCGCCGAGTTGTGACGCGCGACGCCTGGTGGAGACGCGTGGGCGGCGGCCGACCCGGTGAGTGCGTAGCTACGGAAGCGGCGCGGGCAGCAGCGGGCCGACACAGCGTCGCCGAGTCGCCGACTGGCAGGTTGTTTGCGCCGGCCATTAGCCGCCACGCCGCGACACGGCGTGTGGACGCAGGGTGGAGGAGAAGTGGGGTGGGGGGCGTGTTGTGCTAACCCCGTGGTCAGCAGCCTCGCGGCTGTGCACTCCCTTCACGCGACCTGACGGCTGCCACGGCTACAGGCCGCAAGGTCCCCTGTGGCGGCAGTCGCCGCTGCTTTAACGGGCCGCGAGCCGCAGGTGGCAAATTCAGGGCAGGTCCTTCTCGAGAGCTCCGAGAAATGGGTGTTTACAGTTTTTTTTTTTATACAAGGATTGTTTATATTTAAATGGGCGTTTCACCCCTTCATTATACTTATATTAGTCTATAATAAAACTTTTTATCTCGAAACAAATTAAAAATGGCGGCTGTAGCCCTTGTCGAAGTACGCGCCTCGCCGCGCGTCCTGGTTTCCGTGAAGCGTTGTGCAGACTTGAGATTATTTGTGAAACCCCTAAAAACAGAAAATTCCTAAATCATAATTAATGTGGAGAAGTCATTACCATGGATTTTGAAAAAAACCGCCGCGCGGGATTAGCTGAGCGGTCTCAAGGGCTGCAGTCATGGGCTGTGCTTCTGGTCCCGGCGGAGGTTCGAGTCCTCCCTCGCGCATGGGTGTGTGTGTTTGTCCTTAGGATAGTTTAGGTTAAGTAGTGTGTAAGCTTAGGGACTCATGACCTTAGCAGTTAAGTCCCATAACATTTCACACATATTTGAACATTTTTTTTTAAAATACCACGAAAATTGGCAGCAATTTGAAAAATGTATCAGTTTAAAGCACAAATGCTTAAAATAAGTATTTAAATTAAGAATAAAGACAAAGCTGTCGCCAAGACCCCATAAATTTACTCATTATTGATCTTAAAGGATTTAGATGAATCATTTAACTGTCGAGGAAAGAAGGAAAACAGGTTTGAAGTTTGGTAAAAAAAAGTAACCTTGGCTCTGTTACTGAAATTAGTGCCGTATTTTTTCAGTCCGGGATCTTTTAAAAAACTGAGACATTACTCTTTCCGCGGTGGCCACACGTTTTCTGTCAAATCTCGTACGTTTTTGCTGTTTGTCTCTATGACGATTCCTAACACGTTTATTATATTGAGAATACATGAATAACCATCTCTGAATATACCTGCAGTTATGTAAGCTACTGTTTCAATAGTTTTTCCCCCACACTGAACATGTTTCGGTAGCAGTTTCCAAGTGCACGAGTTGAAGCTCTCATTGTCATTTTGCGTTTTGACAAAGGTGTATCTTTTAAGCAAATCTGCAGTAGATAGAAATTCGTAAACTGGCCTGATATTTTGTTGAATTAACCCATCGAGTGCCTACAGGTGCCCCTCTTTCGGCCGGTGCATGGTTCCATTCAACACGCTGTAACTTCTATATTACCGCTACCTCTCCTTGAGGGAAAACTTCCGCCACCACGGCGTGCCTGATTGATAGGGGAAGCCTACACCTAACAGGTCACCGACTCTGCTCATCTTTCAAGCGATTGTAGTACATACTTGTATAAATTATGCTCGAGTGCGCTGCGCATCTCAAGAGTTTTCGATTAATTTAAGAATATTATTAGCCTGTTGAATACCATCGAGAACGCATTCCGACCGACGCCAGTGCAACAGGCGCCTTAGGTCGCCCGATAAAATCGGCCGACAGATCGGTCAGTGCGCCTTGTCTCCTTCGTCAGTTTTTGGTGGGATCAGGGAGGCTACAATCAATGGCCACATATATCTGTCTCGTGACTTACGTAGCGAGTTCTGTATGCTCTTTCTTCAGTTATTGGATTAATCACAAGAGTTTTTCTCTTATATGAGATAACGAGAGAAACGTTCTATTATACACTATAAAACATTCGTGATGATACTGAAAAGCAGGATTACAAACACTCTGCATACTTTCACATGATGCATCAAAACAGATATATGTCGATTAACCTCGAATGACTGTCCTTCGTCATATGTGTGACAGACAAACACACGTTTTTGAATAAGATACTCTGAAGACTTACAGCGCTGAACAGAACACATATACCACATTTTCATACAACTTCAGACGACAGAATCACATACTCACTGGCTTAAAAACTCCAGTGAAACGTGGTAATAATTCATAGACGGTTGATGCCCATGAACTAAAACCCAGAAAGAGAACAGTAACTTTAAGCATCAGTAACATTAAGCATCAGTAACTTTAAGCATCAGTAACATTAAGCATCAGTAACTTTAAGCATCATTAACTTTAAGCATCAGTAACTTTAAGCATCAGTAACTTTGAGCATCAGTAACTTTGAGCATCAGTAACTTAGAGCATCAGGAACTTTGAGCATAAGTAACTTTGAGCATAAGTAACTTTGAGCATCAGGAACTTTGAGCATCAGGAACTTTGAGCATAAGTAACTTTGAGCATAAGTAACTTTGAGCATAAGTAACTTTGATCATAAGTAACTTTGAGCATAAGTAACTTTGAGCATAAGTAACTTTGAGCATAAGTAACTGTGAGCATAAGTAAATTTGAGCGTAAGTAAATTTGAGCATAAGTAGATTTCAGCATAAGTAAATTTGAGCATAAGTAAATTTGAGCAAAAGTAAATTTAAGCATAAGTAAATTTAAGCATAAGTAAATTTAAGCATAAGTAAATTCAAACATACGTAACTTTAAGCATATGTAACTTTAAGCATACGTAACTTTAAGCATACATAACTTTAAACATACGTAACTTTAAACATATGTAACTTTAAACATACGTAACTTTAAACATACGTAACTTTAAGCAACAGTAACTTTAAGCAACAGTAACTTCAAGCAACAGTAACTTTAAGCAACAGTAACTTTAAGCAACAGTAACTTTAAGCAACAGTAACTTTAAGCAACAGTAACTTTAAGCAACAGTTACTTTAAGCAACAGTTACATTAAGCAACAGTTACTTTAGGCAACAGTTACTTTAAGCAAAAGTTACTTTAAGCAACAGTACTTTAAGCAACAGTAACTTAAGCATCAGTATTTACATATGTCGCTTTTCTCCCTCGAACACGTAATGTTTTGAGGTAATAACATAGACACAAAATTTCCAGTACAGATCCTGCTTTTATTGAGGATGAGATATTACTGCAAATATAAACATGAGGCTGAAAGGTGTCGGTCGCAGGTTCGAATCCTGCCTCGGGCATGGCTGTGTGTGATGTCCTTAGGTTAGTTAGATTTAATTAGTTCTAAGTTCTAGGCGACTGGTGACGTCAGACGTTAAGTAGCATAGTGCTCAGAGCCTACCAAGCTGAAAGGTGTGCACAAACACGGAACATGCATAATGTTAATAAGAGACGGCGGGGGTGGCCGAGCGGTTCTAGGCGCTACAGTCTGCAACCGCAGGACCGATACGGTCGCAGGTTCGAATCCTGCCTCGGGCATGGATGTGTGTGATGTCCTTAGGTTGGTTAGGTTTAAGTATTTCTAAGTCTAGGGGACTCATGACTTTAGAAGTTAAGTCCCATAGTGCTCAGAGCCATTTGAACCATTTGTTAATGAGAGGTAAAGTTCAGTTCACTATTATCAAATTTTCATGTTGTTCTAAACCTGTGATTTCTATTAAAGTACACCACAAATTCCAAGACATATCTCTGTTATTATATTTGTTATCATAGGGATATCACAGACTCCTATTTTTCGCTAAGCTTAAAATTTTCGTGCAGTTTATGTGTAGAGTGTGGGAACATCAGCCAATTCCACCAAAGAAGACAAACATTTGATTCACCGACAGTCATCCGTAATCCGTTCGTACGGCCGTTGAGATAGACTGTACTGAGACCGGGTGCGTGCTGGCCTGTCTATTTGAAAGTATGGGCCCTCTCAGGCAGATGCCGATGGTTGGTGCCAGACTAAGTACCAGCGTACTGATTTCGTGTTTCGTCATGTTTTCCATATGATTTGCGAAACAAATTGCTACAACGAATCATGCTTGTTCGGGATGCGACAGTAATAATAATAATAATAATAATAATAATAATAAAACTGATGTGGAACACTTCAGGACGAATGTATCTTGGACATGATGTCTCACTGCGAAGTAGCATTGCTCGATGAAAATTACGGCATACATAGAAAACAGCTACTACTCTAGTACAACTGGCAACTGGAATAAATCAGACTAACAGAAATGACACCTTTATTCAAAGACAATAATTACACTGAGCTCACAGCAATCTATGACGCTCACCTGGACATTACGAATGGCGGAACAAGGTTGATAATACTGTATGTGATCATATACGGACGGGAATGAATCCTCTGCACTGTGCCCTCAAGCTGGTCACTAGATTGGTAAGCTGTTGTCAGGGCGTTCACTTCTTCCACTACGGCGATTCTGTACTTAGATGATCGTTGGTGGACATGGGTGTGATGCAATACGTCTTCTCAACGCATCCTACACGTGTTCGAAAGGACTTCAGTCGTTGCAACAGCCAGGCTAGTCCATTCGCCGAATATCCTGTCATTCCTTGAGCTTCTCCACCTGTGAAGTTCGAAATGGTCGCGCACTATCATCCATAGAAATGATGACAGGGCCGAATATACTCGTGAAAGACGCACAAGGGGAAGGACTGCAGTGTCACAGTAACGTTTACCGATGAATGAACAGTGTTGAAGGATTTGGAGATCAGTCACCTATGCAACAACATGCCTGCCAACGCCATTACTCTTAGACATGTTCGACAGTGCAAGACGTATCCTCAAGTGCGAGAGGTGGGAGCTCAACCTTGGACATTGTCGAACGTGATCTTTTGCGCGGTTAAGATGACATAGTGTGGGGATGCAAAATGTTGCGTGGGTGAATTGACTCCAGAATGTTTGAACACTGTACTGAAACGCCCGCAAAACACGCTGGGCAGAACAAGTAATAGGATTGTGGAAAGGGCCAAGGGTTGAGGTCAGTTTCTGCTTCTAATTGTCATTTATTGTAATTTAATAACCTTTGCAATTAAAGCGGAAAAAAGCCGCTGAAGGCCTCCCACAAGAAATCTTAACAAGATAAAATCCACTTAAGATAGCAATAAAATATTTCAAAAAACAACATCGCAAAGTGCAATACTAATGACTGAGGGCAACAATTAGATTTAAAAACTTCAGAATATATTACCATAGACCTTTAAAGGCAGAAGGCCAGCATGTTTAACAGCAGGAAATCTTAAAAATCAACAAGATAAAAATCCAATTAAGATACCAGTAAAATAATTTAAAGAAGCAACATATGCAAGGTGCAATACCAATGGCTGAGGGCCACAATTAAACTTCAAAATTTAAAAATATGGTACCACAATCTTTAAAGGCAGAAAAAAATGGCTCTGGGCACTATGCGATTTAACATCTGAGGTCATCAGTCCCCTAGAACTTAGAACTACTTAAACCTAACTAACCTAATGACATCACATACATCCATGCCCGATGCAGGATTCGGACCTGCGACCGTAGCAGTCGCGCGGCTCCGGACTGAAGCGCCTAGAACCGCTTGGCCACCGCGGCCGGCAGAAGACCGAAGTGTTTAAGATTGAAAGATAAATTTAAAAATCAATTTTCTAAAATTTTAAGAAAAAAAAACAAATAACAATAAGCCTCAAATTTAAAATAGCTGACAACAAAAATGGCTCAAATGGCTCTGAGGTCATTAGTCGCCTAGAACTTAGAACTAATTAAACCTAACTAACCTAATGACATCACACACATCCATGCCCGAGGCAGGATTCGAACCTGCGACCGTAGCGGTCGCTGGGCTCCAGACTGTAGCGCCTAGAACCGGACGGCCGCTCCGGCCGGCCTCTGACAACAGATAATTAAATACTGGTAGCACTCAGAAGGCCTCCAGGGACGTCGGTCTGCCCTCGTTCACTTAGGTGAGACAGGTGGTGAGCCCAACTATACTTGATCATTCGGACCCCAACTAGGGGACAGCCACGGACCGACCGACACAATGACCTGCTTGCCACCAATCAGTACATGAGAACTCAAACACAATAGGTTACTCACTCAACTTTGACGTCCTTGGTTGGTGAACCACGAAGTTCGTAGCGATCGGACAGCTCCACACACGCTGCGAGACTGCGCAGGGCGCGGTAGTGGACCCAGGCAACTGCACCGCAAGGAGATGTCCTCCCTGGCCCACACCAACCGACCGACTGCCTGCTGATCCGTCCGCGACTGCTGCTCCGTCGCGACCGCTGTTGCGTATCCCACTCACTTCCAGACACACGACGGCAGAAATACTGGCTCGGACCCAACCATGCAGAGGAAACACGCCCATTGGCTAACAGACATCCCTGCACCACGAAGAGACCGATCCAAGTTCCACAAGATGATAATTGAAAGGGCTCAGAAGTGCTAAGAGAACCAGTTACACGTCGCCCGTTGCGACGACCGACCTCTCAGAGCCAATACACCGATCACATTTAAAATAACTCGTTTTAAATAACGCCAACTACACACACAATCTGACAAACACTTGGACGAAGACCTGAACGATACCCAATAGTCACTAAGCACACACGAAAAGAAATCGGGAGTTGATGCACACATACAAACAGCCGACTCATATAACGATCGGCCAAAACGTGTCGTCCAGTTGGACGACCGACCGACGATCCACCAGGACCGTGGCACGGCTTAAGTCAGGGCTTAACAACTGGCCGGTTTTGAGCGCGAGTACTCGAGTCTGCTCAGGCACGTGCTCGCGAGCAGCTGCAAGGTCGCGGAGTAGGGAGGGAGGGGAGGGAGGGGAAATGCGCGCGCACGTTTGAATAGGGCCGCAGCGTGCCTATTGAATTCGCGCCGACTGTGTAACGTTTAAAGTACTACGATCAGCTCTTAACAGTCACTTCGCTGGTTAAGAATCATGTGAAGTCGCCGTTGTGTAACCCCAACCATGCTTTCCCAGTTCAACCCCCATTGGGGGGAATTTTATCTGTTTACAGAAAAAGATGGTGTTGCAAAATGTTTAGTATGTCACAAAACGCTGAATTCTTTTACGCAATCTAATTTGCAGCGACATTATATGTCGTACCATGCGAAAGACTACGGACATGGAAAATGTGATTGACCAGATCGTGCACAGGAAGTTATTAAACTTAAATGGAAGCTATCTGAAGAAGATCTCGACGACGAAGAAAAATCAACTGAGGCAGCTCTCAGAGTGGGTTACAAAATTGCTTTGCTTTTAGCAAAATCCCTGCGCCCCTTAACTGATAGCGATTTAATAAAGGAATGTTTGGTAGTTGCAGCGGAACATTTGTGTCCATCTCAAGTTGAACAGTTTCGGATTGTGCCATTATCTAACATGACCATTATGCGTCGCATACAGGACATGGCAGACGACGTCCAGAGCCAGCTTGCAAATATCTGTAAAGATTTTAGGGCGTATTCTCTAGCTCTGGACGAAAGTGTTGATATCACTGGAACAGCGCAGCTTGCCATATTTATTAGAGGTGTTAATAGAGATCGTCAGGTGAGGGAGGAGCTCCTCGATGTAGTAGCCATGAAGAACACTACAACCGGAGGTGATATTTTAAGAAGTGTTGAAGAAAGTGTTGAAAATATAGGATTGTCGTGGAATTCTTTAGTTTCAGTATCTACAGATGGAAGAGGCATACACTAAGCTAGTAAAATTATGTGGCACGTGTACATTCTCCTTTATTTGTTTCATTTGTCGCAGTAATAATTCGTGAGTGATATCCCTGCAGGTGGCCGCGGATTTACATCGACTGGCGGCAGCTGTTGTGAGCCCCGCGTGACTCTTCCCACTCTCCGCTCTGGTCCGGTAGTGAGGGTAGCGTGCTCGCGCTGCTCCGTACTCGCGCCTTGCTGCTCACCGCTTGCTCCGCGAGCACGTATGTTGTGAAGCCTTGGCTTAAGTGATGAGTGGCGGCAATGGTCGGGCATGCCATATCCACGCAGACCTCACTGCTGCTCCAACCCGACTGCACTAGTGCCGCATTGCAACTCCCCGACTGGCAGATCCGGACTGCGCTCCAGACGCGTTCCAACTGACTGGCAGCCCCGAACTCTCTACCCGAACTCTCCCTACGACAGACAACGACCGGGAAGTAATAGCAGTCAGGCAAAGATACCACGAGAGGGGATATATTGATACGTGCTGCTAACGCAGCTCACGATCAAGCAAAGCAGCAACTCAGTGACAGTAGTAATTTAAATTACCATGGTGAGGTGGAAGTACCTTAAAAACAGGTTTTAAAATAGATGATGGCGGGAATACGAGCCACGCACGGCTCATGTACACTCACCAGTCACAGTTATTATGACACTCTTCTCCTTCCCAAAGTGCGTTTTTTCAGGGGTGAATGCAGCCCAGACTTCATGTCTACGGATTACATTGTGTAAGCGCATCAAATATGGCACGTGCAGGTGCCCTTGGAACTAGAGGATCTTCAGCGAATGGACTAGCCTCTCCATTCTCGAGACTTTTATTCCATCGAGCACGTGTCGCATGCGTTGGGCGGACGAATACAGCACGCCCACATACACCATCTATCATCCAGAAGTTGTCAACTGCGCTGATGGAGGAATGGAAAAGTGTTCCACAATTACTGCTTACCATCCTTGCGGCTAGCATGTGAGCACGCTGCACTTTGCCGTTCGTGGTAGTCAGGTACGCTTTTGTTGACAACAGCGGCTGGCGTGTTATATAAGCGAGCGATGACGCGTTCCCGCGCATTCGCGCTGCTGCTGTCGCACAGGCAACTGCATTGAACGCGGCCAACATGCGCTTTAGAAGGCAAAGACGTCGTCCAAGGCAAACTGTATATAAAACTATAGAAAATATTGAATTTAAAACAACAGCTGCAGACAAGAGGACAAATACTATTAAATCTGTCGCCGCCCAAGCACTTTTGGATGGACCTTCTGTGTTCTGTGGATGCCGAGTTAACTTCAGTATTGATCTTAATGACACATTTTCACATGGTAATGGCTGGCTAACCGTTGCTATTGTACGAGGTGGTACAGGTGTTCCGCAAGTGTCTGGATTGGAAAGCTTCGTGGACAGAGACATCATAGCCTACAAAACATATCATGTTGCTGAAAACGCAAATAAAGACTTTGGCAAATCATCATATATGTCACCCTCTCCCTTTGTCCTGTATACCCGTAATAGACGTAAGATAAATGTAAATGAAAGTGTATTTATTTGGTGTAAAGGAAAAGGTGTTTGTGAATATGTTAAATTTACTGGAGATTGTACATTGTATTTTCATAAATAAATTGATCTGTAGCGTAGCCCTGTATTACACTGCGGCAGTTCTTTCTATATATGGTCTAAGTTTCAGCGTTCCCGGGTGACTTCAATGCAATTATTGTCTTTGAATAAATGTTCGTCTCACGGCGGTTTTCTTTGATTCCCGGCGGCGTCAGGGATTTTCTCTGCCTCGTGATGACTGGGTGTTGTGTGATGTCCTTAGGTTAGTTAGGTTTAAGTAGTTCTAAGTTCTAGGGGACTGATGACCATAGCTGTTAAGTCCCATAGCGATTTTCTTTCATCGTGCTATTTTTTCACAGAAGTGTAATCACATTCATTGTGGTACATTTTCGACAAAAGCATAAGCGAGTATTGTTAGGAATCTAATAAAATGGTCATTTATTCTGTGATATAATGATACGCATACTAAAAATTATCGCAGTGAAGTTACACATAATTCATACCGTCATTGAAAGGGTGATGGCATTTGTGGTGGTAAAAGCGAGGAAAACATAGTACAGACTGGTACCAAGCGCATTTTACGGATGTCTCTTGCTGGAATGCAGCTTCAATTTTTATTCGATGCGTTAGCATGACCCCTCGCAAATAATTTTTGACACAAACCTTATAACAACATAGAACGGATACGGGGCTATCAATCGATGCAGTACAATGAGCGAAGATCTACGCGATCTTCAAGAGACAATTTCTCTCTCTACCCCCGCAACAATGAAAGCATTTTGTCGTCTCTGCAGGCTGTAACAATGAAAAGGCATTCTTCAGTCGCTACAGGAAGCCTTTAAATTGGCGATAGCGCTACGCATCGTAAAGTAGGTATACAACGGTAAGACTTGACAGCAACATGCACGTTAATGTGTTGTCAATAAATGAATGTGATAATAGTTTTTTTTTCGAAGAAATATGACTCGTTGTAGCGATTCGTGTGTATCAAGGAAGATAAAAAATATATAAACTGACGAATCTTGAATGTAATAAAGATGCACTTGTAGTCCTGGATTGTAGCCGGCTGTGGTAGGGCCACTGATGAATGGCTGGTGCTCTTACGTGTGTATTCAGCAGGCTACTAGAACTCTGAAGCTCGACTGAAATTCGCACTGTAGTTGAGAATTTCCTGCATTGTGCCGGGACATATAAAGAGGATATATAAAGACTTGCTTACAACTGCAGGCATTTTATTAATACCATTAATGTAAATAATTGTTAATCTGTCCATCTTTCTTCACAAATTCATCTTACATTCTTTTCTCAGTACACTGTTGTTACGCTAGATATGCTAGCAACACAAGTACCTTCACCAACCCGTGCGGCAATCAAAGTGAATTAGGTCATACTAAAAATGATTTGAAACGATAAAAAAAATTTAAATAAAAATGTACCTTCAATATAACACATTTCTAAATCGAATTAGGAAGTAAAATAATTTCTTATAGTCCCATACAGATTCCAGGCCCCATAAAGATAGTACTGAAAATTGTCAGTATGGATTTTTAACAACAGTAAAAGTGCTTGTTTAGATAACGAAAACCGTCCGGTGCGTGCAGGAGATAATATCGAAGTGAACTAATCATACATCAAATATGTATTGCACGCGTCCCAAGCTTTTCGTTTAAATGTTACAAGTATATTCATACCTATTAAAAATTCACGATCACTAAATTTCAGTACTATCAGTATTGGGTTAGAAATCTGTATGGGGCTAGGAAAAATTATTAAAACTTTATTTTTATTTAAATAGTTATTTCTCCTTTTTAGTGTTGTGAATGTGAAAATTTTCAATCGATTACAAATATTTCGATGAGATTAGAACAGACACATAAACTGAAGCGCCAAAGAACCCTTGTATAGGCACGCATATTGAAATACGGAGATAACTAAACAGGCAGAATACGGCGCGGCGGATGGCAACGCCTACATGACAACAAGTGTCTGGCACAGTTGTTAGATGGGTTAGTGCTGCTACAATGGCAGATTATCAAGATTTAAGTGAGTTTTATAGAGGTGTTATAGTCGGTGAGCGAGCGATGGGACACAGCATCTCCGAGGTATCGATGAATTGGCGATCTTTCCGTACGGCCATTTCATGAGTATATCGTGAATATCAGAAAAAGATACCGGGAAAAGATACTGCAATAACGGTACCAACGAAGACTGAAGATAATCATTCAACGTGACAGAAGTGCAACCTTTCTGCAAATTGCAGCAGATGTCAATGGTGGGCCATCAACAAGTGTCAACGTGCGACCCATAAAACGAAACACCGTCGATATGGGCTTTCGGAGCCGAAGGCCCACTCGTGTACCCTTGATGATTGCACGAGACAAAGCTTTCCGCCTCACTTGAGCCCGTCAACACCGACATTGCACTGTTGGTGACTGGAAACATGTCAGCTGGTCGGACGAGCCTCGTTTCAAATTGTATCGACCGGATGGACGTGTACGGGTATGGAGACAACCTCACGAACCCATGGACCCCGCATGTCAGCACGGGACTGTTCAAGCTGATGGAGGCTCTGTAATGGTGCGGAGCGTGTGCAGTTAGAGTGATACAGGACCACTGATACGTCTGGCCGGCCGTGGTGGGCGACCGGTTCTAGGCGCTTCAGTCCGGAACCGCGCGCCTGCTACGGTCGCAGGTTCGAATCCTACCTCGGGCATGGATGTGTGTGATGTCTTTCGATTATTTAGGTTTAAGTAGTTCTAAGTTCTAGGGGACTGATGACCTCAGATGTTAAGTCCCATAGTGCTCAGAGCCATTTGAACCTTGGTACGACTCTGGCATGTGACAGGTACATCAGTATCCTATATGATCACCTTCATCCATTCATATCCGTTGTGCATTTCGACGGACTCGGGCAATTCCAGCAGGACAAGGCGACACCCCACACTCCCGGAATTGGTACAGAGTGTCTCCAAGAACACTCTTCTGAGTTTAAACACTTCCGCTGGCCACCAAGCTCCCCGAACATGAACGTTATTGAGCATATGTATGATGCAGCGTGCTCTTCAGAAGAGATCTCCAACCACCCCCCCCCCCCTCTCCCTGCTAATACGGATTTATGGGCAGTGCTGCAGGGTCCATGGTGTCAGGTTCCTCCAGCACTGCTTTAGGCATTAGTCGAGTCCATGGCACGTCGTGTTGCGGCACTTCTGCATGCTCGCGGGGGCCGTACGCGATTTTAGGCAGGTGTACCAGTTTCTTTGGCTCTTCAGTCTATGTTAAATTTCAGGTTTATGTCAGTTTCTTTTGACTCGAGTCAGCCAATATATTGCTCCATCCTTCGTATGTTTCATGCAAACACCGTGAAGTTGAAAATTAGACACATTACAATTGTTCAAATCTGTGTATTTCTAAGAGACCAAACTACTGAGGTCATCGGTCCCTAGACTTACACGCTACTTAAACTAATTTATTGTAAGAACAACACACACACCTATGCCCGAGGGAGGACTCGAACCTCCGCCGGGAGGGGCCGCATAATCCCTGACATAGCGCCCAAGACCGCGCGGCCACTCCGCGCGGCAGGCACATTACAACTCACACGAAGGCTTACCAGCAATCGTTCTGAACCCGAATCATTAGCGACTGGAAAAGGATAATGGGGCAATGGCATTGGTACACAAAGTACTCCCACTCACCCTTTCGCTATAAACCGTACAAGAAAGCGAGTTAACATTGCACTGGCATCCAGTTTTGAGCAGTGTTGAAAGTTTCATGTCTCTGATTAATCGGGAAGTTAACTTAATTAAAATCAACTGCAAAATTTATACCAAAGACATAAAGACAAGAAGGCAGCCTTAAAAACAATAACAAAGGACGAAACTTTCAACGGCGCACCAAACTGAACCCTGAATCCCTCTGTCGTTACGTACGCCGTTGATTATACTAAGTTAAAGAACATTAAAAACAATCTACCGCATCGAAAGCTCATCAGAGGTTTTCATGGTATAGCGTACAGTAAGATTATGAGTATCAGATATGTTCCGTTCCAATAATAATTAGACAAAAATGAAAATACCACCCATCTGACGTTAAAGCCGTAACCTACGTCCGATAAAAGTACATTCTTACAAAACATTCTACCATTACATCTTTTGGATTACCTGCTTCCATAAAAAAGGGGTATATGCCAATAGTTCCAAACGTTCAAATGATTGTCTCAGTGTTCACATCTGATTCCGATGATTTCATGAGTAAGATATTATTTTCACAGTATAGAGTAAAAAGGGTATGCACGATTATACGAATGTTATCTGTGCACCATCACATGCCGCTGAAAGTTCTTAGCTGAATAATGCCGGCTTCCTACGCTCTCTGCGTTCACGAGCGGCGAGTAACCGCCCACCCAATGATCCTGTCGTAACAATCGTCATTTACTATGTAAGTGGAAGATTGTGTGCGCTCCCCCCCCCCCCCCCCCCCTCTCTCTCTCTCTCTCTGTCTGTCTGTCTGTGTGTGTGTGTGTGTGTGTGTGTGTGTGTGTGTGTGTGTAAATTGTGTAAACTTTGCTCTGTGTGTTTTCGTATTTTTTGTGCTGTCTTGACTCTTAATTCAGTGCACGGTCCCACATACTTTTGTCTCTGGCGCACCGTTTCTCGTGTTTTAGCAGGTCGTGTATCGAAGTAGCAGCGTTAATATTAAATAAGAAAGTAATGGAATGTTGTGGTTTAGTGAGGCGTGGGCTAACGTAAATATAGTTCTCGTAATACTAAACAAAATACTTTGGGAAGTAGCTAAGCACTGAAGAGCCTGTAGAGGATTCGCTGTTAGTTTCAGTACTTCTCACACACTACTAATTTCTTGAAGAGATTAGATGGATTTGGTTACAGTGTTTCACGTAGAATGATAGACAGCCATTCCATCGAGTGCTCCAGATAGTGGCAGCTGTCGGAAGTATTGGCCGCCAGTGAGGGACTAGGTGGGCAGCAGTACGGGGTGCACTCTACGTGATTAGCAGGAGAAAATCTATCTGCTGAAGGGCGGAGGGGCCTTTCCTGCTTAGGAAGTAGTGCCTTGTTGTACAAGAGCACTAATGATGCGCTGATCCAAACAAGGAAGTAAGTTATCAGTTCAATGTTCGTTATCGTTCTTAGGAATGGAGCATAAATGTAGGTTAGACAATGGAGACAGATGAACTAGTCTTCGTGTTGCTTTTGGAAGCATCTCAGAAAACACCTGATGTCAATTATAGAACGTTCGGAAAGTTGAAATGCTCATGGCTGGATGAGGATTTGAGCGCGCCATTCCTCCAGTGAGCTGCCCACCCACAGTGCCTCTGTGTTACTGTGTTCAGATGATGCGCAGTCCGCAACAGTCGCAGGTGTCGAATGTAATCATTGATACTACATGACATTATGGCTACTGCTCATCGCGTATGGCACTCGCACTACGAGACAAGCTCTTACTAGTATGAGTAGCTTGCGAGACAACGGCAAGCAGCAAGCACATACAAGACTTAATCCTCACTGACTAAAATAACACGAATTGGTTTCGTATTTCGCCAATCGAAATTGACATCAGTTATTTGAGGTACACGAAAATTTTTGCCGGACCTGGATTCAAACACGATTTTCCCGCTTATCGCGAGTGGCCACCTTACCCACTTTTTTGTTTTACATGTGCCCATGTTAACTTTTTTAGTTTTTAATTGCTAAAACCCTCTTTCTGTTTAGTGCGAACATGCTATTACAAGGTAAGAACATATTTCAAATTTCAAATGCTTTTACTTAAACTAGAGACACACATTTTACTCATATGCAAGGAATTTAATTTTGCTTATTCAGAGAAGTACATCAATATTTAAACAGGATAAAAAATTACTAAAAACTGCCTTTATGTTGCAATTTACAAAGTGTGATTAACAATTAATTTCTTTGAAAGCTTAACGTTATAACAAATAACCAGGATGAAATGACACTTACATTATAATAACCTAGTAGTATCCTTCGTAAAGTTAAACAAACATCAGAAACTGAAAAACACAGTATACGTTAAGAAAGTTAAAAAAATAAAAGACACTTCTCCAACTATGCTTCAAATTTTAAAGAAGAGCTTTCACCTGTCACACTAAAAAATTAAACCAAATCGTGTTACACGTAAATTTTAATTTCTGTAACAAACACCTCATTGTCATAAGACTATTTATTTTCTGTACGATTTGAAAGATGCGTAAATTTAACACTAAATCGCCTATCTTAGCACGCCTCCCTCCAGTACCAATCCAAACTTCTATGATTTGTTGTAATTTCATCCCGTCGAGGCATGGGGACATTATCGATGGTTACAATGTCTGTATCTTAAAATTACAATGTCTATCATAAATGCACCAATGTTTGAAGGACATTGTAAGTTACTGTACGAACATAGACATAGTAACAAACGATAGTGATGTAAAACAGAGCTGGCACAGACGTTCTAGGTGGCCAATTTTTTCTATTAAAATTTTAAGCGCCATCCTGGACTGCCGACAGATCAGATGTCGTGCTGTGTAACGACCGAGAATATTTTTTAGTGACTGCAATACATACAAATTTACAATGTCTGAGACTTTGCAGATAAAGAAGTTATGTGCTCTATTCAGCTTACATTTGTGCTCTTACTGCATGACTACAATCTTTTGTGACTGAAATAGAAAAGCCCAAAGTCCTACGAATAAATATTTGTTCGTTGAATTCCTATTGTGCTAACAAGCCATTTAAAAAAAAATGGCTCAAATGGCTCTGAGCACTATGGGACTTAACATCTGTGGTCATCAGTCCCCTAGAACTTAGAACTACTTAAACCTAACTAACCTAAGAACATCACACACATCCATGCCCGAGGCAGGATTCGAACCTGCGACCGTAGCAGTCGCGCGGTTCCGGACTGAGCGCCTAGAACCGCTAGACCACCGCGGCCGGCAAGCCATTTAAAGACATGAGGCTTGTGATCACTTGCAACCTGAGCAGATCTTCTGCAAAGGGCAGTAAAATGAATGTTAATCTCGAATCGTAAGAGTTCCGTAGCTAATAAACCTAATAAACCACTTTTGAGATTTGCTTTTATGTTACGCGATACAGGAAGCTATTCTTGCAGCACCGAACACGTCACCGAGCGAGGTGGCGCAGTGGTTAGACACTGGACTCGCATTCTGGAGGATGACGGTTCAATCCCGCGTCCAACCATCCTGATTTAGGTTTTCCGTGATTTCCCTAAATCACTCCAGGCAAATCCCGGGATGGTTCCTCTGAAAGGGCACGGCCGACTTCCTTCCCCATCCTTTCCTAATTCGATGAGACCGATGACCACGCTGTCTGGTCTCCTTCCCCAAACAACCAACCAACCGAACACGTCACTTTAAAGACTTGTTCGTTTTAATTTTGGTCGCCACACGTTTTCAAGTTTATGTTGTCCATATTGGGTTTTAGTTGTAAGTAATCGAGAACAGTCTACTGGACAATATTACATCAGTATTAACTTTATTCGCGGACTAATAATTATTATTAGTAGTATATTTTTGTTGTGTACGACTTCATATACAACGGCAGGGAGAGGTGAGCTACAGTCCTCATAAGAAAAATGGAGAGGAGCAGAAATGATTAGCAAGCAAGATAAGATAATAAACAAAAGATTATGGTTCAAATGGATCTGAGAACTATGGGACTCTACTTCTGAGGTCATCAGTCCCCTAGAACTTAGAACTACTTCAACCTAACTAACCTAAGGACATCACACACATCCATGCCCGAGGCAGGATTCGAACCTGCGACCGTAGCGGTCTCACGGTTCCAGACTGTAGCGCCTAGAACCGCACGACCAATCCGGCCGGCTAAACAAAAGATTGGATTAACTAGCAATTCCCCACGCCAACGAAGACTCATTCCAAATAAGGCAGATCTATAATAGCAACTAAGGTGAGGTTCTCTGTGTATTGTGTATCGAACCGGGGAGCCAGAAACGACGGAGATGCTTCGTCCCGCCGTAACCCTCAGTGGTTCACAACCCCACAACAGGCCACCGCAGTCCCTCACCCCACCGCCGCCGCCCCACACCGAATACAGGGTTATTGTGCGGTTCAGCTCCCAGTAAACCCCCCCGGGAACGTCTCATACCACACGAGTTTAACCCCCAAATGTTTGCGTGGTAGAGTAATTATGGCGTACGCGTACGTGTAGACAGCAATCGCTGACACATTGTAACTGAGGCGGAGTTAGGGGACCCAGCCCACATTCGCAGAGGCAGATGGAAAACCGCATTAAAAACCATCCACAGGCTGGCCGGCACACCGGACCTTGACACTAATCCGCTTGGCGGATTCGTGCCGGGGACCCGTGCGCCTTCGCGCTCGGCAATCAGCGCGTTTAAACCGCGCGGCTAGTGGGGGCGGCCGAGGTTCGCTTTACTAACAAGGAAACCTCCCCATCGCACCTCCCTCAGATTTAGTTATACGTTGGCACAGTGGATAGGCCTTGAAAAACTGAATACAGATCAATCGAGAAAACAGGAAGAAGTTGTGTGGAACTATGAAAAAATAAGCAAAATATACAAACTGAATAACCCATGCGCAAGATAGGCAACACCAACGCTAATGTTAGCACAGGAGCGCCGTGGTCCCGTGGTTAGCGTGAGCAGCTGCGGAACGTGAGGTCCTTGGTTCGAGTCCCCCCTCGAGTGAAAAGTTTACTTTCTTTATTTTCGCAAAGTTATGATATGTCCGTTCTTTGTTCACTGTAATAAGTTTAGTGTCTGTGCTTTGCGACCGCACCGCAAAACCGTGCCATTAGTAGACGAAAGGACGTGCCTCTCCAATGGGAACCGAAAACATTTGATCGCAAGGTCATAGGTCAGCCGATTCCTCCACAGGAAAACACGTCTGATATATTCTATACGACACCGGTGACGGCATGTGCGTCACATGACAGGAATATGTTGTCCACCCACCTAACTTGTACACTTGGCGAATGGGTAAAAAGATTCTTCTACTTTGCCCGATTTAGGTTTTCTTGTGGATGTGATAATCACTCCCAAAAAAGTGATGAAAACATAAGAGTTTGTCACATAAACTGAAAATAAAAAATTAAAATTTTCACCCGATGGAAGACTTGAACCAAGGACCTCTCGTGCTGCAGCTGCTCACACTAACCCCGGGACCAGGGCGCTCCGGAGCTCATCTTACCCTGAAGTTGCCCATCATGCGCATGGACTACTCAGTTTGTATATTTTGCTGATTTTTTCATAGTTCCACACAACTTCTTCCTGTTTTCTCGATTGATCTGTGTTCAGTTTTTCAAGCCCTATCCACTGTGCCAACTTATAACTAAATCTGAGGGGGGTGCGATGGGGATGTTCCCTTGTAAGTACTGGCGATGGTGTCGTAGCGATGAGGCTCCAAGCGCGAGTGGGAATCACGTGGCCGCCGGCGGTCCTGTATCACTTCGGCAGAGGGTGCTCGAGGTATCGAGCCGATACCCGATACAGGCACGGCTGAGCGGGCGCGCAGTATTGTATGTGATAACACAGATCTTAGGTTGGTTAGTAACTGCAAGTACATGTGGTAAAAGCAAACTACTAAAGCTTATTTTCCCATGGGCACCAGGTCAGGTGTTGAAGTGTCGATGTGTGGTCGTAAAACGGTTAGTCTATACTGACAAGCATAGCCCAATTAGTCGTGCACTCACGACTGTGCAGAAAACATGAGGTAGTAAATTACGTGACGTGTTCGTAGAATGACTGGAAGACGCAGAGGAGAAAAAGAAAAACGCTGACCACAATGTCTGCTCTTATGCTCCCGATCCATGTATGTGGCTATCAGCTTTCACTTTTATCTGAGTGTTTTATGTCGCTACAGCATGGGCTTTCAGATATATATTTTACGCATTCATGATTGCGTTTGTGTGCATCTCATTGAAGACAACCTACTGAAAAAGGATAAACACACTGCTTACAATGTATCGCTATCAGACTTTTGCCAATAAATCTGGTTTCTGAAGAGTAGCCACATTGGAATGAGGACACCTCTATCAAGACTACCTCTAGTTGCTTCTGTCCCATTTAGGCTCTTTGAAAAGTAATTAGCAGAGCACTCTAAGAAAAGACAGCAAAACAATGACTCCTGGTTTGAAAGCTGAGTGCTTCTTCCGAATACTATTTAATCTATCTGAATTGTTTGTAAAAGTTTGGCGAAGATAGGTATTACTGCACTGAAACAAAGAAGATTTATTCTAGATTCCTATGTCTGTATGAGAACACATATCATTGCCTAGGAAGTTATGGGTATATTGAGGGTATTGTCCTCATTTTCATAGAAGTCCCAGATTTCTTTAACTATGTTGCATGTATTGAGCTCAACTGAGATAATTGAGTTTGGAGGTATACCGCGCTTAAATAACTTTTGGTAAACCCGAAAATAACAGCTTTGTGCTAGTTTTAATTTTTATGCTTTGCAGTACCGCTTTTAATGCGGTTTCTTGCTCTAACATAACATTACGGATATCCCTAAATGTTCTCAAACATGAAGAGCACATTCAAGCAACCCGCATTTCTTAATAACGTCATTAATACACATATTCAAAAAGTAGTTTTTCCATTTTTTGTGATTTTATATTCGTTCTACACACTTGAAAAGTGTAGTCAACGCGCTTCATTTCTCTCGGGTGTCCTGGCACCGACACATATACTTATGGCACTAACCGTTAACTTCAAAGACAAAAACAAAAATAACAAACCATAACAGCCTTCAGAGCCGTTAAGTCCTTAATAATTGTGAAGTTAGTACATGAAATTACATTTTTTTCAAGCATTTCATATAAGTTTTAAGTGACGTCACTTACGTAAACTGGCAACGAGAACTCAGGGATAGTCTCCAGAAAAAGGATGTGCTGCATTTGGCAAACGGGATGATTTTATAAATGTTGCAAATCACTCGGTAGGCAAAGCAGGCTGTATGTTCTCAAGGCTTCAATGTCGACAACAAGCAAGTAATTGTATTAGTAAATTTGTCTATATTATATCTATTTAAAAGCTCATAGGCGCTGCGAAGAGATAATGTCTGATAAAAGGATTCGTATAAGAAGCTCCATCACAATATAAAGGGATTAAACTACACTTTGAGATCTGTTTTAAAATTTTGTAACATTCGGTTTGAAAGAAGTTCAACAAAAGTCTCCTTTCAAATTATTCATTTTAGCACAAATTGTGAACCGCTAAAGTATTATCTAGACCTTCTGTGCCCGGATGCTCGAGTGCTAAGGAAAGTAAAGGGCTCTGAGCACTATGGGACTTAACTTCTGAGGTCATCAGTCCCCTAGAACTTAGAACTACTTAAACCTAACTAACCTAAGGACATCACACACACCCATGTCCGAGGCAGGATTCGAACCTGCGACCGTAGCGGTCGCGCGGTTCCAGACTGTAGCGCCTAGAACCGCTCGGCCACACTGGCCGGCCTAAGGAAAGTAAAGATGTATGTAGTCCGTACCTTTGTAAGTATAACTGGCTGACCATTAGGGGTCCGAAGAGCAGAGTTCAGTGGAATCGTGCACCGATAAACGCTAAAGAAAGGCGGGCTAAAGAAAGCCATTCCATTCAGCTCAGTTTCCTGTTGATGGTCATGGTGGATCTTGTTTCGTGGCTGGTTTGATGATGCTGTGTATTGAGTTGATTTTATGTTCCGCTGGTCTTTCCCAGGCTACGCCTGTGCAACTTGGCGCAATACTGTGGACTGATAAAGAATCCCAACACCAAGAAGGAGTTGAGCGAAATTAACGAAAGTTTGTAGATGTGTTTCTGAAATATGATGTCTATTAAAATTTCGTGCCTGTTCCATAAGAGTGGCGCAACTAGGGCCACTATGAGGAAGCAAAATAGGTGTTCTTTATATACGCGCTGTAACGGTCTTGAGCGCTTGTTTTCATTGAGACTGATGTTGTGAGTTGATGTTAGGCAAGAATGCCCTTAGACCATGAAGATGTCATTGTCAAAGACTCACTGAGCTTCAACAAGATCATGTAACAGGGTTACAAGAATCAGGGTGTTGCTTCCACGATATTGCACAAAGACTTTGCAGGAGTGTAACCACGATACATGATTGCTGGCAGCGGTGGTCTCGGGAAGGTAAGTTTTCAAGAAGACCAGGCACCGGACAGCAAGTGACACTGACGAGAGGGAAAATCGCCATGTTCGCCGTTTGGCTGTGAAGCATCACACTGTGTCTACAGCAGCAAATCGAGCAGCAGCTGAAACTACAGTGACGCCACGAACTGTTACAAATTGGTTACTTCAAGGACAACTCCGAGCCAGACGTCCTGTACCGTGCATTGCATTGACCCCAAACTAGAACCGTTGACGACTTCAGTGATGGAGAGAGCTCATTGGAGGGCGAATTAGATTTGTGGCGTTTCCTGAAGGAAGATGGTTCTGCCAGTGATCGCCGTGTGCTGGTTAGGACACCAGTTGAGGGCCATTGGTTACGACACCAGTTGAGGGCCTGCAGCCAACCTATCTGTGGCCCAAATATACCGGAGCTACACCTGGATGGGGTGCGATTTCGTATGACAGATGGAGCAGTCTCGTCGTTATCTCACGCACCCTGACTGCAAATTTGGATCTCAATCCGGGGACTCGACCTCTTGTGCTGCAATTCATGAGCAGCAACCCAGGCGGATTTTCAACAGGATAACGCTCGTCCACATATCGTTGTTGTAACCCAACGTGCTGACATTTATGAGCAGCAGCCCAGGGGAATTTTCAACGGGATAACGCTCGTCCACATGTCGTTGTTGTAACCCAACGTGCTCTACAGTGTGTCAACGTGTTGCCTTGCCCCACATGATCACCAGATCTGTCTTCAATAGAGCACATATATGACATCGGACGATAATTCCCGCGTTATCCACCAGCAGCATTGTATGTCCCTGTACTGACCGACCAAGCGCAGTACGCATGGAAGTTCATACAGCAAACTGTCATGCACGTTTACGTTCTTGTATTCAACATTTCGGCAGTTGCACTGGTTATTAATGTATCAGCATTTCATATTTTCAGTGGCCTTTTCTCTCGCTTAATTAAACTTTACTGTTGCAACGTTAATCACTTAAGTACGTTACCTAGACAAATGTATTCCCGAAGTTTCCTTACTCTACATTAATTATTTATCGATAACTGGATTTGTTTCTCCGTCAGCGTATTTTTTCTACAATGCTCTCAGGGTTATATACGAATATCAGTCGTGTTCCCCCTTAACATGGGTTGCTGATAAACACGTAATGTTACACTTTCACAGAGGAGTAGCAGTATTTCTTCCATAAGATTAGAGATTCTTTATTCCCCGAAATGTTACGAAGACGTGCTGAAAAGTAATGCCACTAAACTTCTTAAGTAAAAACTCTTAAAGATTTTTAAATAAAACGAACGTCATTAACATTCTACACCTTTATTTTTCATGCCTGCATATTTGCAGCTGCCTGCCGCTAGCGCACTCCGAATTGTAGCCTGTAACTGGCGGCGTGTAACGTAGCTGTGTCGGTGCATGAGAAACAGTGTGCTAATAGAGTTTAGAAATAGAAGACTTCTTCGAGAGGTGGAGTATTCTCTGCTTCAGCATGAATGTGACTACATACAAGCTCTGTGAGATCTGCAGCAATCCGATGCCTTGGGTTTGCTGTCATCGATCATCCTCCGTAGGGTTTCGACTTGGCCCCATATGATTTTCATCTGTTTCCAAACTTTAAAGAACTCTGTGGAGGACTTTACTTTGATAGTGCAGAAGCGGTGCAAGCAGAAGTGTGGTTGTGGCTCCGTCAATAAAGTCAAAAATTCTACAGCGATGACGTCAACAAACTGGTCTGTCTTTGGGAGAAATGTGTTCAACGACATAGTTACTTTTGTTGGCAAATAAATATGTAGGGATGAAGAACGAAGATGTAGAACGTTTCACATAAAATATTCGTATGGAATGCTTTCCAGGACGCTCTCGTAATATAGCTCTGAGTATTCACGGTATAAGGAATTTCCGTTTTATTTTGATTTTCTTGTCTTTGTGAATTGTACTCCACGTGGTCCATCATATGACAAACGTAATTTTATTGCTTCCATTGCTAATTGAGTTATTTATTAATAAACAGCAATTTCAATTAAGTACATCCGAATTATTTTTATTCCAAAGTCGTTCATGAAGCTCGCAAGATTTTTTAGCTATTCAAATGCGCTCTTACATTTTTATATGAGACATTATTTTCTCAGAACAAGTTATCACGTGCTTTCTGCCTTCAGCTTAATTATTATTCAAGAAAGAGCTAACGTCAGTAGAAACATTTTGAATTCATTGCATCCATATTACAGTCAGCAAGGTAAGTCAGCCTTGGCGAGCCTTCGCCGTTTTATGGTGTTCCAGACTAAGTTCGACGTGATTGTTTACAGTATTTCATTTTGCTTTTGTGAACAGGTGTTAGGCTTACAAGACGAGGCTGCGCATCCTGAGTGCATGTGGTCTGCCTATTAGGGAGATAACACTCACACTTATAACCCGCGCCGGCCGGTGTGGCCGTGCGGTTCTAGGTGCTTCAGTCTGGAGCCGCGTGACCGCTACGGTCGCAGGTTCGAATCCTGCCTCGGGCATGGATGTGTGTGATGTCCTTAGGTTAGTTAGGTTTAAGTAGTTCTAAGTTCTAGGGAACTGATGACCTCAGAAGTTAAGTCCCATAGTGCTCAGAGCCATTTTTGAACCTAACGATTTCTGCTGTGTAGTTGCACTTCCCAACAGCGACCCATGTGAGCAACCCAGTTTGCGACTTTGGCTAATATTGCTCACACCTTAGACGCTTGGGTGACGCGTGGCTTTGTTTAAAAAGAATAGCTCGATGTAATCACATTGTTGAGCCGAGAACATCTGCCTTCATGCCCCGCATTTCACTCGTTGCAAATAAGAATCTGTAGCTGTGATCCTGCCGTCAAGTAGTCTTTGCATTGCCAAATTAATGAAACACACAGAAATGTAAAATAAAAAATAAATGTATAATTTAATAACAGAGTTCTGTGTGTAATTGACGTAAATGACAAAAAAATGGCTCTGAGCACTATGGGACTCAACTTCTGAGGTCATCATTCCCCTAGAACTTAGTACTACTTAAACCTAACTAACCTAAGGACACACACATACACACATCCATGCCCGGGGCAGCGTAAATGACAGAGAATAATGTTGAATAATGTATATTCAAGAAAGGACATCTCAAACAAGCGGGAAGTGGACCTACAATATTCAATTAAAATACAGACAGAAAACGCCGTTATCAAAGGCAGTAAAGTTAACGTGACAGCAATACCAGAACGGTAGCAAAATCTGCAAACTAGTTGTTATCTAAAATACTTTAGCTCCATTTCGTGAACTCAGTACAGAAAAAATTCACCAGCTCACAAAAGTTCAGAGCTCAACATCATGATTTAAAAACTATCACACACGATAGTAATTCATACTCTGTTTATTCTCAGTTCTGCAATACAAGCCTAAAACGTTTGGGTCCTTCTGTGGAGCACATTGAGACATCTCGAAATATAACGTCCGTCCAGAAGTTGAAGTATGGCAACGGCTGTTGAGCGTCGAGAATCAAACACTTCCACAATCGAATACCACTCGTTGCCACAAACTGGTCTGCCTCCTCGCGTAAAAGTGTCAGTAATCGCTCACTTGTGCTCTTCACTCGAAAAAGTCCCAGTCTCCACTTGACTCCCATAGTGTTTTGCTACTTCCTGCTTTTCCATTGGCTGAAGGTCATCCCCACCAACAATACGTCCTTCTTAGGGGATACAGACATGATTTGACTCATCTTAACCACTTTCCTACGCTAAACTAACGCATTGCAACAGTATTTAAATAAAGAAATGTCATAAGCATTCTCTCACTCTCAGATAATTTACATTGATTATAAGTCAAGGGTTATCAATAAATACTTGTAAATAAGCCCGTATTCTTGCGGAAGTGAGCTCGCGATAAATGACTTACTTTTTGAAGATATTGAAATATAGTTGAGTCATTGGATGAGCCGGATTTATCTCAGATTGCTCATGTATCCAGGCTAACTCTAGTACATGATGTGAATCATTATATAGTCCCAAAGTGCTGTAAGAAGTTATCTTTCACAGTTATCTGTACTCCAACATGTCTTGGAGCATTGTCTCCTGTAGAAACACCATGCGAGTGACAGCAATCAAAATCCCCTGTACTAGGATTTTCCCTATTTCGTGCGACACCGCTGGTCTTTGTACCTGGATTCGCTCGTACCGGTCGCCCAGCAGGAAGCTGGAACTGCCGTAACGCGCCCTGATACCTGGACCCACTTATGTTCAGCTGTACAAGACATTCATCCTGCCTCGCACCAATACCGGGTGGCCGACTAGCTCGCCTAAATACGAATGACGTCACAACCTCATGTTAGTAGGTAATGACAGTCTTCGTCGCGTGTGACAGTCTTCGTTGCGTGGTTCCAGCACCTGATGGGACTGCACAGGTGAATATAGGCACACAACATGATCACCTCTGATTCGCTCAGCCTGTAGTCTGAACAGCAACTGTCAAATTTCCGAGTTGCTGAGGCCCCTTACTGTGTCCAATCTTAAAGGTCAGGTCACTTTATATTTCAATTGTAAGGTGGCAACGGTCTTCCACTTTAGATGAGTCCATTTAAAGTGACTTTAATCACTTTACGAGCACTTTAGGTCAATAAAAACGACTGACAGCGGCACAATCGCTTTGTAGATAAGTTGTTGTTGTTTGTTGAAGTAGTAATCAAAATTACGGTGTAGGAAATCTATGTGGAAACGCATCAGCACGCTGGCTAGGTAAAACAGCAAGAACTACGCGATTTTGTAACTATAAGATCTTGTGGAGATGCAGTATGAGAGACAAAGCTCGGCTACCTCCCCGGCTAGCCGCCGAAGGCCACAGCCGAACGGCATGAATGGCGAACTGGGGAAGTTCTGTAATCCGTTTAGAGAGCCCACAGCGGCCGCCAGCCCCTGAGGGACGCGTGGCTGCACGTGTTCAAGCGTTTGCCAAAACAGAGCAGTAGATAGCTGGACGGACTTTCCTGTGCATGCTCTCGCCTATGTCCCACTAATTTTACGCCTTCAAGTAACTCAAGTGGGGCAGGCCAGGAGTTCTGAATAACAAAAACTTTCAATGCAGGAGACAGTGTCCGTTACGACGGGGAATCTTCCCGGGAAAACCTCGAGTGGTCTCTTAGGAGAAAACTTCAAGGAAACGTGTAATTGCCCACAGCCGTGGTTCTTCCCAACTTGCGTGGGTGGAGTTTACTTGTGAAATTTTGTAGACGTGGAAGAATTGTCGAAAAGAGATCTATTCCCAGGCCGTACATTGGTCGGCACTGGCAAACTGTGTATTTTGAGAGCTTCTACTGATATGATTCGCTCGGTATAAGTTGAGGTGGGAAAACAGAGACTGAAGAGCGATCTTGCTCGACTCTCTGTAGTGGTCTTCCATTCTGGGTCTCGTCCTGAGAGGATGTTAGCCAAGTCGTCTCGCGTCTTGATCTTTCGCTCTGAGAGGACGTTAGCCGCGCCAGCTCTTTGCTGCCGGGAAGATTGTTGCAAATAGAGAAGTTTACGGACAACGGTCTGTTGTCCGAGTATTGTAGCAGTGTACTTTCCGAGACAAACCGCAAAGCCCTCCGTCGCCGTCGGCGACCGCCACTGCAACAGGAATACTACAGAGATCGCTCCCCCTTCGGCCTGTGTTAAGAGTAACGTTAAATAGTAGGATCACGTTCACAGAGGTTTCATGATAGTGGTTCTTCGTATTTTACGTTTTGGTCGATGTCAGTCGGTCAGTCAAGTTATAAGAGACTGCGTTTTTGACCGATTTTAAGACAGTTCACTGCCAGTGCCAATTAGGAGGATAATTTGTAAATTGTTCATTGTGTTTTATTCATCATTGATCTGAAGGCTATAACAAAATAATTGTGATTCAGTAGAGTCTTTACTTTCAGTAGTTGATCCTGAACTCACCCTTTTGCTTTATTTTATTTTTGAGTATGTGCTTGATGTCATTGAACACCATAAGTGTTCGTGATCGTTCATGTTTGGAAGTAAAAATAGGTGTCATTTATTGTCAACAGTACCACCGCAGATTAATGAGGGGTGACAGGCCACATTTAAATCTAGCATTATCCATTTTTGCGTACAGTTCCACTCCCAATTTCTCTGTAAGTTGTTCGTCAGGGCCCACGCCCGAGTTCCCGGGTTCGATTCCCGGCGGGGTCAGGGATTTTCTCTGCCTCGTGATGACTGGGTGTTGTGTGCTGTCCTTAGGTTAGTTAGGTTAAAGTAGTTCTAAGTTCTAGGGGACTGATGACCTCAGAAGTTAAGTCCCATAGTGCTCAGAGCCATTTGAACCATTTGTTCGTCAGGGGCGAACACACGTAAAAATCGGACAAGCAACGGGTGGGGTGTTACACAATAACAAGTTTCCCATGTAATCCTTATGAACGAAGGCCGCACCGTAAGTAATGCAATACATGTTTTTCTGAAAGCAGGTTCAGGATTTCAGTACATCATATTATTCCCCACTCTTTTGGCTAAAGAACTCAATTTTTAACAAAACCTCCGTTCATTGCGACAGCCTTACGCTACCTTACTAGGAGGGCCTGTATCATAACATGGTACCACTCTAGAGGTCGATGTCAGAGACAGTCTTGCTGCATCGATAACCTCCTCATCATCCATCTACTGCTTCCTACAGAGTGCTTCCTTCTCTGGGCCAAGAAAAAGGAAGTCGGAAGGTGTAGTGTGGATGAAGAACATTCAAAAAAGTTTTGTGAGCTCTTCTTCGGTGTGCAGACTTGTGTGATGTCTTAGCTTGTCATAGAGAAGTCAGTTTGCATGTTTGTGGCGACGAACACGCCGTAATCATTTCTTCAGTGTCCTGAGGGTAGGTCAATACTGTTAAGAGTTGATCACTGTACCATGATGGAGGACGTCAGATAGAATAACTAACCCCTTCAGAGTCTCGGAAGACGTCGCAATGAATTTCCGACTGAGGTTGTGGTGTGGCTTTGAACTTTCCTTCGGAGGAGAGGTGGTGTGGCGCCACTCATAGATTGCAGTTTTTCCGATTTGAAGTGATAAACCCATGTTTAAGCGCCTGTGGGGATGTTCGACAAAAAATTGTCGCGCTCAATCACGTAACGCGCAAACATTTCCGCACAGACGGTCCTCCGTTGCTCTTTATGGTCTTCTGTTAGCAAGCGTGGATCCCAGAGAGCACACACTTTGAGTACCCAGACTGGTGGACTAGAGTGTCGGCACTTCCAACAGAGACGTCCAGTTGTGCAGCTAGGTGTCTGTCTGTGATCCGCCTATCACTCCTAATAAGAGCGTCAGCACGTTCCAACATTGGAGGAGTCACAGCTGTGTGCGGCCGGACGACACACTGGCGATCGTACAGGTGTGCCTCACCTTGTTACGATGATGACAGACGCCTTACCCAGCGACTCAAAGTGATTGGTACGTTGCCGTGTCTCTGTAGATATTCTGCAAGAGGCTTTGAATATCCATGATGCTCTGATTTTCGACTGTAAGAAACTAAATGATAGCTGTCTGCTTGGAACGAACCTCCGTTACAGCGCCATTTTGAAGACTACGTATAGTACAGCAACCTATTGGAACTTCATGAAACTATAGGGGCTGAGAGGGAATATTCTACGATGTCGCACAACAAATTCCAAATTTTTTGCAACCGAAACTGGCAGAGAAAAAAAGGATTGCATGGCTTATTGAACGCCCCACGTACGGCGATGCAGAGATTGTTCCACTGCTGCCCTGGCCACCACCTGCCCCATATCTCCCGCCCTCTGAAAACGGGTTGGTCACGGGTTTGGTCAAGGGTTGCCGAGACACTGGCACGCCACCAACAGTCAAGCATTGCGACTGATGAATCTGGAGTAGTGTTGAAGTAGAATAAAAGAGATGCCCGTATCTGTCTTCTTAGCTTAGTTCGACTCGATCTTGACTGTTTTAGTGCCGTTGTTGCTGCCAGTGCTGTCAACTCTTACGAAATTTTTGCACCATGTATACTCTAAATTTGCCTATTAACTGAATTATGTATTCTTCCTATGACACTGTATAGACACAATAACTAAACATCGAAACTTCGTAGTTTGAAACTGCTAGGAAGTAGTGTTTTCGTGGGGAACTGTTCCCTTGCCCCCAAACCGGCCCCAGCCCTCTGAGATATCCAAGCGCTACCCACGAGGCTCGGCCCATTCTTCCAGCACATCAATCATTCTGGAAGCAAAATTTAATTTTGCACTACCTTTCCTGGTGTTGCAACGTTAATGGTTGGTTATGTAACATATAGAGCACGAATAGAGGACAGAAACACATAACTTATCGAATAACCTACTGACTATAAATCATTGGAAACAGTAACAAATACGGCAGTCTTAATCTGGAGGTAAATGTGAAAAGAAGTTTATGTATAGTCGGCTCAAACTTCTCTCTTACCGATACTCCCCGCACAAAAAATACAAAGGTCGAACCAGGTGCGGCCGCCAGCAAAAGGGGCCTCAAATACAACTCCATTGATAGCGCAGTATTCGGTAAGTTGTTGTAACTGACTAAAACCCAATCTTACTGCATATTATGATTAATTTCCTACACTGTGGGCTATCTAATATTCTCATAGAGATCAGCATAAACATCATTCCGCCATTTTATTGCTTATAAAAACCACACATTGCATGTTGTACCAATATACAGCGAGACCTTCAGAGGTGGTGGTCCAGATAGCTGTACACACTGGTACCTCGAATATACAGTAAAACGTCCTCCTGCATTGATGCATGCCTGTGTACGTCGTGGCATACTATCCACAAGTTCATCAAGGCACTGTTGAATCTGGTTGTCAAACTCGTTAACGGCGATTCGGCGTAGATCCTTCAGAGTGGTTGGTGGGTAACGTCGTCCATAAACAGCCCTTTTCAATCATTCGCAGGCATGTTCGATTGGGTTCATGTCTGGAGAACATGCTAGCCACTCTAGTAGACCGATTTAGTTATCCTGAAGGAAGTCATTCACAAAATGTGCACGATGGGGGCGCGAATTGTCGTCCATGAAGACGAATGCCTCTCCAATATGCTGTCGATATGGTTGCACTAACGATCGAAGGATGGCAGTCACATATCGTACAGCCGTTACGGTGCCTTCCATGACCACCAGCGGCTTACGTCGGCCCCACATAACGCCACCCTAAAACAGCAGGGAACCTCCACCTTGCTGCACTCACTGGACAGTGCGTCTAAGGCGCTCAGCCTGACAGGGTTGCGTCCAAACACGTCTCCGACGATTCCCTGGTTGGAGGCATATGCGACACTCGTCAGTGGACAGAACGTGATGCCGATCCTGAGCAGTCCATTCGGTATGTTTTGGGGCCATCTGTACCGCGCTGCATGGTGTCGTGAACCTCGTCATGGAGGTCGGGAGTGATTTTGGGCTTCATTGAGCCTATTGCGCACAGTTTGAGCCGTAACATGACGTCCTGTGGCTGCATGAAAAGCATTTTTCAACATGGTGGCGTTGCTGTCTGGATTTCTCCGAGCCATAATCCGGTAGGCAGCGGTCATCCACTGCAGTAGTAGCCCTTGGGTGAGACATGTCATCGACCGTTCCTGTGTCTCTGTATCTCCTCCACGTCCGAACATCACTTTGGTTCACTTCGAGACGCATCGACACGTCCCTTGATGAGAGTCCTTTCTGGCACAATGTAACAAAATGGACGCTATCGAACCATGGCATTGACCGTCTAGGCATGGTTGAACTACAGACAACCCGACAGGTGTATCTGGTTCCTGGTGGAATGACTAGAACTGATCGGCTGTCGGACCCCCTCCGTCTAATAGGCGTTGCTCATGCGTGGTTGTTTACAACTTTGGGCGGGTTTAGTGACGTCTCTGAACAGTCAAAGGGACTGTGTCTGTGATACAATATCCTCAGTCAACTTCTATCTTCAAGAATTCTGGGAACCAGAGTGGTGCAAAACTTTTTTGGATGTGTGTATCAGCACATAGCGATACCCGCACTTATATAGTCTCTCTGGACTCTTTAGTAGCCGTAGATGTTAAAACTCCTAGTTCGACTATATTCTCGAAGAAAAAAATGCCTGTTGACGATTACACATGTTGGATTCTGAAACACCTGACAGGAACGGTCTGGTTTGATTTTGCGTGCAATCACCACGTAAATCTGTCTGCGAAGCAATAACGTGTCTGCGATTTACTGGAAGAATATTAAGGAAATTCAGTTCATTCATGGAAGAGGTTATTTAACTACTTCCGTTCGAACGATTCTTGATCACTGCTCATCAGTCTTCAAACCTTACCAGGCAATGTTAATTTCCGATGCAGAACGTGCTGAGCGAGTGTCTTCTAAACAACTTTCAGTCCTCTTTAAGATTATAGTATATTTTTTTCTGGCAACATCAACATGTATATCTATAGTTCGCACACCCTTCGACAAAAAGCATTGTATTTTGTCGTAGTTTAGTATGTGGCAGAGTGATTCGCAACTTTTCATCGGACTGCAGTGCTAGATGCCGCAAGAGAGGCCTTGTGCAATATATTCTGAGAGGGTATGTTCCAAAAGGAGTGAGACAACATGTTACCTCTTCGTGCATAGTATCTTGTCTAAAGTAACCAGACACCCCTATGTAACGCGATGTTGACCACCAGATGTCGCGAGAGGAGGACTCACTCGCAAATATAAATGTGAGTGAGGATTATTGTTGTCGTCAGTAGAGAAGCAGTCAGCACAGGAAAGGGACGGTATCGAGAGCTCAGTGATTTAGAACATGGACTGGTCACTGGATATCATATGAGTAACAGATCAGTCGCGAAAATGTTAACCCTTCCATAGCTCGACTGTTGGCGCGATTCTGAAACGGAAACGCGAAAGAAGAATCACAGTTAAACAAAGACCTGGCCGAACTCATGTAAAAATGGTTCAAATGGCTCTGAGCACTATGCGACTTAACTTCTGAGGTCACCAGTCCCCTGGAACTTAGAACTAATTAAACCTATTTAACCTAAGAACATCACACACATCCATGCCCGAGACAGGATTCGAACCAGTGACGTAGCGGTCGCTCGGTTCCAGACTGTAGCGCCTAGAACCGCACGGCCACTCCGGCCGGCGAACTTATGTACTGATGGGCAGATACCCTTGAGAATCGAGAAACATTGTTTTAAGAAACTTCATAAAATTAATGGAAGGAATCACTCATGTATTTCCAACGCTACCAGCAATCCAGCCAGTACAATGACTGTGAGCAGGTAGTTAAAAACATGGGGCACAGTGATCCAGGAGCTCCAGCAAGCCACCATTTCTATAGCCAATGTTTAGCGTCGCTGGAGGTGGTATAGAGAGCGACGGCACTGGACAGCATATGACTGGAAGCAAATGATTCCGTGGCGATGGTTTGGTAAGGATTGCGTTAGGCGAATGTCCGGAATACGTTACCTGACGACATAATTGTAAAGTGCGGAGCAGGTTTTGTTACGGTGTTGGGTTGCTCTTCATAGTCAGAATGTAGTCTTTTTATTGCGCTTTAAAAAGAATGCTGATTGCGGAAGGATGTAAACACATTTTACAGCGTTATCTGCTCCGTGCAGTAGGGGAACACTTCGGAGACAATTAACCCTGTGATAGAGCAGGATCTATGAGCCAATGACTTTGGGAAAATTACATTCGTGAAATGGACTTGAAATTTTTATGCTTTTACAGTACTTTCTTAGCTTTATAAGTTTTATGCTGAGACTAATATTCAGTACAAGATTTCTACTTTCTGAGTTCCTTTTTCTGTGATTTAGCAAAACATAGGTTTCATTTTTACACCTCAGTGAAACCTTTAGACTTCCACTCGACAGTGTGAAATTTATGCTCACTAGTGGCTGTATCTATTATTTGTATTGCATATGAAACATCTGTATTTAAAGAGCTTACGTGAATTATTACCGCATTCCTTCCTCATCCTTGACACAATCAGAGCTGAGAACACTGTCTCTAATGACCTCGATGTCGACCGGACGCTAAACCCAGTCTTCCTTGCTTCCATTTTTTTGCATTATTACGTACAAATTTACACGAACACTTAACTAAATGACATCGTCAAGTGAATGTAAGCTGGTGGACAATCACACCACTCTATGTGCTTGAATAAAGTTCTGTTCTAGCGATAAAAATCACTTTGGCTTACCTGTGCGCAAATGGGCAAACTGCTTTGCCATATTTTCATTAATTTTGTCATGTCCAGTGCATGATCTAGTGACAGCTAAACAAACAGTTTATAGTCGGATCTCGCGAGCTGCATGCGTTTGCGGAAATACTTTCCAGTTAAAACTTTTGGATAGCAAACGGGATGTGGGCGCTCAATGTCGAGTAATGCGTATACTAATTTCACTTCAATTTAGTAGTGCTTAGCAGAAACTGAATATGAACATACCTACATCATTGTACATTGCTATTACAAAAGTTAAATGGCTCTGAGCACTATGGGACTTAACATCTATGGCCTCAGTCCCCTAGAACTTAGAACTACTTAAACCTAACTAACCTAAGGACATCACACAACACCCAGCCATCACGAGGCTAAAAAAGTTAACTATTCGAGAAAACTTACATGAAACTTAATTGTTTAAACAAAATTTATAGTCAGCATTTAAAAAGAAAATCTGTAAAGACAGATGCATCGCTTTTCAGATTTCATGTATTTCCGAGGTAATGAAACAACAGTACCGTCATACTGAAAATTTTTCTAAACATGACGCCCCATTTTCTACAAAGCTAGCCCATGTAGGTGGATATCACCATCTTCTATCAATTCCAAATTGCAGCAGCAGCATTCTAAGATTAGGCCGTATCACTAAACACATTTTCTTCCAACCAAGCTCTACAACGAAGCCCTCTCTCTCTCTCTCTCTCTCTCTCTCTCCTTCTCTCTCTCTTTCATTCTCTCTTCTCTCAATTCCAAATTACAGCAACAGCATTCCAAGATTAGGCCTCCGGATTAATACACACATTTGCTTCCAACAAGCTCGACAAGTCAGTCTCTCTCACTATCTCTCTCTCTCTCTCTCTGTCTCTCTGTCTCTCTCTCTCTCTCTCTCTCTCTCTCTCACACACACACACACACAGACTGACTATATGACAACATCATAAACTTTGGAATCGAGAGACTCTTCTTCATAAATGCGCTCAGGAAAAGTTTTATCTGTGGCCAGTATCGCATAGAAAACAGCCACTTCGAATGCTGTAACAATCTTTCAGACTGGCTGCTGACAGTCTAAATTTGGACATAATGGAACGCCTTTGGGATGAGTAAGAACGCCCATTTCGCTCCAGACCCCAGCGTCCAACATCGCAACCTTGTCTGGTTTCGGCTCTTGAGGAAGAATGGGCTGCCATTCCTTCACAGACGTTCAGATACCCTATTGAAAGTGTTCAAGCTCCAAAAAAGCGATGGTTGGATACACAGTATATTGATGTCCACGGAAAGGAGTCCGGGTACTTTTGATCACATTGTGAATATCTTGGGAAATCACCAGGGGAGGAAAATCGGAGGAACTGGAAGACATATGAAAGCTTACCAAAAGTCACCTTTTCCACGCACCATTCGCGAACTGATTAGGAAAACTGGGAAGTAACAATGGAACAAGGAGTTCTAACGACACTTTAAATAACTAACTTTCGAAACACCAAAGCATAGCACAGGTTTTACTTGCCAATATGTTAGTTTCAGTTCAAAATAGTACCTGCGATTATTCAAAGTGTGCACCACTGCTCTGTAACCGTAACCGCTAACGCCATGCGTTACTAGCTTAAGAAACTATTTGCATCAATATTATCATTTCTGTAAGAACACTGTAGTTTCTGGGATAATATTATCTGTGTAATAAATTATTTAAAAATTTAAACGATACTAAAAATTAGAATGTGTGCTAACAAGAAACAAAATATGTTGAACATTTATCGTACTTGTACGAAGATTGCATTAATAACCAGAGACTTTCTACATCGTAATAAATTTAAAAGTGGGAGTATGTAGTAGTCTGTTCGTTGTGGCAATGGCGTGTGCTATGTGTGCAACTGTGACCATTCTGTTACAATCGATGAAATGCTTGTGGAGATATATTTACAACGTGGCTTTATGTATGAAGAAACTGTAAGAAGACACGTGCCACTATGCAATAATTAACGTAACTCGACAGTAAAAATAACGAGGAAGGACATGGAAATCATTTATCGGCCACTGAACAGCGACGTCACATCAGCAAGACAGCCAAATGATGTTTACTTGTAAAGTGGAGTTTCACACCAGCAGTTTGTGTTTACGTTTTGAAACAAAAGGGATTAAAAGCAGTGTAAACAACTGATTTTTTACTATTTTCAGAACCTTCATTACAAATTATTTTTGCAGCCAAGTGGCTCAAAATGGTTCAAATGGCTCTGAGCACTCAACTTCTGAGGTTATCAGTCCCCTAGAACTTAGAACTACTTAAACCGAACTAACCTAAGGACATCACACACATCCATACCCGAGGCAGGATTCGAACGTGCGACCGTAGCGATCGCGCGGCTCCAAACTGTAGCGCCCAGGACCGCTCGGCCACTCCGGTCGGTCGCAACTAAGTATAAAAGTGTATTACGAGCGTGCTATGTCAGCCATTAAGCTAAACCATTCAGTTTTATAACCGCACTGTTTCACATATACTAGCAGATAATTTGATTAGCACATGAATAGTATTTTAATGTGTGGAGAAGGTAGTAGGAATGATAATTGTAGTCGTTACCTTATTAGATTATTATTTGAAGCAGTGATGCAGAGTAACGCATTGTTAGCTACTCGATATCAACCTTCAGTTTGTCATAGTTGTTTCGGTTTATTCTAATTAGCGATTGTCAGTAAGTGATGATAAAAGTGGAACGTCTTTACAACGTGTTGAGATTTTATTATAACTCGGTGCAGGTAGTCCGCTGTCTTCACGGTTTTTCTTTAAATGAACATCTTTTACAGTGCATGCCGATGGCCGTGTTGTAAAATGACCTCCTCAACACGCCGCAAGTGTTACGGATTACAGCTGTAGTTGCTGATGTTTCAAAAATTCTTAATGCGCGCAAAAAGGGCAGAGATTTGTGTACAACACACTTACCGGACAAGTTCAAGGGCGCTAATAGCGTACTCATCTCCGCGGCTCTTAGCGGGTCTGTTTACGCTGGCGCCGCATTGCCTCTGACGAGAAATAGCTGGTGTGGGGACGCGTCGCATCCCGCGCGCCTCCACCCCGGCTGCCGGGATTTGCAGGCCGTGCGCGCTATCTTCCCCTCCTCTCTCATGCGTTGTTGAGTCCTTTAATTTCATGCAGCCATCGCGGAATCGATAAAAGCGGAGCCCGCGGTACAATGCGTGCCACCGCGGCAGATCCCCGCCTGCGCCTGACACTGAGAGCAACCGCGCACAACAATGCGCGCAGCGACGAACTACTCCAGGACCGTCGCCCGTATGTGTTTCCGACATTCAAATCAGTGTAGCGGCATTGTCTGGAAAGTGAACAGTGAGCCACAAGAGCGAGATCTGGGTCACACACGCCTTTCGTATCATTCTTTTACAAACGCATTAGTAGTCAACTGCTTTTGACGTAATTGTAGGTAATGTTTCGCAGTAAGGCCTACACTTCCACAACGATGTAAAAAGAAAAGCGAACTACAAGAAACAGTCATCAAACATTTTTATATTACGAACGTCTGCAAAAGAAGTTTACACTCCAGTTCATCCGAATTTTACTTTCATTGACGTTCACCACTATGCTCATGGTTCAAATGGCTCAGATCACTATGGGACTTAACTTCTGAGGTCATCAGTCCCCTAGAACTTAGAACTACTTAAACCTAACTAACCTGAGGACATCACACACATCCATGCCCGAGGCAGGATTCGAACCTGCGACCGTAGCGATCGCTCGGTTCCAGACTGTAGCCCCTAGAACCGCTCGGCCACCCCGGCCAGCTAAATTATGCTCATACAACCCGCATTGACTCAAGAGTTGCTAAGGAAAACGCGTAGTTTTGTTATACAAGGAGGGAAGAATTGCCACAGAAAACGCGTAGTTTTGAAACTTCCTGGCAGATTAAAACTGTGTGCCCGACCGAGACTCGAACTCGGGACCTTTGCCTTTCGCGGGCAAGTGCTCTACCAACTGAGCTACCCAAGCACGACTCACACCCCGTCCTCACAGCTTTACTTCTGCCAGTACATAGTCTCCTACCTTCCAAACTTCACAGAAGCTCTCCTGCGAACCTTTCAAAACTATCACTCCTGAAAGAAAGGATATTGCGGAGACATGGCTTAGCCACAGCCTGGGGGATGTTTCCAGAATGAGATTTTCACTCTGCAGTGGAGTGTGCGCTGATATGAAACTTCCTGGCAGATTAAAACTGTGACACAGTTTTAATCTGCCAGGAAGTTTCATATCAGCGCACACTCCGCTGCAGAGTGAAAATCTCATTCTGGAAACGCGTAGTTTTGTTATACAATGCTTCCCAATATATTTCCGTTTTGAATATTGACTGCCGTGTTAAGTGTCATGTACGTTATTCGTTCGACTGTCCAGCGTCGCTGATGCAAGTTGCAACCTTCTGACCCTAGAGGGTTGCAAATTGCAGTGTGTAACATGTCGGTGCGTGACAAACACTGTGCTGTAATCGAGTTTCTAATCGCAGAAAACGTATCTCCAATTGAAATCCGTGGAAGAATTGAAGTTCTGTACTTGGTTATTGTATCGACATCAGTAATGTGCGACGTTGGGTTGCTCGTGTTCGTAATGAAGGAAACGGTGCGCTGATGCCAACCTCACCGCGTGTGACAGAGCTCGGAGTGGACGATCGCATACGGCAACCGAAGACACTCGACGGAATCGCGTTGACTAATCAATTGGAAAAAATCGTCAGAGAGTACAGACACAGTTCTCAGGTAAGTGTAGCATAGAGAGTGTACAGGCCGTCACTGCAAAAGTGCGGTAAAGATAACTGTGTACTTCACGATAAAGGATGACGCCCAAAAACAGTTGCAGGATAAAAATTTATTAAAATTCTTGACCAAGGTTTCGGTACATATAAATATACCTTCATCAGAAGTAAAAAATCCTGGACAGAAAGACACTTTCATTAGAAAAGCCTTAGCATCGGAAGCGTTTTTTTTTATTTATTGTAATTTTAAGCACCTCATACAGGCGGGCTGTCAGCAGCATATTACGCCGCTCTTCAGCCTTAAGTGGTACAATCATATGACAAATAGGTGACACAGACAATACAATGAAAATGGCGGGTAAAAAGGTAGACACAAAAAACAATAAACATGAAGCCGTTCACGCTGGACGATAAAAGCACTAACACTTGTTGACACGGCGCACCGAACACGGAGGACGGCGACGGCACATGTGAACAGTGCAGGTGTAACTGCAAAAGAACGCTAAACACAAAACGAAGGCACACACACGAGACACTGATGGCGATGATCTCCGGCGCGCGAATGTTCACTACGCGTGTGCGAGTCCGGGGACCTGCCAAGAGAGGAGGAGGAGGAAGGGGAGTGGGAGAGCGAGAGGGGAGAGCAGAGATGCCACGGGCAGGGGAGATAGGGGGGAGGGAGGAAGGGGGAGGGGTGGAGGGAGGGGACGGGGGAAAAGGAAAGAGAAGGGAAGGGAAGAGAAAGGAGGGAAGGTGCCTAAAGGAAAGGACACCGGAAGTGGGCGGTGGGGCAGGGTCAAAGTTGATAGGAGGGGTAGATGGAGGGGAGGAGGACATCATCAAGGAGGGGGAGCTGACGGAAGCCACCTTCAGAGATGGTAAGGAGGGTGGAGAGATGGAGACCGGGTGGGATGTGGGAATACAGGCGCGGCAGCGGGCGGGGGTGGGAGAGGATCGGGGAGACTAGTGGGTGAGGAGGATCGAGTTTACAGGAGGTGTACAGGATCCGTACCCTTCAAGGAAAAGGAGGTGGTGGAAGGGGATGCGATCGTACAGGATCCGCGTGGGGGAGGGGAGACGGATGAGATAGGCGAGGCAGAGAGCATGGCGTTCAAGGATTTGGAGGGATTTATAAAAGGTAGGGGGGGGGGCGGAGATCCAAGCCAGATGGGCGTAACAAAGGATAGGGCGGATGAGGGATTTATAGGTGTGGAGGGTGGTGGAGGGGTCCAGACCCCACGTACAAGCTTGAGGAGACTGATTCGGGAGCGTGCCTTGGCTTGGATTGTCCGGAGGTGGGGAGCCCAGGAGAGGCGACGGTCGAGGGTGACGCCAAGGTACTGAAGGGTGGGAGTGAGGGCGATAGGACGGCCATAGATGGTGAGATAGAAATCAAGGAGGCGGAAGGAAGGGGTGGTTTTGCCTACAATGATCGCCTGGGTTTTGGAGGGATTGACCTTGAGCAACCACTGGTTGCTCCATGCGGTGAACCAGTCAAGATGGGATTGGAGAAGGTGTTGGGAGCGCTGTAGGGTGGGGGCAAGAGCAAGGAAGGCGGTGTCATTGGCAAACTGGAGAAGGTGGACGGGGGGGGGGGGGGTGACGGCGGCGGCATGTCCGCCGTGTACAAAAGGTAGAGAAGGGGGGAGAGGACGGAGCCTTGGGGCACACCGGCGGAGGGGAAAAAGGTGTAGGAATCTGTGTTATGGATGGTGATATAGGAAGGACGGCGGGAGAGAAAGGAGCCGATCAGACAGGACGTAGTTAATGGGAAGGGCCAAGGTTTGGAGCTTCAAGAGGAGTCCGGAATGTCATACGCGGTCATAAGCACGTTCGAGGTCCAGGGAGAGGAAGATCACGGAGCTGCGGGAATTAAGCCGGTCGGAAAGGAGATGGGCGAGGTGAAGGAGAAGGTCGTCGGAAGAGAAGGACGGCCGAAAGCCACACTGCGTAACGGGAAGGAGGCGGTGCTGGCGGAGATGCTGGTGGATGCGTCGGGTGAGGATAGATTCCAGGACCTTGCTGAAGACCGAGGTAAGGCTGATGGGACGGTAAGAGGAGACGGCGGACGGCGGTTTGCCAGGTTTAAGGAACATGAGGATACGGGAGGTTTTCCACAGGTCGGGGTAGTAACCGGTGGACAGGACTACATTGTAGAGCCTGGCCAGGGTGGAGAGGAAAGAGACAGGAGCTTTACGAAGGTGACGGTAGGTGACAAGATCGTGACCAGGAGTGGTGTTGCGTTTGGTGCAGAGTGTAGCAATGAGATCCTGTGTAGTGATAGGGGCATTGAGTTCCGTGTGTGCAATGTTGTCCAAGTACTGGAAACCAGGAGCGAGGGGAGGGACAGAGGTGTCAGTTTGATCGCAGATATCCGGGAAGAAGGAGTAATCGAACTGGGGATCATCAGGAATGGAAAATACATCGGAGAGGTAGGAGGCAAAGTGATTGGCCTTACTAAGGGTGTCAGGGAAGGGGTGATCATCATGGAGAAGAGGATAGTAGGGGGAGGGTTTAGTTCCAGTAAGGCGACGGAAGGCTGACCAGAATGAAGAATGGCTCTGAGCACCATGGGACTCAACTGCTGAGGTCATTAGTCCCCTAGAACTTAGAACTAGTTAAACCTAACTAACCTAAGGACATCACAAACATCCATGCCCGAGGCAGGATTCGAACCTGCGACCGTAGCGGTCTCGCGGTTCCAGACTGCAGCGCCTTTAACAGCACGGCCACTTTGGCCGGCTGGCTGACCAGAACTTGGACGAGTTGATAGGTAGGGTGCATGTCTGTCGCCAGTCCCCGCGTTTCTTAGCCGCGAGCAAATTACGAATGTGTCGCTGGAGTTGCCGGTGGCGTCGTAGTATGTCCGGGTCACGCGTGCGGAGGAAGGCACGGTAGAGACGGCGGGATTCACGGAGGAGGAGGACGGCCTGTGGGGCGTAAGGTAGGATGGTGTCCCTGGATGGCGACAGTAGGGACGTGGGCCTCCACTGCCTCAGACAAGGTCTGCTGGAGAAAGGAGGCGGCATGGGTGACATCGTCGGGGTGGTGGTAGGTGAAAGGGTGGCTATCGACCCGGGTGGAGAGGGTATCCCGGTAGGCATTCCAGTTGGCACGGGAATAGTCATGGACGTACTTAGGGCGAGGGTCATTACGAGGGTCGGGGCGGGGGCGACGACCGTCTGAAATGGTGAGGAGGACAGGGAGATGGTCGCTACCAATAGGCTCCAGGACATCCACCGTTATGCGGCCAAGGAGGTTGGGGGAGGAGAGGATAACATCGGGAGTGGAGTTGGATTCGGGACGGGTGTGCTGCGGGATGGGGATGAGGTCGCCTTGAAGGGAGGAGAGGAACTGGTGCCACCGCCGTAACTGGGCAGCGGAACGACTATGGATATTGAGGTCGGCGGCGATCACGTAGGAGAAGGTACGGTCGATGTGGGAGAGGAAGTCGAAGGGAATAGGGCCGTTGGGGCGGACATAGATGGTGGCGCAGGTAATGGTAATGGTAAGGCCGGGGAAGAAGAGACTAAGGATCAGGTGTTCGGTGGGGTCGGGAAGGAGAGGTTGGAGCCAAATGGGGATCTGGCGGTGGTGACCCAGGGCATCGGAAGTGAGAAACAAAAGCTTAAGTAACAGTGAAAATACCAGAGTAATACAGGCACAAAAGCTTTAGTTACTTACTAAAATTACATCATGCAATGAAGATTAATAAAACAATTGTGACAAATGCGTCATCAATAACTGAGACATCTTCTCCATTTGTACAACATGACTATGGGCACAGGGTCAAAGCGAACAGTTTAGCACCATAACTTCGCCTATGAACTATCGAGACAAGAGTGTGAAAGCACTAGGGCAGATGGTTTCGCCGAGAGAGGGCACTTGTATGTGCCAGACACTCGCGCATATTAAAATCCATGAATAAATACATAAGCGCATCAAAAATTATTAAAAGTTGTGTTAATTCAAACTTTCTGTCTTAATAAATAAAACATATCAGACCATTTTAAAACATTTACGTAAAATAGAAAATATACAACCAATTTACCAATATCCTAGTGTCAAACAGATAAAGCTTGCACTATGGAACATCTAACGAGAGAGGGCACTAGTGTAATGCGCGAGAATCTCGCGTAACGTAGGCGGTGAAATACATACTAGCTAAAACAACCAAAATGTTATAATAAAACGAAACCATCTGTCGTTGTGAATAAAAACATACTAGTCAATTAACCACTCATACACATCGAAAATCACAAATAACAAACATCAAAAATACGTAAAATCCCAACAAGACAGGAAAAGCGCATTTCACCGGCATCAACAAGCAAGAAAACTAACTTCTAGTCAGTCAGTCTAGAGGTCAATTCGTTAAAAAACAATGACTAAAAACCACATTAGCTCTATTAAAACGCACATTTCCTCCATCGTCCACGAAAAGGAAAGTACCATGTCCAATCAATAAGGACACAAGCTTGTAAAAGTTCCGTTACAAACAATGCAGTATAAATTTGGAATACTTCTCCGCATGAGATAAACATTATTTCATCATTCCCACATTATAGTAAAACCCCAAAGTCAGTCCTACTTGATCACTGTTCCTACCCAGTAACAGACTCTTTGCAACATATGAATTGCGAAGCGTAAAAGGAAAAGGAGCAAAATATCTTTATACAAGTAGCGCAAGCTGTCCTGTAGATTAAGCCAATCGACTGTCACCCCTCAAATATTGTAATATATACTTATATTAAACTAATAATATAGTATCAGACCCGAATAAAATGGGGAATGTTGGGAAGAAAATTTAGAGGTATCAAGACGCGAACCATCCCCCGTACAAGTCACACAATGCAGGAGAATGACTCTTCTCGTTACGCTAAACCTACATCACGGCCTTTGTTTCTTACGGTATGTTATCCCTTATTCAAAACCTATGTCATAGCTATATTACTAATTGAAATTTAATTATAACAAATTGTACTAAGAACAATGCATTTTGGGTGGATTTTCAGTGTGTCGCCGCCTTCAAATAGCCTACTCTCATAATAAGCAAGTTACAATAATCCTTTTGCCACGAATATGATGTTTCTCATTATTTTATCGGAATGAATCACACGGTTAACAACGGGTTTTCCAGTGATTCTCAATTTTCTGGCCCTCAGAAACGGCGTATATACATACAGGCTTGAAGCGAATGCCAATATGGCGCCTCACAACTCTGTACTGAAGGGATACGGCTTGCGTGTGACGTATGTAGCGTTGTGCCATCTCATTGGTCAACGCTCAGACGCCCGCTCAGAATATTTGACATACCAGATACTGCTATGCACGTTCGGGAAGACTCCCGAACGTGCTATTCCACGCTATGACGTCAGAAACTCGGCACGCTCAACGCTCAACGTTCGGATGCACGGTCCGTGTGCCGACGGCTATAGGGACTGATGACCTTAGCAGTTAAGTCCCATAAGATTTCACACACTTACAGCTCACATATTCCTTCCGCTTCACCAACACATGGTAATACGACTGAGGGACGTATATTTCCCAAATTTATTAATCCTTGTAAAGTGTAAGAATTGATAGCTCACACCTTCTTTCTTCGTGTCCCACATTCACCGGACGAGACTGCGGCTGAACGAAGTCCTTTCTGTGTAAATCGCAGAGGGTCGCCAGAGCTTGCTCTTTCGTAAACACTCGGTGGAAGTCTGCTGTCCCAAGGAGGTTGACTTGGGTCGGATGTTACTTGGTTTTTAGCTTAATACGTGACATTTCAGTTTGAGAGTTTTATTCATGATGGGGGCACTCATAGCAGTATTAGGTCAAAAGACTCCTGTTTTGCGACCGGAGTAATTTAGATTAAGTAGTGTGTAAGCTTACGGACTGATGACCTTAGCAGTTAAGTCCCATAAGATTTCACACACAATTATTATTGCTACCGGGGGCAACGATTGCAGTTAATTTGATTAAGAAAGTTTTATTTAGATCGTGGCAGAGTGCTTTTGTTATTGTCAGTTAAATGACGGACTGAAGGAAATAGTGTTGACATTTTTATTGCTATAGTTAAAAGCAAAGTATCATTTGAATGTGTCCGTCAGTTTTCGGAGCGCTTGTACGCTCCTCAGCGACAGTAATGAATGTTATTTCTCTTTTTCTTTTGCGTCCGACTGGGTGTCCCTGGAATTGAAAGTACTGCAAAAGAAATTCATTGGTTCAAAAAATGGCTCTGGGCACTATGAGACTTAACATCTGTGGTCATCAACCCCCTAGAACTTAGAACTACTTAAACCTAACTAACCTAAGGACATCACACACATCAATGCCCGAGGCAGGATTCGAATCTGCGACCGTAGCGGTCACGCGGTTCCAGACTGAAGCGCCTAGAACCGCACGGCCACACCGGGCGGCAAATTCATGGGGAAAGAACGTTTATATTCAGTCTGCCGTAGAGGAAGAGCCACTTTTCTATAAATATTGCGATAATCTATTTGAGAGTTCACCAGTTTCGAATATCTACCCTATTTCATTAGTCACTGCTTGTTCTGGCATCAAAATCTACGACTTAAGGCATTATATACATGTCTTTATACATACTTAATTTGTTTTCTAATGTCTTGGTAACCTTCACCTGTTTTTGTAATCATCTTTATTTTGAGATGCATAGTTCACCCACGTGGAAAAAAATGGCTCTGAGCACTATGGGACTCAACTGCTGTGGTCATAAGTCCCCTAGAACTTAGAACTACTTAAACCTAACTAACTTAAGGACAGCACACAACACCCAGCCATCACGAGGCAGAGAAAATCCCTGACCCCGCCGGGAATCGAACCCGGGAACCCGGGCGTGGGAAGCGAGAACGCTACCACACGACCACGAGATGCGGGCCCACCCACGTGGAACAGCTTCCAACACACGTGGTATCATACCAACTGAGGCGGATTTCCGGTAATTACAGTATAGAATGAACAGATTCTTGAATTCAGATAATGGACCGAGAGTAAACCAAAGAATAGTATACTGAAGATTTACAGAAGTGAGATAAGCTACAAAAGTAATAGACGAAGGGGAGAAATTTCGCTACCTTGGTAGGAAATATAGCATTGTGGGCGATGAAAACAGGCCTTAAGAAGTAGACAAGCACCTTGAAAGATATGAGATAATATTTTTGAATCGATGAGTCAGGGAATTTATATAATCTAGTCAAACAGATTATTTTACATTATCATTTTACTTCTGAGAGAATACTGGCTATTTTCGACATCTGTTGATGAACCATTTTACTTGATTCGCTAGACGAAAAGTTGTTGCAATGCCTGACGTTTGTAATAGGAAATACAATAAACCGCTGTTGCATAGCACTGTCCATTGACGTTTTTCTGTTCCAGTTGGATAATCTTCATCTACATAGATGATCCGCAAGCCGCCGTAAGGTGAGCGGCGTAGGTACCCTGTACCACTATTTGTCATTTCCCCTCCTGTTCCAATCGCTAACAGAAAATGTTCAAATTGTTCAAATGTGTGAATTTCTAAAGGGCCAAATTGCTGATGTCATCGGTCCCTAGACTTACATACTACTTCATCTAACTTAAACTAACTTATGCTAAGAACAACACACCCACCCATGCCCGAGGGAGGACTGGAACCTCGGACGGGAGTGGCCGCGCAGTCAGTGACATGGCGCCTTAAACCGCGCGGCCACTCCGCGCGGCGCTCGCTAATAGAGCGAGGGAAAAACGACCGACTGTACGCCTCCAGATGATCCCTAATTTCTCGTATCTTATCTTTGTGGACCTTACGCGTGACATATGTTGGTGGGAGCAGAATCGTTCGGTACTCAGCTTCAAATGTCGGTTCTCTAAATTTTCTTAGTAGTGTTTCCCGGAAAGAACGCCGCCTTTCCTCCAGGGATTCCCGAAGCATTTCCGTAACACAAAGGTTTTGTTCGAACCTACCGGTAACAAATCTAGCAGCCCTCCTATGAATTGCTTCTATGTCTTCCTTCAATCCGGCCAGGTACAGATCCCAAACCTCGCGTAGTACTCAAGAGCTGGTCCTACCAGCATCTTATATGCGGCCTCCTTTACCCGTGAAACACTCTTTTCTAAAATTCTCCAAATAAACCAAAGACGATTTGCCTTCCCTATCATATCGCTTTGTAACATTACGCCAAGCCGCAACCATAACATAGTAATGTATCCGAACATTAGAGGTTTGTTCTTCCTACTCATCCGCATTAACTTACATTTTTCCACAGTTAGGGCTAGCTGCCATTCATCACATCACCTGGAAAGTTTATTTAAGTCGTTCCTATCTACCTAAAGTCACTCAGCTTCGACACCTTACCGTAGACCACGGATTCCATCAACATACGATGGCTGGTGAAAACAACTTTGGGTAGAACATATTCCTGCTATGTGCTTTTGATTTGCTGACATAAGGATAATACATAAGGGTAATACTCAGCATACATGAAATCTATTCGCTGTTCCCAAAACGTACCACCATCAGCAGTGTAAGTGAAAGTCGACAATGGAAATACCTACCGGACATGGTGTCGGATCCGGATTTTCCGCTTTACGTGGCGGTCGCCTTAACTACTTTGGCTGTCTGCGCCCGACCCACGACTAGACCCAAACTTCCGTACGTCGTATTTCCTGCGTCACAGTCTGTACTCGTACACACGTTATGCGATTTCCGTACAGGGGAGCAACCTAATTTGTTAGGTAGTGGAAGTCAATGGGTTCTGAGAGGGTGGCTCAACTTCTATTTCTGTTCCGTCATTTTTTCTCCAGAGGTCACATTTCGGATGAAACAAGCAGAGCTTTATAGGGACTTTTCTCCAAATTATTGGTGGATTTTAATACACTATAAAATAAGTAATAAATTGATTTAATCAGTGACAACCACATATTATGTTTCGACATCATGTTTCGGAAGAAAACGCTATTAGGCGTTCCGGGAGAACCAGCCCAGCAATTACGCTTGTGGAAACAGACGTCCACGAAACCACGTGATGCGTGTGTGGACATCCACTAAGAGCGTTTAGCGTCATAATCTAAGGTGTATTTTTCACCCTTTGTAAAAACGAGCAGTTGCATGAAATACACTAGTAGCAGGAGGCACCTAACTTTGCTGAATTGGCCATACTGTATCATGTGTAGGTCTCAATGAAACAACGAAAGCTTTTGAGAGATATCCTACTCCATGACTGCTCATCGTGATCGGACAGAAGTGGGCCCAAGACGCGCAAGCATCTTTCTCTTGCGCCCAAAATGTGCTCCATATAATTAATGTCAGTGGCCGTAAGAACCGGCACATGTATCACGATGACCATAGATCCCCTGGAGCGTTTTTTAGATTTTTTTTCCAACAGTCTTGTATGAAAATATATTCATCACACAAAAAGTATGGTAATACAAGCTATTCATTTTTTATATTAAGTTCTAAGGAAAACGTTGAGAGTAACGTATTAATGCCTGCCTCACGAAGTAAACTGATAAGTCGAAAAATTATTATCACTGCCCGCTGCGAGGTTGGATGCTGCCTGTTGACGTTGCGGGCACGTGACATGCTAAGACAAGTTAGTAAGAGGAGCAGAGGCGGATGGGGAATCGCCCTAGCGAGATATGGGCCGCAAATGGGAAAATCCACTGAGGTAAGCAACTTTATCAAAGGACAGATTATTATTGCACAAAGCCTGTGAACGAGCAATTCGGGAACGACGAAGATAGTCGAATGTTCACGTGCTACTGTCGTGAACATCTAGAGAAAGAGGTAGAACAGTGAAACTACCATTAGGCTCTAAATGGTATATCAGTCAGATATACCTGCGGTTTGTGAATAAAGCTTTGCACTAGTAAGAGGTTAAGTGTGAAATATTATAAAACTTCTAATTATATGGAGTAAGCAACCTAGCCCGACGTCGCACGGGAATAGCGCATCTTGATTAGAAACCAGGAATAAAATTCAGATCACAACGTTAAGTAGATGTATGTCATCACTGTCATATAACATGCGCAATGTAAGCAGAGCATGTAAGGACAGTTGTCAGGAGGCATTAACGTTATTCATTAGTGTTTGGAGTGACCCTTCATAGCAATGATGGGAGTACATCGAGATGTAAGTAGTGCGAACGCGCAACCAACGTTCGAACTCCTACGAGAATCATGACATCTACGAACCACCCGCGTCCCATTATACTTGACGTCTTTCTCTAAGCGATTTCATCTTTAAGCAGTATAATTTCTGGGTGTCTCTGATCCAGAACAGTGCTACAGGCGTTTGGATGAGCATATAGTAAACTCACATTAATCTGTCGGCGACCAAATATGCCTGATGTAAATTCTATGGAACTCATGTGGGTCACTATCGGGAGCCAACACCGAGTACGCAAATCAGAGACCCATTATTTACGCTAATTACATGACCTGTGCGCGGATACCTAGTCCCGCATACCTCTACAAGCCTACCAATAAACTGTTGGATCCGTGATACATAGAAATAGTGATGTATTTCGTTCCAAAGCTATTAAGCAGGTGGTCGTAATGTTTTGGCTTATCAGCATATCCCCAGTCCAGAGCCATCTGACTGCTAAGAACTTAACCCAGTAGTTTTGGGAGACGTACCGGTTTGTCATGCCGAGACACCGAAGACACGCAGGAATCATCGCTTTTATACCTGAGTATGCACGAGGGACCAATTTCTCTGTCCGTACATGCAGAGATGTAACTGAATTTTTATATTAAAATGTTAATTTTGGGGGCAACTACTCCATATCTTATCAACAATATATAAATTAATTTTATTCGATTAGGTTCAAACATTGCTTATGCAGCAAACATGGATATTGCGTTTATCTCGTAATTATTTACGTATTCTAAGGAAGCTGAGCTATAGGTACACAGACGTTTTAGTTAAATAATATCTTTTACGGTTACGAACGAGTTTATGTGATTTGGTGGGGGGCGCATTTTATTCAAATGAATAGTGAGGTAATAAAATCAACTGTTGAGTCGTCTGTAAAACTAGAAGATTAAAAATTTGCTGTTGTGAGTTTAATAAACGGAATAGACACCTATAATGTAAGTTAACAAAGTGGCTAAAAGGGAAAGCCTGTATTCAGCGAGTACAACCATTACTCGTTTATGCTCGTAAGGCAATTTAAATATTGTGAGTCGCTCATCGAGCCTTGCAGATCTACGTGTTGGGAATGGCTAATAGGGACAGGAAAACCAAGAAAATGTGTCAGGGAACAGACTGGAGCGGATGGCTTTTTCGTAGCAATTGTCAGCTTAGCAATCTTTGGAAAAAATTCTTATTTAAGTAACTCCTCACCTGGCATCACCAGGCTGAGTGGACCCCGTTCCACTCCTTCCACCAAGCAAAAATCCCTAGCAATACCGCCAATTGAACTCGAATCTTCCGCACGTCAGTCAGTCACGCTTGTAACTCAGCTGCGGAGGCTCACATATTTCCATCTGTTGAACAGGGAATTTTTCTGGTTGGTCATTCTGTGCTCTGCCTGAATCTGTTTAGCCACGTACTGGAGCCGTTGCCTTACGAAATCCTCCATCGGAGCTATAGCTCAGTTTCTAATTAGCTCTTCATCGTCTAAACGTTAAACTGGAATCTTTCTTCCCATTCTGCTCTAGCACCCTAGGTCAAAAGATCTATTCTCTTCTTGTCTATAGTTCTTCCCATTCACGTCTAAGTTCCACATAGGGACTACACGCTACACATACACTGAGGAGAACTTTCTACCACTTATATTTACATTAGAAGGTAAGATTTTTATCCTTTTAATAAATGTCTTTAATGTTACTACTAGCCTACTTCTGTTATCGTCAGTTGGCTGGCGGTCCATGCAGCAAACCTCCTCTACTGCTCTTAATGAGAATTCCAAATCTAATTCCCTAAGCATCAGATAACTTAATTTTACTCTATTTCCTACTGTTATATTTTTGTTAATGTTCACTGTATTCAGTCTTTTTAAGATGCTATACATTCAGTTCACTGCTTTTCAAAGTACCTTAGCCCTTCTGGCAGAATTTTAATATCGTCAGCTAGTCGCGAAGTTAATATTTCTTCTTCTTCGTCGGATTGTGGTCTTGCACTTGCCATATTCATTTGTTGACTAACTGAAGAACCAGCAGGTGAATTCACGCTCTACCTACACCACTAAATCACAATAAGCTACTGTAGGACGTTTCACAAAGCTATACTTCCCTACCGCAGCATGCAACCCTGGCGACGCAGTATGCAGATATGTCCAGGTGGTATTTATTTTCCAGAATGTGCATTAACACTACCTGAAATGCAGATATACATTACTAATAATACTAATGCAAAAGACGCATATTGACAGAAGCTACGTAAATATCTGCTCATTGTTTACCACTGATATAAGGGAAATTGATTCTTGTTACTCACCCTATATGGTAGTTGTAGCGTTCTTCCGGGAAAGGCAATTTCCCGCACCACTTACACTGCTCTCTGTAAGAGAGTTTAATCCTCCCCAGTTTTTCCCTTCCAATTATCTTATGTCATCAAACAAAATAACTTCAAGGAGCTCGTGTTTGCATAGTGGGGTTATTTCGAGTTTATTAATTGAGTATTTATTTGCAGTTGTTAAGTGAACTACTATATAAAAACGTTAACAGCTGCAGCTGTCAGCCGTTTACCACAATGAAGAGACTGTCCCATTGCTGTCAATACGTATTCGACAATGCCAATTTTTTTTCCTCCACTATCATTTTGTAGAATACTTTTCACAGTAAGAGGGGTATCAAATGCATCGTCCCTGCCTCAGCTGTCTCAAAATGTGAAGAGACCCAGGGGCATTAATTGTACTTCCTGTAACAGATGTCAGTCAAAAATGGCTCTGAGCACTATGGGACTTAACATCTGAGGTCATCAGTCCCCTAGAACTTAGAAGTACTTAAACCTAACTAACCTAAGGACATCACACGCATCCATGCCCGAGGCAGGATTCGAACCTGCGACCGTAGCAGTCTCGCGGTTCCAGACTGTAGCGCCTAGAACCTCTCGGCCACCCCGGCCGGCAGATGTCAGTCATCTACGTATTATCCAACTTATGATATTTTAATTCAAGTCAAGCAATGCATCACAGCAGATTACTGTATTAGACTTGAACACGATCGGTCCTATTCCATCAGACACATCCATACCCACTTTTGAAGACATACTGCGCATATTTGATGCATACCACTCTAAGTGGTAGCAATTCTAAGAATAGAAGAAATGTATGCAGTTTAACACTAACACAACTAACGATGACAGGAGTTCTGTAACTTTCCGGTCATTCATTAATAAATCAAGTGACTACAGCAGAGCTTCACTACTGTTAACGATATGCAGCAGCAAGATGCAGGGTTTACCAATCCGATCTCTTTCCCACCAACACTACAAAGATCACTAACAATGTCTCAGCGACTGTTTATAGCAACATGTATTATATGAAAGCCTACTTAAAAACTGCAAATAAGTACTCATTTAATAGACTGAAAAAACTTTACTTTATAAAAACCGGCTCAGTGAAGGGGAGGCAAAGCCTGTCTGTAGGTTTAAAAGAAAGCAGCATTCTTGATGGGGGAAGTTATCTTTCCCGGAAGAATGTTATAGTTCACACACAGGATGACTAAGAATCAATTTCGCCTCTATCACCACAGGGCAGCGTGCAGAGACTTAAACAGACCCTGTACATATGTGTTCCTTGTGTTAGTATTAATAGCATCTCGTATCTGTGTTAATGCACTGCATCGTCTGTAGTTCTTAGTGATCCATAAGACAGGCTGTGAAAGGGATGGTATTACTTCGTGAAACGTTCGCCCCCAGTAGCTGAGTAGTCAGCGCGACAGAATGTCAATCCTAAAGGCCCGCGTTCGATTCCCGGCGGGGTCGGAGATTTTCTCCGTTCACGGACTGGGTGTTGTGTTGTCCTACCCCATCGACGCGCAAGTCGCCAAAATGGCGTCACATCGAAAGACTTGCACCCGGCGAACGGTCTACCCGGCGGGAGGCCCTAGTCACACGACATCCTCATCACTTCGTGAAACAACCTGTAGTTGTGTCTTCTGACATAGTGTGATATATAGGGTAGATAATTACCTGTTCGTGATTTAGTTTGCAGATCTACGCTTTCTTGAAATCACATTCATATGTAACATAATTAAAAACGGCTTTTTCATCTTTCGTGGCCAGTGTAGCTGAACGCTGCCCATAAAACAAACGCGTTATGCCGTTACAGCTTAGTAATTGACACAATCAGTATTTAAATCTTTTCGTAACGGAGATCATCATATGTTTGCTCCTGAATGGCACCAACAATAATCTAGACTATTTTGTGCTCTGAAGATGGCTAGACTGCTAGCCGAAGCTATCAGTTAATCCTAATAACGAATATTTTATTTGCGATCTTGACTTCACTTGTTTTCAATCCCTAATACAAAATACTAAAGCAAGTGATTTTTAAGCGCCCACCCAATCCCTGCGCTCACACCCTATCGGTGGGCACTTCAATTGTGTTATTCATGACTCTCCCTCCTACCATTGTACAAAAACTACCGACTGCACCGTTCCCCAAATTTTTATTCGTTGATTGGACAAGTGCGGATAGTCTATAACCCAATCTCACTCGTTTGTCAACTGCTAACTCACTTTCATGTTCGTCGATTCATATCTATAATCTGGGTTCAGCTACTACCTCCATAATTTCAAAGAACGAGTTCCAGTCAACACTGTCAAAAGTTTCCTCTAACTCTTAAAATTCTGAAAATGTTGGCTTCCATTTCTTAAGACTATCTTCCAAGATACGTCTTAGTGTTAGCAATGCCTGTCGAGTTCCTACATTTCTTTGGAAACAATACTGATCGTCTCTCAGCCTAGCTTCAACAAGTCTTTCTCTTCTTCTGTAAATAATTCGTCTTCACATCTATGCCACGATGCCATATATCTTTTCTGGTACTACGATGCCATATATCTACATATAACATACATAATGATCCGTGATTAATTTATGATTACGATGGTTCTGCTGGTTACGTGAAGCATCGCGTAGTCTTTCCTAATTAAATTTTACTCTAGGCTGAGCTGTGTGTTTTAGCTGAGCGCTTCGCTAGCCACCCGTCTTGCTTTCGTCTGCTGTAGCCACTGTTATTACAAGCTCTCAAACTTCTATAAGGACACTCCCGAGTTTCGATGACATTATAAGCATCCCCAGTACACCGCGAACTAACGATGAACAATTGGAAAACCGTGTCGACATTAAAAGCACTTACTGTTAACTTTGCAGGCGATCCTCGCCCGGGTGCTTCCAGCGTGAAGTTTGAGCCTCCAATTCATCAACTTCAAAATTTATCACACCGTTACGAGGCTTTAATTGGTATACACAGAGATTTAATAAGAAAAAGATATTGCTCGATAATGTACGAAACATTTTAAGACTGTCTAGGAATCACAAAGGAATGTTCTTTAAAAGTACTAGAATGGCAGATAAACGTTTTGAGAATAAATTACGTTGTGGAATCTGATCTACAGAATGAATCGAAATGAACTTAGAGTATACGTTTACACAGGCAGTTCTGTACTACTTTAGTAATGTTTGTATTAAAAATTTTATGTATATAATCGGAGACATTTGCCATTGACGAATATTTTGTAAATCTACCTTTGCTGATCAGCAACAGCATTATCTTCGAAATCGTTGTTTGTCAAAAAAACCAATTTGCATACTTTTGCTTATCACCTACTCGTAGTAAATTCAAAAGTTAGAAACTAGGGTTTGTAAAGTAAAGATAAATTAATAAATTCATATTTGAATACTTAAACTAATCGTGGATATACAACAATCGGTAAAAAACATTCCTAAGGTGTCACTGTTAATTAAAACATACCAGACTGATCATTTTGAGAGGCTAAAAATTGAAGAAGATTGAAAAAAACATTGTGAAAAACAAACTCAAAACAGCAGTACTTGTTTTGTAGTATGAGGTCAATACACGAAACTTAGGATAAAAAATTTTAAAAATGTCGTACACACAAACTACAGCATTCTCTTCATGCATGGACGCAGTACGCATTAATCTCCGGTGGCCAACTTGATGTTTTCTGCACCATGTCTGTTGATAGCTGAGTCGAGTGTGAAAAAGATTTACATTCTTGTCGTCGCATTGATAGCAGAGAGGAGAAAAACCCTTTCCCTTTCATGTTAATTTCTTACATTTTTGAGTAGATATTCAATTGACTGTGTTGTCTTCATTGACGTACAGCTATCAAGAGTAGATTTTTCAATTCAGTGTAAAAATTGAGAATTAACTGAGACAATTTTGTACTTCACTATTCGACTAGACTGCATGAATTTCCTGATTCATCGTTTTAAAAATATTATCTTATATCTTTGATGGTTCATGTCTACTTCTTAAGTTCTGTTTTCTTTGTCCATAATGCTATATTTTCTACCTAGGTAGCGAAATCTTTTTACATCGTGTATTAATTTTGTAGCTTATCTCACTTCCGTAAGTCTTCATTATACTAGTCTTTGGTTTACTCTCGGTCCATTATCTGAATTCAGGAATCCGTTCATTCTGTACTGTAATTAGCGGAAATCTCTCTCACTTGGTTTGATAGCACGTGTGTTGGAAGCTGTTTCACGTGGGTGAACTATGCAGCTCAAAATAATGAAGATTACAAAACTAGGTGAAGGTTGCCAAGACATTAGAAAACAAATTAAGCATCTATGAAGACATGTATATAATGCCATAAGTTGTGGATTTTGATGGCACGCCAAACAGTGACCAATGAAATAACATAGGTATTCATAACTGGTGAACTCTCAAATAGAATATCACAATATTTATAAAGTGGCTCTTCCTCTAAGGCAGACTGAATATAAACAGTCTTTCCCCATAATTTCTTTGGCAATACTTGCATTTCGAGGGAGACTCAGTCGGAAGCAAAAGAAAAACACAAATAACATTCATTAGTGTCGCTGAGGAGCGTACAAGCGCTCTGGAAACTGCCGCACACATCCAAATGATACTCTGTTCTAGCTATAGCAATAAAAAATGTCAACACTATTTCCTTCAGTCGTCATTTAACTGAAAGTAACAAAAGCACTCGGCCACGATCTAAATAAAAATCTCTTAGTCAGATTAACAGCAATAGCAGTCCCCGGTTGCAAAACAGGAGTCTTTTGACCTAGCACTGCTATGAAATCCCCCATCATAAATAAAATTCCCAGATTGGCATGTCACGTATTAAACTAAAAATCAAGCGATAAAGCTTTAGTCATAAAATGTATAAATTTTGGCCACGTGTTGAGGACGCTCACTGGACAAGTCGCGCAGTTTCCGAAATCCACGTACCGAGCCTCCAGGCCATGACAATCTTCCCTCGGTCAAACACAGATCGCGCGCCACCCCAATTCCACACATAGACAGCACTCTCATTGATACCGAACCGTGCGTGTGTCTGACTAGCAGTCATTCTCTGCCAGATGACGCTACTGTCGCCTGGACGGGTTTATATCAATAGTAGGTAGGTGGAAAGAAAAAACGTAGGTGCAAAGAAGGCAATTGCGAAGAAAACATGGATAAGCGAAAAAATACTTCAGTTGATTGATAAAAAATGAAGTAAGAAAAGTTCAGGGAAATTCAGGAATACAGAAATACAAGACTATGAGGAATGAAATAAATAGCAAGTACAGGGAAGTTAAGACGAAATGGCTGCATGAAAAATGTAAAGATATCGAAAAAGAAATGATTGTTGAAAGGACTGACTCTGCATACAAGTCAAAAGAGCCTTCGGTGAAATTAAAAGAATGAGTGCTACCATTAAGAGCGCAACGGGAATTCAATGCTAAATGCAGAGGAGAGAGCGGATAGGCGGAAAAAGTACATAGACAGTCTCTATGAGCGAGAATATTTGTCTAATGTGATAAAAGAAGAGACAAGAGTCGATATAGAGGAGGTAGAGGATCCAGTATTAGAATCAGAGTTTAAGAGAGCTTCGGAGGGCTTAAGATCAAATAAGGCAGACGGGATAAAATTGCATCAGACTTTCTAAAACCATTGGGAGAAGTGGCAACAAAACTCCTGTTCACGTTGGCGTGTATAATGTATGAGCCTGGTGAGGTCCATCTGAATTTCTGAAAAATATCATCCACACAATTCCAAAGACTACGAGAGCTGACAAGTGGGAAAATTATCGCATAATCAGCTTAACTGCTCATACATTGAAGTTTCTGACAAGAATAATACACAGAGGAATGGAAAAAAGTTGAGGATGTGTTAGAAGACGATTAGTATGGCTTTAGGAAAGGTAAAGGGACCAGAGAGGCTATTACGACTTTGCGCTTGATAGTGGAGGAGAGACAAAGGAAAAACAAAACACATTTACAATGTCGACCCAGAAAAACTGTTGGACAATGCTGCAGAGGGCAAAAACTATGGAGGAAGACACAGATTGGAATACATCGAGGACGTAGGTTGCAAGTACTACTCCGAGATGAAGAGATTCCTACAAGAGAGGAATTCGTGGTGGGTCGCATCAAAACAGACTACAGATGACTCAAGAAAGAAAGAAGATTGGTGGTCAAATGTACCGGGTGATCAGTGCAAGATTCTGTTGCAGATGGGCTGCAAAATGAATCATCACACTTGCTTGAATGATAAGGAAATGAATAATGAATAAAATGTTTACAGAGACAAATTTTACATTAGCTTTACTATCTGCATAACATTGCTCAATGCCGAATTAAGACTCTGCCTCACTAAAAACAGTTCTCCAAATCAGATAAAAACGTTCTTAATCGTCACGGAACATTACTTAAACAGTCAGTATTTCTGAGGCTCCGTTTCTTTAGAATAACTAAATATGCGAAGCAAATATTAATGAGAGAATTGGGTAGATATATTATTTATTCTTGAGCATTGAATCCCAGAGTCTTGTGTCGTGATCCGTCTTCTACGCTTGAAGCTGTGGTTTCAGGAGCGTGCTAATAAAGTATTATGTGTTACCTGCAAGACGGAAGTCAGCTTTGTGTGAGTGCTTCGCTCCATTAATGATGGGGAGGTGATTAAATTAAAGGAGAAAACTAAAGTTAGTTTTTATTTTTTGGGCACCAATTGTTAATATACATTACTAGTACTAATTGCACAATCTTGATTGATCATGATAGTCATTTTGTCGAACCTTGACATTACCACTGTACGTACTTTATTATTTTACTTGTAATATTCGTGTCTGCCTTTCACCCTCGAACCTCGAACCCAAATCTTAATTTTCTAAATACTTAGTGCGAACACTCATTTCATCCGTAGATGTCCCCTTCAGTGCTGCTGTCTGACTTAGCGTCCCTTCTTCTGGGTGCGACGATTTGCGTCGCACGCAGTTATCACGAGGACAGTATGCAGAGGTTGACATCAACAAAAGAAGCGCCTTTCACGTTATCATCAGGGAAGTGCCGTATATTTCCGAAAAATTCCTTTGCTTTACAGTACCTTTATAGTGAAACACCTACATCAAGGGGTACTGAGTTCAGGGGCGAACTTAGGTATTTATTTTCATGAAAAGAATTTTAATCGTCTGTGAATGAATAATAATGTGAAATGACATCTCGTGTCTCCGAGGATATGGTCACCTCACATATCCTCGCCGTTACAAGAAAAGAATATATTAACATAACATGATGTAAGACATGAAAACCGAATCGACTTAAACTTAAAAAAAAAGTAAGTCTTAACCGTTATAACAGCTTCCCCGACTCAGTAAAAAAAAAATGGTTCAAATGGCTCTGAGCACTATGGGACTCAACTGCTGAGGTCATTAGTCCCCTAGAACTTAGAACTAGTTAAACCTAACTAACCTAAGGACATCACAAACATCCATGCCCGGGGCAGGATTCGAACCTGCGACCATAGCGGTCTTGCGGTTCCAGACTGCAGCGCCTTTAACCGCACGGCCACTTCGGCCGGCCCCGACTCAGTCTATTAACTATTCTAGGGAACGTATTTGATCTATCTAAATGAATAATTTTATAAAGAAATAGTGATTTTAAGTTGTAAACACACAATACAATACCTGAATTAGAACTTTGGAGCAGCCTCATTTGAAAAACAATATAAATGCTATAAAACATTTTAGGAAAAATTAACATTTACACTAGATTCATAAAATAATTTTCTCTCCTTAATTCTTATCGAATGCTGTTTAGATTATGAACTATTGGTACTTTTGAATTATCCAACCACTGGCAATGTGATGATTCCAGGCAATCCTTCGACACCCACCTATTCACATCCCGCTGAAGCTTCTTCTTTGATCACATTCATCATTTACATATATGTCAACTTTAGGTTCCTTCCGGTTTTCCTCAAATCGTTATACAGTTTTTCGTCTGTCTATCCATAATCCATTGCTCACTTCCTTTCCTTCTGTTTCTTTCTTTCTTTCTTTCTTGTGCCGTTTTCCTGCAGATACGCAGGGTCGGCATGCTTAATCGGATGTGGCAATGTTAGTTAAAGGGATGGCCAGATGCCCTTCCTACCGCCACCCCGTACCCCCTGAGAAGGAATTAGTGTACCCCAACTGTCTGCAACTAGTGTAATCCATGGAATAGTGCGAAAGTGTTCAGGTGTCTGCGAGCCATGTAACTGAGGTGGGACGTGGGGACCAGCCCGGTATTCACCTAGGGGGATGTGGAAAACCGCCTAAAAACCTCGTCGTTAATCCGCCGGGCGGATTCGATCCGGAGCCAGCGCGCCTACCCGAGTCCAGGTAGCAGCGCTTTAGCACGCTCGGCTAACCCGGCGGGTTCATATCTATTCTTTCTGTACTCCTCTTTATTTAATCTGTGCCAAGTATGGCATCAGCGTTAAGTCATTCAACTCTTAATAAACTTGATTCCCGTTCTCTTCTTTGAAATTCCACAACTGTACGACCTCTTCAGTTACTTCATCACGTTTCTCCAAAAATGTATCTTTCAGATTCACCTTCGGAGTGAGTACTATCGTACATGACTTAGCATTCTACGTCTTCAAACCATCCTTTGGGATCATCGTGGCCTTGCTTGCTGTGTCTACAATCAATACCATTACCAGAAATTACACGAATTTCAGAAAAAAGAACAGACTTCTTCAAAGGTTGACTATCTTCCACAAATTTTCTCAAAAATTTTCAATATCAGTTTATTTACATACAAATCATCTTCCTTCTCAGTTATACACTACTGGGCATTAAAATTGCTACACCAAGAAGAAATGCAGTTGATAAACGGGTATTCATTGGACAAATATATTATACTAGAACTGACATAGGATTACATTTTCATGCAGTTTGGGTGCATAGATCCTGAGGAATCAGTACCCAGAACAACCACCTCTAGCCCTAATAACGGCCTTAATACGCCTGGCCATTGAGTGAAAAAGAGCCTGGATGGCGTGTACAGGTACAGCTGCCCATGCAGTTTCAACACGATACCACAGTTCATCAAGAGTGACGTATTGTGACGAGCTAGTTGCTCGGCCACCATTGACCAGATGTTTTCAAGTGGTGAGAGATCTGGACAATGTGTTGGCCAGGGCACCAGTCGAACATTTTCTGTATCCAGAAAGGCCCGTACTGGACCTGCAACATGCGGTCGTGCATTATCCTGCTGAAATGTAGGGTTTCGCAGGGATCGAATGAAGGGTACAGCCAGGGGTCGTAACGCATCTGAAATGTAACGTGCATTGTTCAAAGTGACGTCAATGCGAACAAGAAGTGACAGAGATGTGTAACCAATGGCACCCAATACCATCACGCCGGATGATACGCCAGTATGGCGATGATGAATACACGCTTCCAATGTGCGTTCACCGCGATGTCGCCAAACATGGATGCGACCATCATGATGCTGTAAAAAGAACCTGTATTCATCCGAAAAAATGACGTTTTGCCATTTGTGCAGCCAGGTTCGTCGTTGAGTACACCATCCCAGGCGCTCCTGTCTGTGATGCAGCGTCAAGGGTAAGCGTAGCTGTGGTCTCCGAGCGGATAGTCCATGCTGCTGCAAACGTCGTCGAACTGTTCGTGCAGATGGTTGTTGTCTTGCAAACGTCGCCATCTGTTGACTCAGGGATCGAGACGTGACTGCACGATCCATTACAGTCATGCGGATAAGGTGCCTGTCATCTCGACTGCTAGTGATACGAGGCCCTTGGGATCCAGCACGGCGTTCCGCATTTCCCTCCTGAACCCACCGATTCCATATTCTGCTAACAGCCATTGTATCTCGACCAACGTGAGCAGCAATGTCGCGATACGATAAACCGCAATCGCGATAGGCTACAATCCGACCTTTGTGAAAGTCGGAAACGTGATTTCTCCTCTGTACACGAGGCATCACAACAACGTTTCACCAGTCAACGCCGGTCAACTGCTGTTTGTGTATGAGAAATCGGTTGCAAACTTTCCTCATGTCAGCACGTTGTAGGTGTCGCCACCGTCGCCAACCTTTTGTGTATATGCTCTGAAAAGCTAATCATTTGCATATCACAGCATCTTCTTCCTGTCGGTTAAATTTCGCGTCTGTAGCTGTAGCACGTCATCTTCGTGGTGTAGGAATTTTAATGGCCAGTAGTGTATTATTCAAGACTCGATGATCCCGAAGTAAATAATTTTCCCTTAGTCCAATATCTTCTTGAGGTTTATGATCTTTGGAAGTTGTCTTGTTGTTACTATTCCACTAATGACACAAGAAATCAGCATCAACAGCTTCAGTTCTGCATGAATTGACAACACTGTTCTGCGACTAAGCCTCTATACTCTCGCAGTTTTTTCTGTGTCAGGTTTTACCTTTGTCACTATTTCCACTACAAGTCCATTTTGAAATGACTCTATTGTAATACTTCACGTATTTAAGCTGTGTTGATTGTTGAAACAAGGCTATTACAGTTTATCTTTGGCTGGGGCAGGAAGCTGCGTTTTACATTACTGTTGTGAATCTCTTCTTGTTCACTGCTAAGGCTTGTCTCGTGGTAACGACTGTTGTTTCGAAAACCTTTTCTAATACCCGTCCAGTCGTTACTAATCCTATTCTGCCTCTCGTTTTGATCCATGTCTGAAGGCATTCCCTACCTATTGCCATTGTGATAACAGTCACATGTACATGCTGTAGCAAAATTGCTATCAATATAAGAATTAAATGCTCCAATTACATTTGCTGGGAGTAAAGCAATATTTTCTGGTAATAACAATGAAACAGTTCAGCCATAGGTTTATATTTGCGACGATCAGGATAATTACCAACTCTGAATATTTCAGCCGTCTCTTTAAACTTTTGACTTCGTGAGCATAAACTTTCTAGAAACTTAAGTTGAAAGTCCTCTTCAGCATGGCAGTTTTGAGCCTTAGACATTAATTTGAACTACGTGTATCCATCTAGAGAACTGCGAATAAAGTTAGTCTTTCAATCTTGCTTCCAATATGATGCAAGTACGCTGGTGAATTGATTCGTCAATACTGCTGCATGAGCTCTTTCATCATTGTTGTATGTGAGAAATCATTGATGTTTCCAACATTTCTACCGCTTGAGGTGGGGCAGAGGACTCGCATTCGGGGCGACGACGGCCGAGTCCGCGTCGGGCCACCAAGATTAAGATTATCTGAGATTTCTTTAAAACGCTCCAGGTAAATACCCGGATGATTCCTTCGAAAAGGGAGCTATCCATTTCCTTCCCCTCTTTTCCTAATCCAAGCTCATAATCCGTCTCCTATGACCCCGCTATCAACGGGACGTTAACCTCTAATCTTCCTTTCTTTCTTCCAAAATTTGTAGCTCTAATATCAGTTCACTGGCTGTACATATTCTGTTGTGGAAGCTTCGATAAAATTATTTTCTCCGCAAACGCCGTCCGCATGAGGACCTGGACTTAACATGGCAAATGACAGCCCCAGAACCTTTCCTGGTACAAAATTTGATATCGAATGTTAATGCCACTTTACTGTACTTTCTCTTCTAGGTTTGAACGTATTGCTGGCTCTTCTGATATTCGAGAGTATGCGCAAGCTCTACATCTGACATAGGAATATGTACAAAATAATTATCTCGATACCTCTCGAAAATTAGCTTGTCCTATTTTTCTCGTTTGGTAGACACGAAACATGAAAAAACACGACGAAAACCTAATTATTGTGGCTTACAAGAACATATGCAATGCACGTTCTGTAGTCTGATGACCGAGTGTTGCTGAAGGGAAAGAATAACGGAAGTCGTAGTTGATATTTAGTGATCCTATTATGAGTAAATGAACGATTTTGCTACTTTTTAGCTTTTTTTCTACAGTATTAATTTATTGTTTTAACTGGTTACCAGCTTACAAGCCCATCATCAGACATTTACTGGCTATTCCGGAGGTAAAATAGTCCCCCAGTCGGATCTCCGGGAGAGGACTACTCAAGAGGACGTCGTTATCAGGAGAAAGACAACTGGTGTTCTACGGATCGCAGCATGGAATGTCAGATCCCTTAATCGAGCAGGTAGGTAAGAAAATTTAAAAAGGGGAATTGATAGGTTAAAGTTAGATATAGTGGGAATTAGTGAAGATCGGCGGCAGAAGGAACAAGATTATTGGTCAGGTGAATATAGGGTTATAAATACAAAATCAGATAGGGGTAATGCAGGAGTAGGTTTATTAATGAATAAAAAAATAGGAATGCGGGTTAGCTACTACAAACAGCATAGTGAACGCATTATTGTGGCCAAGATAAACACGAGGCCCACGCCTACTACATTAGTACAAGTTTATATGCCAACTAGCTCTGCAGATGACGAAGAAATTGATGAAATGTATGATGAGATAAAAGAATTTATTCAGATAGTGAAGGAAGACGAAAATTTAATAGTCATGGGTGACTAGAATTCGATAGTAGGAAAAGGGAGAGGAGGAAACGTAGTACGTGAAGATGGATTTGGGGGGGGGGGGGGGGATGAAAGAGGAAGCCGCCTGGTAGAATTTTGCACAGAGCACAACTTAATCATAGCTAACACTTGGTTCAAGGATCATGAAAGAAGGCTGTATACATGGAAGAAGCCTGGAGATACTAGAAGGTATAAGTTAGATTGTATAATGGTAAGACAGAATTCAGGAAGCAGGTTTAAAATTGTAAGATATTTCCAGGGACAGATGTGGACTCTGATCACAATCTATTGGTTATGAACTGTAGATTAAAACTGAAAAAATTGCGAAAAGGTGGAAATTTAAGGAGATGGGACCTAGGTAAACTTACTAAACCAGAGGTTGTCCAGAGTTTCAGAGAGAGTATAAGGGAACAGTTGACAGGGATGGGGGAAAGAAATACATTAGAAGAAGAATGGGTAGCTTTGAGGGATGAAGAACTGAAGGCAGCGGAGGATCAAGTAGGTAAATACACGAGGGCTAGTAGAAATCTTTGGGTAACAGAAGAAATATTGAATTTAATTGATGAAAGGAGAAAATATAAAAATGCAGTAAATGAAGCAGGCAAAAAAGAATACAAACGTCTCAAAAATGAGATCGACAGGAAACGCAAACTGGCTGAGCAGGCATGGCTAGAGGACAAATGTAAGGATATAGAGGTGAATATCACTAGGGGTAAGATAGATACTGCCTACAGGAAAATTAAAGAGATCTTTGGAGAAAAGAGAACCACTTGTATGAATATCAAGAGCTCAAATTGAAACCCAGTTCAAAGCAAAGAAGGGAAATCAGAAAGGTGGAGAGAGTATATAGAGGGTCTACACAAGGACGATATACTTGAGGACAATATTATGGAAATGGACGAGGGTGTAGATGAAGATGAAGTGGGAGATATGATACTGCGTGAAGAGTTTGACACAGCACTGAAAGACCTAAGTCGAAACAAGGCCCCAGGAGTAGACAATATTCCATTAGAACTACTGACAGCCTTGGGAGAGCCAGACCTGACAAAACTCTACCATATGTAGAGCAAGATGTATGAGACAGGCGAAATACCCTCAAACTTCAAGAAGAATATAATAATTCCAATCCCAAACAAATCAGGTGTTGACAGATGTGAAAATTACCGAACTATCAGTTTAATAAGCAACGGCAGCAAAATACTAATGCGAATTCTTTACAGACGAATGGAAATCCTGGTAGAAGCCGACATCGGGGAAGATCAATTTGGATTCCGTAGAAAGATTGGAACACGTGAGGCAGTACTGACCCTACGACTTATCTTAGAAGATAGATTAAGGAAGGGCAAACCTACGTTTCTTGAATTTGTAGACTTAGAGAAAGCTTTTGACAATATTGACTGGAATACTCTCTTTCAAATTCTGAAGGTGGCAGAGGAGGTAAAATACAGGGAGCGAAAGGCTATTTACAATTGTACAGAAACCAGATGACAGTAATGAGAGTCGTTGGACAAGAATGGGAAGCAGTGGTTGGGAAGGGAATGAGACAGGGTTGTGGCCTATCCCCGATGTTATTCAATCTGTACATTGAGCAAGCAGTGAAGGAAACAAAAGAAAACTTCAGAGTAGGTATTAAAATCTATGGAGAAGAAATAAAAACTTTGAGGTTTACCGATGACATTGTAATTATGCCAGGGACAGCAAAGGACTTGGAAGAGCATTTGAACGGAATGGATATGGTTCAAATGGCTCTGAGCACTATGGGACTTAACATCTATGGTCATCAGTTCCCTAGAACTTAGAACTAGTTAAACCTAACTAACCCAAGGACATCACACAACACCCAGCCATGACGAGGCAGAGAAAATCCCTGACCCCGCCGGGAATGGAACCCGGTAACCCGGGCGCGGGAAGCGAGAACGCTACCGCACGACCACGAGCTGCGGGCCGGAATTGATAGTGTCTTGAAAGGAGGACATAAGAAGAACATCAACAAAAGCAAAACGAGGGTAATGGAATGTAGTCGAATTAGGGCGGGTGATGCTGAGGGAATTACGAGGGCAGTTCAATAAGTAATGCAACACATTTTTTTTCTCGGCCAATTTTGGTTGAAAAAACCGGAAATTTATTGTGGAATACTTTCAAACATTCCCGCTTCGTCTCGTACAGTTTCATTGACTTCCGACAGGTGGCAGCGCTGTACGGAGCTGTTAAAATGGCGTCTGTAACGGATGTGCGTTGCAAACAACGGGCAGTGATCGAGTTTCTTTTGGCGGAAAACCAGGGCATCTCAGATATTCATAGGCGCTTGCAGAATGTCTACGGTGATCTGGCAGCGAACAAAAGCACGGTGATCCGTTGGGCAAAGCGTGTGTCATCATTGCCGCAAGGTCAAGCAAGACAGTCTGATCTCCCGCGTGCGGGCCGGCCGTGCACAGCTGTGACTCCTGCAATGGCGGAGCGTGCGAACACACTCGTTCGAGATGATCGACGGATCACCATCAAACAACTCAGTGCTCAACTTGACATCTCTGTTGGTAGTGCTGTCACAATTGTTCACCAGTTGGGATATTCAAAGGTTTGTTCCCGCTGGGTCCCTCGTTGTCTAACCGAACACCATAAAGAGCAAAGGAGAACCATCTGTGCGGAATTGCTTGCTCGTCATATGGCTGAGGGTGACAATTTCTTGTCAAATATTGTTACAGGCGATGAAACATGGGTTCATCACTTCGAACCTGAAACAAAACGGCAATCAATGGAGTGGCGCCACACCCACTCCCCTACCAAGAAAAAGTTTAAATCCATACCCTCAGCCGGTAAAGTCACGGTTACAGTCTTCTGGGACGGTGAAGGGGTTATTCTGTTCAATGTCCTTCCCCATGGTCAAACGATCAACTCTGAAGTGTATTGTGCTACTCTTCAGAAATTGAAGAAACGACTTCAGCGTGTTCGTAGGCACAAAAATCTGAACGAACTTCCCCTTCTTCATGACAACGCAAGACCTCACACAAGTCTTCGCACCCGAGAGGAGCTCACAAAACTTCAGTGGACTGTTCTTCCTCATGCACCCTACAGCCCCGATCTCGCACCGTCGGATTTCCATATGTTTGGCCCAATGAAGGATGCAATCCGTGGGAGGCACTACGCGGATGATGAAGAAGTTATTGATGCAGTACGACGTTGGCTACGACATCGACCAGTGGAATGGTACCGTGCAGGCATACAGGCCCTCATTTCAAGGTGGCGTAAGGCCGTAGCATTGAATGGAGAGTACGTTGAAAAATAGTGTTGTGTAGCTAAAAGATTGGGGAATAACCTGGTGTATTTCAATGCTGAATAAAACAACCCCTGTTTCAGAAAAAAAATATGTTGCATTACTTATTGAACTGCCCTCCTAGATTAGTAAATGAGACATTTAAAGTAGTAAAGGAGTTTTGATATTTAGGGAGCAAATTAACTGATGATTGTAGAAGTAGAGAGGATTTAAAATGTTGAATGGCAATGGCAGGGAAAGAGTTTATGAAGGAGAGAAATTTGTTAGCATCGAGTATATATTTAAGCGTCAGGAATTCGTTTCTGAAAGTATTTGTATGGAGTGTAGCCATGTATGGAAGTGAAAGGTGGACGATAAATAGTTTGGACAAGAAGAGAATAGAAGCTTTCGAAATGTGCTGCTACAGAAGAATGCTGAAGATTAGATGGGTAGATCACATAACGAATGAGGAGGTATTGAACAGAATTGGGGAGAAGAGGCGTTTGTGGCACAACTTGACTAGAAGAAGGGATCGGTTGGTAGGACATGTTCTGAGCCATCAAGGGATCACCAATTTAGTATTGGACGGCAGCGTGGACGATAAAAATCGTAGAGGGAGAACAAGAGACGTTTACACTAAGCAGATTCAGAAGGATGTAGGTTGCAGTAGGTACTGGGAGATGAAGAGGCTTGCACAGGATAGAGTAGCATGGAGAACTGCATCAAACCAGTCTCAGGACTGAGGACCGCTACAACAACAACAACAACAATAACAATACTAGCAAACCAGCCAACGCTTTGCAAGTGCTAAAAACGTATGGGAATTCCGTAGACATTCAAAACTACTTGTCCCCTCCCCTTGTAATATCCCCACGGAAAATTACCCTCTACCACGCACTAATTAATAGTGATCAATCAAATTATCCACATTTATTTACGTTTGATAAGTATCGGATTAGATTTTTCTAGTAAAATATGCGCCGACAGCTAGTCGACGCCAAGGTATTTTTCTAGTACGTTTATTCTTTGGAACAACAGAGGTACAGATATGTATGCTCCATGGTTATTATAGTATAGAGAGAGAGAGAGAAAGGAACAGTTTCGGAAATATCGGTGGGAGGATTTTTGGATTCCTAAAGAAGTTTAGGTACTCTTCTTCGCACAAAAGCGAACAAGGGAAATTTGTGCCGCTAGCGGGATAGATAAAGAAATGATAAACCTATAAAAAAAAAAGTAACTTTCCTGAGACTTAAAATACACGGAAACGGAACCTGTATATAAAAGGAATTCAATATACATCTTTCATCAGAAATAAGGTTTGTGACCATTTTATTACAGAGTGAATGAAGAATGAGTTCTCTGTCTGAATCATTGATGATTGTCTAGGCCCTGTAATTAATTGGGAAGTTTCAGCTGTGACGAAGAGAACCTGCAATCTATGAGTTTTATAAATCGTCCAAAAAGGCTTCGTCCACATCTGAAATATTAGATCTGTCGTAAACTGAACGAATTGTTCAAACGATCGATTTTCCCAACTGAATGCAGCGCTTAATAATAATAACAAATGTAAAGATTTTTTCTAGCAAGACAGCCGCTGAATATTAAGACGAAGGGCTCTACCAGAGATTCGACCAGGCTGATCTCAAGTAATTTATATTTGCATTGTACACTTATAAATTAGAGAGAGAGAGAGAGAGAGAGTGAATGTCATTCTAGAAATTACTTAGAGTCCTCCAGTAGTATAATTGTTTGTCTGTCCTTTTACGGATCAGCCAATCATAATACACGAAGCCCTGACTTTACTGTACTGATTCAAGTGTGAGAGTGAAGGAACGATAAAGACGACAGATACACTTCTGTACAGACAAACATTACACCAAGTTAGCGGCAAGCTGCATTCACACACAAAGACTTTCATCAGAAACAAAACCACAAAACAAAGTAGTAATCAAAGAATTCATTAGAATGGCCAATCCGTGACAGGACACGTTTTTGGACGTTGTTAAAATAATTTTGTTCTTTGTTTCATGTGAACGACGACGAGACAACCTAACTTGAAAAAAAGAGAAGAAATACTCGCAGTCGAATTACTTGGATCCACACATAAACAGCACGCAGGGCGCAGACAAAAGGCCAGATCTATAATTTTGTAATTAAAGCTTGCTAGTAGTCTGGAAGTAGACGTAGATTTGAACATTTACTAATTGTGTTCATACAAGACGTAGTTTGATTGAACTGCCCTAGTTGCATTTAACCGTATAAGTACTATACGAAAGTATTCTTGTGTGAAGGGAGATATATATAAATCTTGACTGTAGAACATTTATATGGTTTTAACTAGGGCAATGTTTAAGATGAGTCAAGCAGAGCAGAGCAACACGCAACAGCCTTCAGCTGTGAGCACCGATGATAATGAGGTAGTAAGAAGTGTTGTAGAACCGATAGCTACAGATAGCGCAATAGAACGCCCGGTAGACACGGCTGGAGATGTAACAGCAGGGATGCAACATGGATTAGATCCATTAGTAATTATAATGAGACAGATGCAAATGATAAACGAGAAATTAGCCGCAGTTACTGAAGGGCAAAACCATTTGAATACAAAATTAGCCTCAGTTACTGAAGGGCAAGACCATTTGAATACAAAATTAGCCTCAGTTACTGAAGGGCAGGAAAATTTGAAAACCGACATTAACAGGAAATTAGCCTCAGTTACTGAAGGGCAGGAAAATTTGAAAGCTGAGATTAAGCAGCAGTTACATGATAGTTTTTCCGAATTAGAGCAGCGGATAGAGGAAAAGACAAAGGAACTAAAAGATCAGGCCGAAGAGACGGAACGAAAATTAACTGCACAAATCGAATTGGTTAAAGCTCAATGTGAGGAATCTACTCAACGTGTTCGTGTAGAAATGAAGGAGTATGTGGCTATTAAGATAGATACAGTACGCGAACAGGTGGAAATGGTTCCGCAGTTAGTACAAAAGCAAGATGCCATGTCATGTGCAATTGCGCAACTCCCTGAATTGGCACGTACGCAGACGAACCTAAAGGAAAGTGTGGAACATCTGACAGAACGTCAAGACGTTATTGACCACCAGATTAATGTATTAACGGGTAAATTATCCGAAATCACATTAGAAAACAAAAGGCTAATGTGTGAAAACGTTGAGCAAAATGTTAAAGCAGCATTCCAGAGTCTATGCGGCAAACAGGAAGAGAATTTGTTTGCGAAAGGACTTGAGGAAGTGCGACAGCAGTTAGGTGCTGATATCGAGCATTGGAAACAAACGATCGAAGAGTCGATACGCGTTTCACAACAAGGCTCAGAACAAATGAATACAGGCCGACAGCAGAAGTTGTCAGCGACTATAGACCCAGTTACTGCACATTCGCACACAATACCGACATGTGTAAGTAACTCGAATATCAAATTGCCACGAGCTAGTTGTTCGCGTGACGTTTTAGCGGATGGAGATTATGAAAGCCTTTGTCATGCAGAAGAAAAAATGATAAAGCATCGGCAATTTCAGATTTTTAACACTGACAAAAGGGGGGTCCATCCCATTGTTTTTATTCGAAGTTTTAGAGGAGTGCTACCCAGAAATTGGTCGGAGTGGCAGAAGATCAGTTTCGTTACTGGGTATATACAAGGTTCGGGGGCGATCTGGGCCTCGGACATGACTTCTGTTTGCTCGACCTATGAAGATTTTGAAAAAGCGTTCTTAGCAAAATTCTGGTCAGAAGGGGTACAGGAACGCCTAAGGCAGGAGGTGCTCTACCCAGAGCCTTTCTCCTTTTCGAAAGGAAGCCTTAGGAAGTATTTTGAAAAATATATAAATAAAACAAGATATTGGGACAGACCTATGCCTTTGCCAGACATAATAAACATACTTAAGGCAAGATTACCAACTAGCATCCGCAATCAATTAATTTACGGCAACGATAAAGACCTGGAGTCGTTCCTCACGACGTTAGATCACATAGACATTATAGAAGAGAACAGCCAGAAAGCACGTAATAACAGATTCCAGTATAGGGAGATAGAACTTCCGGCAAATGGTAGGCAAGGGAACGCACAGAGATCGATAAATAGTGGAGAAACCCCTCAAAATCTCAACAATAATACCGGCAATAGTCTTGCGAGGGGCTATCCAAGGAATAACAGGAATGGGAAAAGATACAATCCCGTATGGGGAAACGAAAGGAATTTCAGACCGCAAGCTTGGAATAATAACGGTAATAGAAAGTGGAATCAACCGGGGGGAATAAACTCCAATAACCAACATCAGTGGGGACGGACATCTACGAATCAACCGGTAATTACCGAAGTAACGGACGATGTCAACCACCAGGCGAATCGAAATCCAACAAACTTGTAAGGACCCACTCGTGCCCCGGAGGAGCGGTCAACAATAGGTTGAGGGGCAACAGGATATGTGTGCCAATGCTAACGTACAATGATGGACGATTACTGGCAGATGAATTGACCGAGGACTTAGAACCCAAAGATGAAGATAAGGAACAGGTGGCAGTAGCCGAAGTGCAAATCATTTTGGAGACTGTACCTATAACGGCGGTTTTAGACACAGCTGCAACCACGAATGTTATTTCGGAGGCTCTATTCAACAAGATCAGAAATATAAGAAGAGTACCAATTTTTCCAGTTCAAAATTGTAGAATAATAGGCGCCGTTGGGGCTCGATCGGCGAATGTAAAAGTGCAGTCACTACTTAGTGTAGAAGTAGGAAATGTAGCAATATTAAGCACATTCCTTGTTGTGAAAAATTTGGTGGTAGACTGCATTATCGGAGTCGACAGCCTACGTCAATACGGATGCAGAATAGATTTTAAAACAGGAAAAATTTGGTTAAATATAAATAAACAAGAAATTGAGTTGGACTTGTTGAAAAAGGAAGGCCTTACCAGAAAATATAATAGTGGGATCAGTGTGCAAGTAATCAGGACTGCACAGAATTCTAAACAGCACGCAAATAATGAGTTCCAAGTCAAAGGAGATTTCGGTCAATTAGTGTATGAGAAGTTAAATGAATCCGACTGCATCACTGAAGATCAGAAGAAGCAGCTCAAAGAATTATTATTAGTGTATGAAAACGTGTTTGATGAAAGGCCAGGAGTGATTAAAGGATACATATGCCATCTCTACGTTAAGCCGCACGAAACATATTGTCGAACTTTCTATCCTGTTCCCTGGAGGTTAAAGGCTCAAGTTCAAAAAGAAATAGATCGCATGTTGAAATGGGGTTTGATCGAACCCTCTACAAGCCCATACTGCTCTCCATTGTTGGTAGTGCCAAAAGCAAATGGAACTGTGAGACTGGTACTCGACGCCAGGGAAATAAACAAAATTATAATTCCAGTGAGGACACATCCGGAAAACATAGACGAACTGATACAACGGTTCCAGGATGTCCAATATTTGACGAGCATCGATTTGCGGAGTTCTTATTGGCAAGTCAAGCTGGATGAGGTATCAAGGAAATATACAGCTTTCATTTATGCAGGAAGAAGTTACCAATTTACTGTAGTTCCTTTCGGACTCAACATTAGTGCTGGAATCTTTATAGCAGCGCTAGATTATGCATTAGGCCCAGAACTAAGAAGCAGGATAACAGTATTTGTGGATGACATGCTTATTGCATCGAAGACCTGGGAGGAACATATTTCCTTACTGAGTCGGGTATTGGACGTGTTCAAAACCATGGGAATAACTGCTAACCTACAGAAATCCCATTTTGCACTAAATAGAATCAAGTTCCTGGGGCATATGATTGACACAAAGGGAATTTTACCGACCAAGGAGAAGCTAATTGCGATTAGTAAGTTTCCAACACCAAGAAATAGGAGGCAATTAAAAGGGTTTATGGGTCTTGCCTCATTTTTTAGAAGATTTATAACGAATCAGGCCATGAATGCAGTAGCTCTAAATAGTTTGCTGAAGAAGGATGTGCCCTGGCTCTGGACATTAGAGTGTCAAGAAGCCTTTGAAGAGATAAAGAAGCAATTAGTAAACGCACCGCTTTTGTACCATCCGGACATGCAAGAGGAATTCTACTTGTCAACAGATTCGTCAAATGTGGGTCTTGGAGCGTGCCTTTTCCAAGTACGCAAGATAAATGGACAGCTTACCTTTTGTCCTATTGCGTTTGCTAGTCGTGTTTTGTCCAACTGTGAACGAACGTACACGACGACAGAATTAGAGGCTCTTGCGGTCGTCTGGGGATTTAAAAAATTTCATTATTATTTATATGGATCGAAGACCATCGTATATTGCGATCACCAATCATTAACATTTTTACAAACGTGTAAACTGTTACACCCTAGACTCGCTAGATGGACTCTCGCTCTGCAACAATACCAATTTAAGATCGTACATGTCTCAGGGCAGCAAAACATTATTGCGGACGCTCTATCAAGGTCACCACAGGGTTTAACCAAAGAGATTGAAGTAAATAATTACTCAGAATTCCCTGTATTGCTGCTGCAGGAAAATCCCTTTAAGACGTACTATGTCAATCTGTGTGTTCATATGGCCCAGTTACAGAAAAAGGATGCTCAATGGGGAAGTGTCATTCAAAGGTTACAACAGCAACCTTCGGATCAGATCGTAAATTATTACAAGCTGGTAAACGGCGTATTATTTTTCCGCTGTGGAAGGCCAAACAAAGTCCGTTGGTGTGTTTGTATACCGGAGGCACAAATAGAGAAACTTGTATGGTTCACTCATTTAACTTGGGGACATTTTGGTACGACAAAATGTGCAGCAAGATAAGTGGATACTGTTATTTTCCCAACATAAAGCGCAGAGTGCATGAGATCTTAAAGAGGTGCATAATATGTCAAAAAACAAAGCCAGATTCAAAAGGGACTAAGCACCCATTATGCTCTATATTAGTACAAGAACCAAAAGGATTAATTTCGTGCGATCTGTGTGGACCGTTACCGACTTCAAGAGGTGGTGTTAAATATGTGTTAGCATTTCTCGATGTGTGCACGAAATACGCAAAGCTATACCCAATAAAGACGGCTACAGCCAAAGTAATTGTATTAAGATTGATAAGAGATTATATTCCACATGTTGGTACACCAAAGGCGATCATAACTGACAATGCTAAAATATTCACGGGACTCAGGTGGAAGCAGACTTTGTCTCAAATCGGTGTGAAACACATATTAACATCATTTTACCACCCACAAGGCAATTTGGTGGAGAGGATTTTTAGAGAATTCAATCGATTTATGAGGACGTATTGCCATAATAAGCAAACTGCGTGGGCAAATTATGTGGAAGAGTTTGAGCAAATATACAATAACATGCCCCACTCCTCAACTGGATATACACCTCGTGAATTGATGTTCGAAGCAAAAGAGGAAAACTTCTGGACTGACCATATCCCCAAAACTCAGGAAACTGAGATGCCTTGGGAAGAAAAAATAAGACAAGCTATCATAAATATGACGAAAAAGGCTGATCAACGAAAACAACGATATGACAAGTTGATCAAGAGGGTACAGACATACCATGTCGGAGAGAAGGTACTAGTTAAACGACATACCAAATCATCCGTAATAAAGAAAAGTATAAAGAAATGGGAGTTACTATATACTGGACCATACCTTATCCTACAAATTCCGAATCCTGGAGCTTATCTGTTAGCATACCCGGGATCGAACAAAATAAAAGGGTTATTTCCTCATAATGACTTAAAAAGATATAATGAAGAATAGGAGATAGGGAGGAATGGTGTTCCGAGTGACAGAGATGAACGCTCGTAAAAAATATAACAATGAACTGTGTGTGTGTAGTGTTAAAAACCTTTAAAGTGAAGTAGTTAATCAATGACATAGAATATAGAAATAGTGACTAATTATTACTATTGAGTGTTGTAAAAAGGATAGTGGAGATAGGCTTCACCTGTGGTTTGAGTGAACATAGAACTTTAGCTTTGCTAATGTGATCAAGATGTATAAAGTATCTGACTGACCTGCGAGAAGAATGAAATGTTTCCTGCAAATGACGCTGAATAATCAAAAAAAGGTTTAAAGTGAATATTCATATATAATCTCATGTGAACGCTTAGATGGGTAAACGTGTGAAGGGATGTGTTGTGGTAGTGAATCGTGAGTGACGGTTAACGCCGCAAAGACAATTTCCCGCGCAAAACAGTTGACGTCGGCGCGAGAATTAAAATCGATAGAGACGACACAGATATGCTTTATAAGAGACTCGCACCAAACGCGAGGATAAACTGATTCATGTTGAACTTTAAAAGGGATAGGTGTTATAATTAGAAGTTAAGAGTTTTTAATTTATTAATGAATAATTAAAAAAAAGTAATATTCATAGAATTAATAGTTGTTTAATGGTTTGTGTTCGTTTGGGAATTATGTTTGAAAAATCCATTTCCATAGATGAGCATGGATGAACGCAGTATGAATCAGAGAGTAAATGAAAGAAGCGAATCCGCATTCCTCAATGCTAATAACTTTTACATTTCAGCACTAAAGCGAAGAAATATATGTGTTTAGAATAAAAAGTTTTGAGGATAGCTAAATTATATGACTTATTAAGGGAATATGGATGATGTCTGGGTATAAAATGAACTACACTTTCCATTATTCGATGATTTGAATCCAAAATCTATAGTAAGTTACATGAATCCTTTAAATTACGAAGAACAAATCAGTCATAGAAAATCTGTTAAAGCGTTTGGACTTATAAGTACCAGTGGGGAGGCCAAGTAAAAAGGAGTATTCAAACGAGAGTAAATCGGATGATGCTTTTCGCAACATCATTAATTAAGAGTTGAATTCATTGAAATACGTCGTAACAAAAAGGATCCATGAAGCCATAAGGATTTTGCTTTCAAAAAGGAGAATCTTGGATGGTGCAACCTAATCAGTTCTCTTACAGGAAGAGTCTTCCTTTTGGTCACTGCTAATTCTTTTGGAATGAATGTTGCATGTGAATTCGAGTATCCCTGTTCCTTCTACTCTTCCCATTGTGGGCCGCGTAGAAGATCAACTACAAAGGGGGCCGCGTAGAAGACCGACTACAAATGTGGACGTCGGGGACATGCAAGACCCGGGGGAGTTTAGCACCGCAAGATATTGTACTAGGAGCAAGATTGTAAAACGCAAATTCACGTTATTTATTGTAAAAAGTTTTTTTTTGCTAGAGGCACAAACTACCCTTTTCCAAATCGTGATACAAATTGATCCCTATCTTTTCTTTAGAGATAAATTTCAAAATTATTTTTGTTCTTCTATAGGCTTTCCTATCTTCTATGTACCGTAGGCTGGGGGTCTAAGCTTAAGAGGTTTTCCAAGGTTTCCCTGCTTAAGAAAGTTCCCGAATGGGTAGACCCTGACAACAGTTCATGAAAGATCATCTTCCTTGGTTGTGCACAGCAAACATAACACCGAGATGCACGTAAAAGCAATACAGTCGCGGTACCTGTCTCTTCATTTCTTCTGTTTTCCACAATTCTTTTCTTCGTCTGTCTCAAACAGAATATTCTTTTTCAGTCGGAGGACTGACAATCATCACTTCCGGGTTATCCACGCTAATAGATAGCTCGCGAAGTGTGTTCGGTGAATCAAAATTGAGCTCACAAACTTCGCTCGCTGCGACGGGCATTGTAATATCCCCACGGAAAATTACCCTCTACCACGCACTAATTAATAGTGATCAATCAAATTATCCACATTTATTTACGTTTGAAAAGTATCGGATTAGATTTTTCTAGTAAAATATGCGCCGACAGCTAGTCGACGCCAAGGTATTTTTCTAGTACGTTTATTCTTTGGAACAACAGAGGTACAGATATGTATGCTCCATGGTTATTATAGTATAGAGAGAGAGAGAGAAAGGAACAGTTTCGGAAATATCGGTGGGAGGATTTTTGGATTCCTAAAGAAGTTTAGGTACTCTTCTTCGCACAAAAGCGAACAAGGGAAATTTGTGCCGCTAGCGGGATAGATAAAGAAATGATAAACCTATAAAAAAAAGTAACTTTCCTGAGACTTAAAATACACGGAAACGGAACCTGTATATAAAAGGAATTCAATATACATCTTTCATCAGAAATAAGGTTTGTGACCATTTTATTACAGAGTGAATGAAGAATGAGTTCTCTGTCTGAATCATTGATGATTGTCTAGGCCCTGTAATTAATTGGGAAGTTTCAGCTGTGACGAAGAGAACCTGCAATCTATGAGTTTTATAAATCGTCCAAAAAGGCTTCGTCCACATCTGAAATATTAGATCTGTCGTAAACTGAACGAATTGTTCAAACGATCGATTTTCCCAACTGAATGCAGCGCTTAATAATAATAACAAATGTAAAGATTTTTTCTAGCAAGACAGCCGCTGAATATTAAGACGAAGGGCTCTACCAGAGATTCGACCAGGCTGATCTCAAGTAATTTATATTTGCATTGTACACTTATAAATTAGAGAGAGAGAGAGAGAGAGAGTGAATGTCATTCTAGAAATTACTTAGAGTCCTCCAGTAGTATAATTGTTTGTCTGTCCTTTTACGGATCAGCCAATCATAATACACGAAGCCCTGACTTTACTGTACTGATTCAAGTGTGAGAGTGAAGGAACGATAAAGACGACAGATACACTTCTGTACAGACAAACATTACACCAAGTTAGCGGCAAGCTGCATTCACACACAAAGACTTTCATCAGAAACAAAACCACAAAACAAAGTAGTAATCAAAGAATTCATTAGACCCTCTCTCTGCCCATCTTCTCATCCCCCCCTCTCTCTCTCCGTACATCTCCTCCTCCTCCCTCCATCCTCTCTGTCGGTGACCTTCTCCCCCCGCCCCCCTCTGTTTCAACCTCCTCCTCCCCCGCCTAAACTAAACTCCTCCCGGAGAGGCCGTGAAGGTCCAACGTTACCGTACGGCCTCCGTTTCATCCTCAACTCATAGGCGTCACTGGATGCGGATATGGAGGGGCATGTGGTCAGCACACCGCTCTCACGGCCGTATGTCACTTTCCGAGACCGGAGCCGCTACTTCTCAATCAAGTACTTCCTCAGTTTGCCTCTCAAGGGCTGAGTGCACCACGCTTGCCAGCAGCGCTCGACAGACCGGATAGTCAGCCACCCAAGTGCTAGCCGAGCCCGACAGCGCTTAACTTCGGTGATCTGCCCGGAACCGGTGTTACCATTGTGGCAAGGACGTTGGCCCTCCGCCGCATCCCTATGTCCATTTCTGTCTGTAAGAATATGAAGTAAATCTGTCAAAATATTTTCGAGATATTCTGTAACAACCTTTCCAAGTTGTATATTAGATAGGTATTTACATATTTTGTACATAACTATCAAAACGATTTTTGTTGTTATGAAAGCCGGCAGACTAAAAGCAGATACTTTTTTATTTTCCAATACAACAAGAAAAAGAAGAAATTGATCGGGCATTCGTAAGTGATGATCCTCCACAATTAATTTTTACAGCTTTTCTGGCGTATTTTGAAAAAGTTGTCTTTCACACAAATCTTTTCCTGACAATAACGAACACAACAAAGAGGAAAAGTGAACCAAAATTGTCAAGGTGTTCTCAGGTGACGATTTTTAATATATACGGCAATTGTTTTTGTTTGTATAGATTTTTTAACCTTACTTCCGAGCCTTATTAATTTATTTTATTTTTGGTTCAGTTTAGCTACGGAGAAGGCCAACTGTACAGTGACATCGGAAAAAGATGGATAACGTTTGTTCCAAAAAATATATCATAATAACGTAAGATAAAGATTCATTTAAGACATGTATAATCATGCTTTCTCAGAAAATTATTTAGAAACAATTAGTTCATGAGCCCACTCGAAGGGTAAATGTTTGCGAAAGCGTTCTTGACCTTTCAGCAACGAATAATCCTGTACAAATAGCGAGTATTGTGACGAATACAGGGACTAGCGACCACAAGGCAGTTGCTGCTAGGCTGAATACCGTAACACCTACAACCATCAAAAAGAAACACAAAGTATAGCTATTTAAAAAAGCTGATATAAATGCTCTTAACGCCTTTTTAAGAGACAGTCTTCACTCCTTCCGATCTGAACATGTAGGTGTAGAAAAGTTGTGGAATGTTTTCAGAGACAGTATCGACAGCAATTGAGAGATATATACAACATAAATTAATAAATGATGGTACTGATACCCCATGGTACACAAAACTGGTCAGATCATTGTTGCAGAAGCAACGAGAAAACCATACCAAATGTAAAAGAACGCAAAATCCCCAAGATTGGCAAAGTTTTACAGAAGTTCGAAAGATGGCGCAAATGCTGTCTCGAAATCTGGCAGAAAACCCAAAGAGATTCTGGTCATACATAAAGCACACAAGTGGCAAGACCCAATCAAAACCTTCACTGCGCGATAACAACGGTGAAGTCATTGATGACAGTACCACTAAATCAAAGTTATTAAACACTGTTTTCCGAAACTCCTTCACCAAAGAAGACGAAGTAAATAATCCTGAATTCCAATCAAGAACAACTGCCAAGATGAGAAAAATAGAAGTAGATATTCTCGGAGTAACGAAGCAGCTTAAATCGCCTCCGGTCCAGATTGTACACCAGTCAGGTTCCTCTCAGAGTATGCTGATAAAATATCTCAATATTTAGCAATTATATACAACCACTCGCTCACAGAAAGATCAGTACCTAAAGACTGGAAAATTACTCAAAAAGGGAAGTAGGGGTAATCCGCTAAATTACAGGCCTATATCTCTAAGTCGATTTGCTGTAGTGTTTTGGAACATATACTGTATTCCAACATTATGAAGTACCTCGAAGAAAACGATTTATTGACACATAGTCTGTACGGTTTCAGAAAATGTCGTTCTTGTGAAACACAACAAGCTCTTTATGCTCATGAAGTAATATGTACTATCGACAGGGGATCTCAAATTGATTGCATATTTTTAGATTTCCAGAAGGCTTTCGACACCGTTTCTCACAAGCGTCTTCTAACCAAACTGCTTCCCTACGGAGTATCATCTCAGCTGTGCGACTGGATTCGTGATTTACTGTCAGAAAGGTTACAGTTCGTAGTAATAGACGGAAAGTCATCGAGTTAAACAGTATTAATATCAGGCGGTCCCCAAGGAAGTGTTATAGGCCCTCTATTGTTCCTGATCTATATTAACGACATAGGAGACAATTTGAGTAGCCGTCTTAGATTGTTTGCAGATGATGCTGTCATTTACCGTCTTGTAAAGTCATCAGATGATCAAAACGACTATCAAAATGATAAAATGATAAGATATCTGTATTGTGCGAAACGTGGCAATTGACCCTGAATAAGGAAAAGTGTGAAGTTAGTCACATGAGTACTAAAAGAAATCACCTAAATTTCGATTACACGCTAAGTCACACAAATCTGAAGGCTGTAAATTCAACTAAATACTTATGGATTACAATTACAAATAAACTAAATTGGAACCATCACATAGATAATATTGTGGGTAGAGCAAACCAATGCGATTCATTGGCAGAACACTGGTGCAACAGGTCTACTAAAGAGACTGCTTAAATCACGCTGGTCCGCCCTATTCTGGAGTATTGATGTGCGGTTTGGGATCTGCATCAGGTGGGACTCACGGATGACATCGAAAAAGTACAAATAAAGGTAGCTCGTTTTGTATTATCGCGAAATAAGGGAGATAGTGTCACAGACATGATACGTAAATTGAAGTGGCAATCATTAAAACAAAGACGTTTTTCGTTGCGACGGGATCTTATCATGAAATTTTAATCACCAGTTTTCTCCTCCGAATGCGAAAACATTCTGTTGGCACCCAGCTACACAGAGAGAAATGATTATCGCAATAAAATAAGAGGCATCAGGGCTCGCACAGGAAAATTTAAGTGCTCGTTTTTCCCGCGGGCCGTTCGAGAGTGGAGCTGTAGAGATACAGCTTGAAGGTGGTTCATTGAACCCTCTGCCAGGCACTTTATTGTGAATAGCAGAGTAACCACGTAAATGTAGATCTTCTGCTGAAAACACAGTGACATGTAGGAAAGTCTTGTTCACAAATTTCAATGGATGTCACTGTGACTTTCTTTATTTGAATGCCGATGAAAATGTTGCTGTCAGTGAGCATTGCCAAGTGGTTGTATACTCATAGTTCATGACTTGTCTTGTAAATTGGGGCCGGCCGCGGTGGTCTCGCGGTTCTAGGCGCGCAGTCCGGAACCGTGCGACTGCTACGGTCGCAGGTTCGAATCCTGCCTCGGGCATGGATGTGTGTGATGTCCTTAGGTTAGTTAGGTTTAAGTAGTTCTAAGTTCAAGGGGACTGATGACCACAGCAGTTGAGTCCCATAGTGCTCAGAGCCATTTTGTAAATTGGTAGGCGCATGACAATAAGTGTCAAGTGACAAAATTTTCCGTGAGCTCAGTGAAGGTTCCCTTCTGGAAGTGATACTGCAGGAGACATGTCCTATATGTGTCATCAAAGAACCTTATCTACACTTGAGTGTGGTAGCACAAGGTGCGATATTTTGGGAAGCCGACTTCTTGCCATCTTCACGCGTTTCTGATGACTGGGAGAAATACATAAACGTGGCACGCAGCAGATATCACAAAGTCAGCAGGAGCACCTGAAAATGGAAAGAAATAGACTTTCCGAAATATCGCGTCTTTTTGACGTCATTCGGCTGAATAACTGACAACTATTCGTTATCTCACAATTATTAATCTCTGCTCTGCAGGAGACCTGACCGGTCATGCAGTTCTTTGGAAGCTTCTATTTCTTCTAGGACCTCCATTCATTCAAATACATGCGTGTTCATGACATTGTGCCATCAGAGGCTTTATTGACCCGCTACGAAATTGATTTCGGAGGGAATATTGGCATCCTTTCAGGGAGTTATGAGAACTGTCACAAGCTCCTTGCTCACATAATGTAAACGATCGTTCAGCAGTCGCTGCGGAATACAGGTACGCGCGTGCAATTAGAATTTCATTACTACAAGTATACGGTATTATTCCCCCCAAGAACCATGGACCTTGCCGTTGGTGGGGAGGCTTGAGTGCCTCTGCGATACAGATAGCCGTACCGTAGGTGCAACCACAATGGAGAGGTATCTGTTGAGAGGCCAGACAAACGTGTGGTTCCTGAAGAGGGGCAACAGCCTTTTCAGTAGTTGCAGGGGCAACAGTCTGGATGATTGACTGATCTGGCCTTGTAACACTAACCAAAATGGCCTTGCTGTGCTGGTACTGCGAACGGTTGAAAGCAAGGGGAAACTACAGCCGTAATTATTCCCGAGGGCATGCAGCTTTAATGTATGGTTTAATGATAATGGCGTCCTCTTGGGTAAAATATTCCGGTGGTAAAATAGTCCCCCATTCGGATCTCCGGGCGGGGACAACTCAGGAGGACGTCGGTATCAGGAGAAAGAAAACTGGCTTTCTACGGATCGGACCGTGGAATGTCAGATCCCTTAATCGAGCAGGTAGGTTAGGCAATTTAAAAAGGGGAATTGATAGGTTAAGGTTAGATATAGTTGAAATTAGTGAAGATCGGTGGCAGAAGGAACAAGTCTTTTGGTAAGGTGAATATAGGGTTATAAATACAAAATCAGATAGGGGTAATGTAGGAGTAGGTTTATTAACGAATAAAAAAATAGGAGTACGGGTAAGCTACTACAAACAGCATAGTGAACGCAGTATTGTGGGCAAGATAGATACGATGCCCACGCCTACTACAGTAGTACAAGTTTATATGCCAACTAGCTCTGCAGATGACGAAGAAATTGATGAAATGTATAATGAGATTTATTCAGATAGTGAAGTAAGACGAAAATTTAGTAGTCATGGGTGGCTACAATTCGATAGTAGGAAAAGGGAGAGGAGGAAACGCAGTAGGTGAATATGGAAATCCTTGGGTAACAGAAGAAATACTGAATTTAGTTGATGAAAGGAGAAAACATAAAAATGCAGTAAATGAAGCAGGCAAAAAGGAATACAAACGTCTCAAAAATGAGATGGACAGGAAGTGCAAAATGGCTTAGCAGGAATGGCTAGAGGACAAATGTAAGGATGTAGAGGCTTATCTCACTAGGGGTAAGACAGATACCGCCTACAGGAAAATTAAAGAGACCTTTGGAGAAAAGAGAACCACTTGTATGAACATCAAGAGCTCAGATGAAAACTCAGTTCTAAGCAAAGAAGGTAAAGCAGAAAGGTGGAGAGAGTATATAGAGGGTCTATACAAGGGCAATGCACTTGAGGACAATATTATGGAAATGGAAGAGGATGTAGACGAAGATGAAATGGGACATACGATACTGCGTGAAGAGTTTGACACAGCACTGAAAGACCTGAGTCGAAACAAGGCCCCCGGAGTAGACAATATTCCATTAGAACTACTGACGGCCTTGGGAGAGCCAGTCCGGACAAAACTCTACCATCTGGTGAGCAAGATGTATGAGACAGGCAAGATACCCTCAGACTTCAAGAAGAATATAATAATTCCAATCCCAAAGAAAGCAGGTGTTGACAGATGTAAAAATTATCGAACTATCAGTTTAATAAGTCACGGCAGCAAAATACTAACGCGAATTCTCTACAGACGAATGGAAAAAACTGGTAGAAGCTGACCTCGGGGAAATCAGTTTGGATTCCGTAGAAATATTGGAACACGTGATGCAATACTGACCCTCCGACGTATCTTAGAAGAAAGATTAAGGAAGGGCAAACCTACGTATCTAGCGTTTGTAGACTTAGAGAAAGCTTTTGACAATGTTGACTGGAATACTTTCTTTCAAATTCTGAAGGTGGCAGGGGCAAAATACAGGGAGCGAAAGGCTATTTAAAATTTGTACAGAAACCAGATGGCAGCTATAAGAGTCGAGGGGCATGAAAGAGTAGCAGTGGTTGGGAAGGGAGTGAGACAGTCTTGTAGCCTATTAGCCTATCCCCGATGTTTTTCAATCTGTATATTGAGCAAGCAGTGAAGGAAACAAAAGAAAATTTCGGAGTAGGTATTAAAATCCATGGAGAAGAAATAAAAACTTTGAGGTTCGCCGATGACATTGTAATTTTGTCAGAGACAGCAAAGGACTTGGAAGAGCAGTTGAACGGAATGGACTGTGTCATGAAAGAGGGGTATAAGATGAACATCAACAAAAGCAAAACGAGGATAATGGAATGTAGTCGAATTAAGTCAGGTGATGCTGAGGGAATTAGATTAGGAAATGAGACACTTAAAGTAGTAAAGTAGTTTTGGTATTTGGGGAGCAAATTAACTGATGATGGTCGAAGTAGAGAGGATATAAAATGTAGACTGGTAATGGCAAGGAGAGCGTTTCTGAAGAAGATAAATTTGTTAACATCGAGTACAGATTTAGGCGTCAGGAATTCGTTTCAGAAAGTATTTGTATGGAGCTTTGCCATGTATGGAAGTGAAACATGGACGATAACTAGTTTGGACAAGAAGAGAATAGAAGCTTTCGAAATGTGCTGCCACAGAAGAATGCTGAAGATTAGATAGGTAGATCACATAACTAATGATGAGGTATTGAATAGGATTGGGGAGAAGAGAATTTTGTGGCACAACTTGACTAGAAGAAGGGATCGGTTGGTAGGACATGTGCTGAGGCATCAAGGGATCACCAATTTAGTATTGGAGGGCAGCGTATTGGGTAAAAATCGTAGAGGGAGACCAAGAGATGAATACACTAAACAGATTCAGAAGGATGTAGGTTGCAGTAGGTACTGGGAGATGAAGAAGCTTGCACAGGATAGAGTAGCATGGAGAGCTGCATCAAACCAGTCTCAGGACTGAAGACCACAACAACAACAAGAACGGTATTACTAAATTTTCAGCACTTGGTGTCCAAAAGAGAGAGAAACATACACCAAAAGAGAAACGAAAGTAAATGCAGGCATCAGGTTTCAATGATATACTTAAGTTTTGCCAAATGCGTACAGCGCTACATAATAAAACATATAAAGATGGAAGGAAGGGCACTCTTGTTCTCAGAAAGATGGAGACACAAGTCAATGAACACCATTGGAATGGTCCTCACAAATTAGGAGAAAGTCAGAAGAAATACAAAGTAGTAAGCAAAATCGAAAAGAACTACCGATGAGAGAATCGTCGTGGAGAGTGTGCTGTCGGAATCCTTACCTCTGGTAAGCGCTCGAATAAATTCACGGGCACTAAGTGATTGGAAGAGCATGTCATTGACCGCTGAATCTAGAATGAACAGGAAGAAAATACAGCTTGGTAGAAGTGCTCATAACCCTCCTTCCTCTCCGGCTAATTAGGCTTTTCTATATGACCGTGTACCTAATGTCCCTAATGTGTGGAGAAAAGGCATCTATTCCGAAGAATAATGCAAAACCGAGAGAAGTAGATGAAGTTGTAACCGAATCGCCACTGCTGAGTATTTTAGCAATAACGAATAGAAACAAAATTCGGTTACCTTAATATATTTTTAATACGTAAACTAATTTTTTATTACCGGTAATAGCAGTTAGTGTAAAATTCGGAAAAAAGGTTTTCTAAGTATGTAATTAATGAAAATAACCAACGGTTGCCAGTTCCTCACCGGAACAAGAATAATTAAATTGAAACTGTACTTTATACTTGTAAGAAATCTTAAGTAAGAACAGTTATTGGCGTCATAACATAGGAACAGTACCTAACGCACACTTTCAAATACTTCACACCACACCCAGATACATACAACACATTATATTAATTTTCAAAGAGCCAGTAAACTAAGATTGTTTACTGGCTGTGGACAGAAAGTTTTTCTTACGTTACTCACCGTAATACTGACTGCCGTAATTGTAGCAAGCAGAAAAATTGTTTGAATTTACGCATTGGTAAGGACTGTCATTTAACTAACCGTTACTCTGATATTTCTTTGTAATAAAAGCTATAAGTTATGCCTCAAGCTATAGAGCTGTGCTTTGACCATAAAATTCAGTGTCCAAGTTGCGTAAAGTTTTACTACCAATTTTTTTATTATGAAAGTTACTCTATTTTTAGCAAATGAATTAATACTGGCTTTTGAATCATTCTATTTATGATATTATTCATTATTACGTAATTGTCCAAAAGATAAAAAAATATGTTTTGATAATCTAATAAATCATTGTTCACTTCATTTTCGGTTCTTCTGATTGTCTTGGATCGTACAAAGGGATAGGATGGATACTATTTGGATAATGTCTTAGGAAAATATTTAAGTGACAATAAGCACGAAAATTATGTTATTTATGCAATAAAATTTCTACTACGCTGGTCAGCCTATTACAGTTATAGTTATAAAAAGTCTGGATATTACTTCACTTCATGATGCAGTTGGTTTGTCGAGCGGCGAAAATTAGAGATAAAACAGGGCACAGATTGATCTTCTCGCCATACCATAGCCAAAAACAAGAGCCCACAGTACTCTTGATGTTGTCTGAATTATTCTCGCTGCATTTGTACTGTGTCCAGTAAATGCCATACAAATAGCTTGCCCATATTAAACATCCGCCAAAATAACCATTTCAGTTTTCCCCCTCACCGCTCTTCGGAAACAGACTTTTCTTACTTCCGCGTTTTTGCATAGTCACACCGGCGAGTATACACAACCAACGATACCAGTCGTCTCTTCTCGACTCCGAACTGCTGCTTCTTTTGACGCGCTTGTACGCCCAGCAATAGTGCATTTACAATTTATTACACTCTTTGACAAAAGTTTTTCCCTGACTAGACCAGCGTGTCTACTTACATTCCAAGTGTATTCTCTCTCTTAAATAACAAATAGCGCCGGCCGGAGTGGCCGTGCGTTTCTGGGTGCTACAGTCTGTAGCCGAGCGACCGCTACGGTCGCAGGTTCGAATCCTGCCTCGGGCATGGATGTGTGTGATGTCCTTAGGTTAGTTAGGTTTAAGTAGTTCTAAGTTCTAGGGGACTGATGACCATAGCTGTTAAGTCCCATAGTGCTCAGAGCCATTTGAACCAAACTGCGTAAAACGCTTAGAAAATGTATGATCATCCACAGAGTTGTGGTGATGTATGCTGACTTCAAGTGATCGAGGGTAGCAGTTGTTACTGAGGGACCCGTTGTTATTAAAGGGGAGACTGGAGCCTCTGCAACGATACTGGAAACACCTGCGGTTATGTGTTTACGATTCCTTATTAATATTACCACTAACTATGGATGGCACATCTTTGGTCGAGACCGTAGGCTTTATATGCCTTACATATGTAACTGACGTAGTTAACTAAGCCTATGTTTCACGAACATCGCTCTTAAATTAATGGTATTTGAACTCAAAGCTAAGTTCTCGAGAATACGGAAACTATAATTCGCCATTTATGTCAGTGCTCCATGACTGATCGTTATACTCTGCAGGGTATATTGAAGTGCTGAAGGAATGAATTAAATTCCTACTTTCCTATGTTAGATGGCAGCCTATTCCCAAATCGTAATGCACTATATTATGTAATGGTACACGCATATCTCCGTGGGCAATGTAGTCGGCCATTTTATGCTGCATCATAGCTGCAGACAATATTCATTAGTACCAGAACTCAATACTGTCTTGCTAGTTACTTCTTTTCTTCCCCTCATTTTATTACGGAAACTTAACTTTTTGCAACCTTGAAAGCTTCCTAGTTGCCTCGAGTGATATTGATGTTTACTTAAAAGAACCAGGAGGGGCTATAAACGTGTTCAAAGCTGTCCTTCAGTCCCCAGTAGACAGCACAGAATTCACTTCGTCCACCTTTGCATACTTAGTGGCTTAAGGGCTGGTGTATTTGTCATGAATCTCCATTGCATGGCGCCTAAAGAAATGCTTTGTAAAAATTGATGTGTGTAGCCAGGTGCAGAAGCCAGAAGGGGAGAAGCATGGGATCCGCCGTTAGTCTGAGGTCATGGCGAAAAAGAACGTTAGTTTACATGCCCGAGGCAGGATTCGAACCTGTGATCGTAGCAACAGCGTGGTTCCCGACTGAAGCACCTAGAACAGCTCGGTCACAACGGCTGGCTAACTACTTCTATAGAACCCAAGCTCTCCCACGTGTGCTTATGTGTATGGTGTTTGATAGGCCAGGGTTAGACACCTGTCATGGGGTATGAGAGATTTCCTGCCTCCATTCTCACATAGCCCATCACTATTTAATCATGACAAAACCCACGGGAGTAGGAGTTTGTTTGACTTATTTACAAAATTATTGTTGGATGGAACTTGCAAGGTCATCTGTATTTGGCACCGAGATTCCTACACTGGTAGAAAGTGTTTCAGGAAGCTAAGTCAGAAAACACTTGCTGCTGGGATATGGAAGAAAAAAGGCTTGATGCCAGGTGACTCATGAGATCAGACTTTCTGTCGTACAGAAGGATGGTTCCACACTAGTACTGAGTACAAATGGCGAGCAAGACTGAGAATTGCCAGCTGTTACTACTGCCGCCTTTCTCACTCACACTATGTGAGAGTGGTGAGAATGAGCCGGCGATGCAATCGCGGAGCTGAGGGGACCACGGCGATAATTAACTTTCATCATGAACTAAATGCACCCCCTAGCATAACCCACCAAGTTAATAACCAAGTAGTAGCCTCACCATGCTGCAGGAAAGACTGTTTCTTGGCGCAATCGTTAAACGACGGTGCAGATGCAACCGAGGGAGGAGAGGACAGTGCTGTCAGATTTACAATCTACAAATATGTGCGAAACACTCATTGTCGACAAACTGGTATTTTACAAAAATTGCACATTTTAAACATATAGTTTTGAAAAATCGACTCATAAAGCCACGGCGATTGTCCGGTCGATCACGATCGACGGATTGAGCACCCCTGTCCTACGCCCCCAACCGAGTGAAACGTTAGGGAGACAGGCAGCAAACACGTCGCCACTTTTCCTCACCCTGGTGAACGACACGACGTCACGGGAGGCGCGGGAAACGGAGCGAGAAATGAGTAAAGACATCAGCCCGGCACAGGCAGCGTGCGCCGCGGGGTTTATTAGATTAGTCACAGTCTGCTGAGGGTGGGCGTGGTGGGGATGGCCGGAAAGGGGGGGGGGGGCGGCAGGCGTGATGGCCTCCGTTTGTTGACCCAAAAGAGGTGGCTGGGCTGTCAGCCTTTTAGCGAAGTACCGCAGACCCGGGAAAAAAGCCAAAACCTATTTACATACCGCCATAATTCACCGCTTTAGAAGGTTTGCGGCCGCCATAGCAAATACCGGCGCAAGAGGTGTGTTAGCTTAGCTTGAATGTAAAATCGTGCTGCAACTTTTTTTTATGCGCCTCCGACTAGTCATCCACACACACACATCGGTTACTACATGCAGTGAGGCTGGCCCCGCCGCCAGTTATCTCAGACGCATAGAAACAACCTTCCAGCTAAACGACATTGAAAGATGCCAATTATTCACTGTCACGCATGCGCATTTTCTGGCACCAAAAAGGCACATATTGGCACGTATTGGGATTATCTTTTTGGCTTTTAAACTGCACTATTAATTATGTCTCAAGCCAATGGGTCTTGTTTGTCTACAGTCATTAATCAGTGTCTCTAGACCGTGAAAGTTTAATCTAATCCTTACACTGAAAAAAATGTAGGAATTTAGATAACTGGATTTCGATACTAAGATTCCTTCTCTGTTAAGAGATTGATCAACTAAATAGCATAAATGAAGTTGGAATCGTCTGAAAAATACGGCTGAAACCTTATCACGACACCTTCTGAAATTCTTTAATAATTCATGTAGTCGTGTCATTTCAGAAAAGGAATTTCATATGATACTAATAAATGTGGCACAGTTAAACAGTTAAAAACAACTACGTATCGTCCTGTGATAACTGACTGCGTCATTCAGATACGAAATAAGCGTAGAAACGACGTACGTATTTCCATATATGTAGAAAAATATGTTCAATGAATTACGTCTAAAAACAATGGGAAAATAAATATCAATTGTGTGATTTTACACAACAGCTCCGCCATTATACCAAGGATGAAAAACGGAGCTTCGAGTGGCCAAAATCGTAATGTATAAATAAGTGTACCACACAATCTTCGCCATATAATAACTAATAGGAAACCATCGGCAATCAGTCACAGGCTGTGGTCTGGATACTGTCTGCAAAATATGTGTCATAAGGCGTTAGTAGCAAAGAATTAATAAATGAGGCGTTTTCACGCACCTCCTTGTTTAACACGTCATATCTCGTGAACAATGTGCGGTACAATAATATTTTTCGTTATATTCGTAACAGTTATGAGAAATTAATGTTTGTACGTGAGGTGCATATATATATATATATATGTGTGTGTGTGTGTGTGTGTGTGTGTGTGTGTGTGTGTGTGTGTGTGTGTGTATGTGTGGGCCTGAGAGGGACACAGAGAGAGAGACTGATAGTAAGGTAGTTACACTGCGTGATGATTTCATTTTTAACTGCTGAACGTACATAATGACTTCTGCTAACGCCATTAATGAAATCTGAAAGAAACCTAAGTGCTGGAAACATAATTTTCGATCAAAATATCAGCTCTGCATAAACGGAAATGAGCGTTTGGCGTCATTGGCCGGGAGGCCCCTTACGGGGCAGGTCCGGCCGCCTTGGTGCAGGTCTAGTTTCATTCGACGCCACATTGGGCGACCTACGCTCCGGAGGGAGATGAAATGAGGAAGACAACACAACACCCAGTCCCTGCGAGGAGAAAATACCCGACCCAGCCGGGAATCGAACCCGGGCCCGGTTGACAGCAATCCGTCACCGTGCCCACTCAGCTATCGGGGCGGACAGAAAAGCCATTTGTGTGAGTCATAGAACGAGCACTGTGAACCATGATTCCGCTTTATGTGCAGTTTGACTTTCCACGACGCGTTGCGATTAATTCCAGCGTGGTTATATTTAGTGATGAATAAAATCTAATTTTGTTAGTTTCTGATTCTCGTGTCTTCTTTTCATGACAGATAACACAAATTACAGGACATCTCTCCGGAAAAACTTTATTTTCGGTCAGATTTTCAATTACGTATTAGCTCTCATGATGAGTCAATTGTCTAAGTATTTCCTTTGCAAATATTCATACTTTCAGTGCGGATGTCCACATACAACCGACAAGACTCAGAGACAACGGCGGCAGCCGCGCCGACGTCTTACATAATGATATCCGGAATATATTCAGTAGGCACAAATTCATGCAATCTTGGATGTCACACAGGTATCATTATCTGTTCCGTTTTTCGGCAGCTATCACGTCAGCGCTCTAAACTAGCAGGCTTCAAAGATGTTCATCAAGAGAGTGGGCGCTTTACTCCCAGGTCTGGATATAAATGAAATCCTAAATTTCTTTTCGTAGGTACAGAATGCAAGTAAATTCACCTAATTTGTCACGGTAAAAGTACACGTATGCTTTACCCATAGCTATTGTGGAATACAACTCCATTCCCAATTTCAGTTACTGATACGGGGTATTTACTGGAATTAAGGAAAACGTGGAAGGGAGGCCCACCAATATAAATTTCTTTTCACACAACCTGTTTAACTAAGTTTTTCATTATCCCGGTTCCCAGAACTGCTGAAGAGAGATGTTGACTGTGGATATTGTACCACAGGCCTAGTCCCTCTGACTGTCACTAAACCCGCCCAAGATATCAACAACCATGCATGAGCATCGCCTATTAGACGGAGGGGGTCTGACAACCGATCAGTACCACTCATTCCACCAGGAAGTAGGTACACGGCTGGGGATGTGTGTAGTTCAACCATGCCTAGACGGTCAATATTGCGGCTCGATCGCGTTCGCATTGTTCCTTTGTGCCAGGAAGGGCTGTCACCAAGGGAAGTGTCCAGGCGTCTCGGAGTGAACCAAAGCGATGTTGTTCGGACATGGAGGAGATACAGAGAGACAGGAGCCGACGATGTCATGCCACGCTCAGGCCGCCCAAGGACTACTACTGCAGTGGGTGACCGCTACCTGCGAATTATGGCTCGGAAGAATCCTGACAGCAACGCCACAATGTTGAATAATGCTTTTAGCGCAGCCACAGGACGTCGTGTTACGAGTCAAACTGTGCGCAATAGGCTGCATGATGCGTAGCTTCACTCCTGACGTCCATGGCGAAGTCCATCTTTGCAACCCCGACACCTTTACACCTTGCAGTGCTGTACAGATGGGTCCAACAACATGAAGAATGGACCGCTCAGGATTGGTATCATGTTCTCTTCACCGATGAATGTCGAATATGCCTTCAACCAGACAATCGTCGGAGACGTGTTTGGAGGCAACCCGGTCAGGTTGAACGACTTAGACATACTGCCCAGCGAGTGCAGCAAGATGGAGGTTCCCTGCTGTTTTGGGGTGGCATTATGTGGACCGACGTACGCCGCTTGTGGTTATGGATGACGCCGTAACGGCTGTACGATACGTGAGTGCCATCCTCCGACCGATAGTGCAACCATAGAGGCAGCACATTGGTGAGGCTTTAGTCTTCATGGACGACAATTCGTGACCCCATCGTGTACATCTTGTGAATGACTGTCATCGCTAGACTAGAGTGGCCAGCACGTTCTCCAGACATGAACCTTATCGAACAGCCGGCCGCGGTGCCCGTGCGGTTGTGGCGCTGCAGTCCGGAACCGCGAGGCTGCTACGGTCGCAAGTTCGAATCCTGCCTCGGGCATGGGTGTGTGTGATGTCCTTAGGTTAGTTAGGTTTAAGTAGTTCTAAGTTCTAGGGGACTTATGACCTAAGATGTTGAGTCCCATAGTGCTCAGAGCCATTTGAACCATTTGAACCTTATGGAACATACCGGCGATAGATTGAAAAGGGCTGTTATTGGACGACGTGACCCACCAACCACTCTGAGGGATCTACGCCGAATCGCCGTTGAGGATTGGGACAATCTGGACCAACAGTGCCTTGATGAACTTCTGGATAGTATGCCACGACGAATACAGGCATGCGTTAATGCAAGGGGCCGTGCTACTGGGTATTAGAGGTAACGGTGTGTACAGCTATCTGGACCACCACCTCTGAAGGTCGCGCTGTATGGTGGTACAACATGCAATGTGTGGTTTTCATGAGCAATAAAAATGGCGGAAATGATGTTCATGTTGATCTTTATTCCAATTTTCTGTACAGGTTCATGGGACTTCCGGAACCGGGATGACGCATTTTTTTTTTATGTGTGTATAAACTGTGTCTTACAGGTAATCGAAGCGTTTAATCATAATATTTTCTTCAACAAAAAGAAGAAATTTGCCAAATTATTTATACCTTACACCGTAAGTTGAAGAAGCTGTTAACCTTTGCAAAAGAAATCTGAAGTGCTGTATTGTAAAACAGCAAACAATATGACAATGATTACAAGACAGCCGGACCTGCAGCCAATCCGTTATCCGGTGAAACACCGGTGTTTACTACGACGCTGAACACAGTCTGTCTTATTAAATGCCATTCTGCAACACATGAAAACTATGTAAGCACCGATGATGACAAGAGAATCAGTTACTCAAAACAGATGAATTTACTTTTAATTTGAAAGGTGTATGTCGTAAGGAACGAGGTTAAGACGCGCACCAGTGCTTAAATGTTAAACGGAATAGCAAACAATATGGCAATGATAAGGCTTAATTCAAAGCAACCAACCTTTTAATTTCAATCGGGTACCAATTTGCGACTGGATCCCAACCCGTCCCTTCTGACAATTTTCTTTTAACTAAAACCCTGGTGACATTTGGCAGTAAATAGTTTCAAAGTTAAACTGATTGTCAGTTATTAAGACCGCCCCGAAGGGGCGTCTTAAAACACTACCTGTAAACACATATTATAAGAGAACTGGATCGGCGGAACCATAAGATCCGGCTAAAATACACCAATAATGGCCCGGTCTTCCAAACACAGAAACGAACAGCTTAGTATTGTTCAGATTATAACTAATGACTAAGAAATGCAATTACAATCAAAGAATTTAACCGGTTAACAGCTAAATCTAACCACAAGGTCCCTCTTTTGTTTATCGGCAACGTGTGCCTTAGTACAATAGTTCCGGCTGTATTTACGACCACGGGCTGACTAATTAGAACATTAATAATCGGGCACAAAGCAGAAAGTAAAGGCAATATAGTAGCGGAACAAATTTTCAAACGACAACTAATGTCTTAGTACAACACTACTGTCTATATTTACTACCAAACACTAAGGAAAGACACCGATATCGAGGAGCATCCCTAAAGGTGTGAGCAGGGATTATGTTGACCACTCGAACACCTCTTCATGAATTTGTTCAGATGAATCGGCAAGCTTCAACCACTCTCAGGTATCGTGACGAGCTCTTTCGACCTCGTGTGCGGGTGTTGCGAGGTACTGTGGACCCAGACTTGGTATTGATCGACGATAATTCTCGACCTTGTCGACAGCAAAATGCACCTAATATGAAAAACGTATTTTTTATGGGTATCCGGATACTTTTGATCACATGGTGTACCTTATACAAGAAATTATGGATAGGAATTTAAGACTATTTTCTCTGAGGAAGAAAAAATTAAAATGTAAAATTCATAGGTCAAATCGCTAAAATTTCTTTATTGTTTACTAATTTCAGCTGAATGACGAGCCATCTTCAAAAATAAAATAGAAAAAAAATGCACGAATGGGTGAACAATAACCAAATTTATTTCTTATTTAAATTTCTATTCTCTTATGATGCATACCATTAAAATTATTGCTTAATTCAGTATCAGACACAAGGCGTTACAAATCGTCATTATCTGCTGAACTGAACCGCTTTTGTTGTGTATTGACTGAAAAATTTTGTAGATCATGACAGAAACAAAGACACAAAAAATCACATTTGGTAAGTTGTGTAAAGCTATAATCTTACCTTAAGTAGGTCATCATGGCCACATGATTTACAACGTTAGCCGTATGAAGGGCGTTTGACAATTAATGTTACACAATTCTATAGGTTGTAGAGGTGACTTAGTACATAAAATTTTATGCAGGAACCCATGTACGAAAAAGTCATCCAACGACGCTACAGTGCATCAAAGTTATAGGCATCGGCGTATATAAACGTATGTTGTTTCAAACGACGGAGAACGATAACTGTATCAATTTGAGATAAGGGTCCCTGTACCGGAAACGTACGAGTCGGAAGTTTTCAACGAAAACGTTTCGATACCTCTGACAGTGGAACACATGTACTGGTGCTGGTATTGGTACTTTCGTTGCAAAGATTGTTTAACAGGGCGTAGGTATCAAAACAAGTAAAAACTGTTCAGGAAATGTGGAATCTAAAATGCACACCTGAGGAGCTGCAAGAACTTGTTCATCTTCGCTACTGTGGAACACATTTCCTCTACCAGTCTATTCTAGTTTTGTTTTAGGTTCCATTTTGGAATACAAGTCCCTTTAGTACTACATCTGATTTAATTTTTAACATTTGCTGTAGAATCGTATTGGAAACATTTCTAGGTTTTTAGTTCTCGACATTCTTGTGATTTAGTGTATGTTAATAATTATATTACGCCCCTCCTCGTATGAGAACCAGTTTTGTCACCGTAAGATACATTTCAGAACAGAATGGTTTTCTTCTCGAATACTCCCTTAGGTACTTAATCAAATAAGTTCCGTTTCTGCAAAACTTGTTGACTTTAGCTACAAAATCCGTCATTTTCACACAACAAGTTTCAATTAATTTGATTTATTTATTTAAATACAACGATAAACGGTAATCACTTTCCCTTTTCAAGAAGATAGCTGCCAGTGTGGTAGACAGGTCGCTTAATGGTTAGGTTAGAAGTCCAATCTCCGTTAATGTGGGATTTAACGCGTCTTCCGTCTATATAAGTGCTTTACGCGTGCGGAAAAAATGAGAACGTACTTTCTCCATCTGAGTCGGATCTCGGATGTAAGGAAATCTAAAATATGTAATCTTGTATGAGAATGCTTATTGTGTTTCATTTCATAACATCACAAGTTTTTTTTTTCATTTAATTCATTAGTGCGACAAACAGTATCCTTCCAGAATTCGGCTCCTACATGGAATTAATACTGTCTTCTTGCCTTGAATCAGTTTATAGTGATTGCTGTATTTGTAGTGTGAATCTGTCAAGTACCGCCAAAGATGACCTTGCTTGATATCTCAGTCAGCTTATTCAGAAACCAAATTGCCAACGCCTACCAGATAACTCGTTATTCCGCTTCAGAAATCTTTCCTACTCTCGCTGGCATTCTGTGTCGCTACAAACGGGTATATTCTTGTGCAGAAATAAGGTACACCGAAGTTCCCAAACTCCAGCATCCTGTATTCTCAGAGGAGCGTGATTTCAACTTTGCTACACTTCGAAACATCAACAAACAGGCACGGTGTTAAGGAACACCGTGCAGGTTAAGTGTTACGAAAGCGTTCCAACTTCGGCGTGAGGCGGCGACACAGAAGTAGGCAGTTGGGCGCTAACTCGTCCTAACGAGGCGGCCCGGGCCTCCCTGCAGGCTGCTTGGCACTGCTGATCGACACAAAGTGTGCCCACTCTCGACGGACAGGTTGGAGGCGTAGCGAAAATTAAACGGCAGCCGCCGTCTATAGGCCTCTTCTGTCGGCAATGACGGGAGCAGAGTCACAGATAGCGGGGCGCCTTCACATGTCTGCATTCACGCCCTGTGCAGTCCACAGTAGATGATTTAGATGAAACGACAAAATCCCACTCTAATTACGTCCACTAACTACCACACAACAAAGTCTACGGTTGGTGTTCAGTTCACTGCAATAACTCAAGAAAGTGTTAGTCAGTTTCGTTTACTTGCCCACAAAATATTTATTTTACTTGTAATATTTATGCTAATTGTTATACAACTCTTTATATAGTTACTTCCCAAATAATATCATTAATTAATTTTCGAATCGTAGTGTTACGTCATCCATATGTACAGGCAGTGAGCGTTGCCAACGATCTCTGACTGATGTCGTTTGCAATTTCTTGTGCCGGGAAAGAAGATTATGATTGGTCGTCGCATCAACGACTAGTTCACCAGAAAAGAACCACAACCCCTGACAGGGGAAGAACTGGGAACGCAATCGGCCATATCCAGTCCAAACTAACCATCTCTGCATTTGCCTTACACGATTCTGGAAGACCACGGAAAACGTATATCATTAAGGCAGAACAGCCAAACCCCCTGAATACGAGTTCAATGTCTTCCCATTGCTCCATCTTGATCGCTAAAATCCTACTACAAGTGTTTTGATGTTACGTCTTGTTACTTGTGTGTGGTGTAATGCGTGAGACGACTGAGTAATGTTGTATCTCTGTTGTCACGATTGAATATGGAGTGAATGAAAATGAGAACATGTGGCGGTATATGGGTACCTATCTATTATCAACAAGATTACCGTTCTTAACGTCTCAGACCGAAGATTATCACGTAACTGTCAATAGAAATAAGAGAGTTTCCGAAAAAGACAAACATTTCATCTGCAGATATTGCGAAATATCCCCACCGGCAATCCCCGTCTCGTTCTTCTGTCTACATGTGAAGGCCAATCGCAGGAACTGTTGTAAGCATTTTGATATAGTTTTAACCAATAGATAAACAAATTCATTGCGAAAGCGTGGGTATACAGGCTGAATCACCAAAAACTTGCACCACAGATATCGTGGATGTGGAAAGTGCTATTGATGTGCAGTTTTCACAAAGCGAATTTGTAGTCAGGGGCTCATATTGTTAGCCAGCAAAGAGATTGTAATAATACTTAAAAAGCGTATTTTTTGTGCAAACACACACATTATAATGGAAAAATCCTATTGAAATTAATAGACTAAAAGTAGGATAGATTAGAATGGCAGTGGTGCTTGTTGTAGGATTGTAGTGCGAGTCGTTTAAGAGATACCGTATTTTGAAAATATTCCTCTCCTACACTTGTTTGTGCTATTTAGCCTTCGTAATTGCTATGTACGATGTTATTGTGTTTGTGTATAGTGGGCATGTGATTTCTTGAGTGTATTGCCACTTGCTCCTCAGTTGATGTGTGACAGTCCAAGGAGTAGGTCGTGAGTGGGGAGGAGAGGAGAGAGGAGAGGAGAGAGGAAAGGAGAGAGGAGAGGAGACGAGAGGAGAGGGGTGGGCATGTGAAAGGATGGGAGGGGAGGAAAGGGGAAGGGGTCTGAGAGGGGAGGATAGGAGAGTTGAGGAGAGAAGAAATGATGGTAAGAGAGGGGAAGAGAGATTATCACAGAGAAGAGAGGTGGAGAGGAGACGACGCAAGAGAAGAGGAGAGGAACGGAGTGGGGAGGACAGAGGAGAGGAGAGTGGAGGGGATAGGTGGGAGAAGAGGTGTGAGGGGATGGGAAGGACGTTGCAGCGAGGGGAGGGGAGAGGATTGTAGAGGGAAGAAGGAATTTACCAACGCAGAAAAAGTGTATGGAGAATGTAGGAAGGATGCAGTCCATTCTTACACGGTGTATGCGGTAAGATATCCCAATAGACGTCAACCATCTCGGCTGTTATTTATCAACCTCTTCAACCAGTTAAGAGAAAGTAGCAGTGTAGCACTTAGCCAAAGTAACAGAAGGAAACAAGTGAAGACAGGAGAGGGGGAAATTAAGGGTCACGCTGCTGTTGCAGTTGATCCGCATTTTAGCTCTGGCGCAATCCCACGAGAAAGTAGTATGTGTCAGGCAAATGTCCTAAGCATTCTCTATCGACATACGTTCCATCCCTATCATATTTCTCATCATCAAGAGCTACATGTGTTAACTTCTGTACGTGTGCCTTAAGGCAGGATACTCCAGCTGTATCATGTATCGTGTTTAGTGATAAAGCTACGTTTACCATTTATCGCCAGGTAAACCGCCGAAATGTCCTCTATTGGCCTGTTAACAATTCCCATTGGCTTCGTCAGGTGGAACGACAGGGTCCGTGGAGTGTAATCGTGTGGTGTGAGTTAGTGAACCACCAGGTCATAAGCCCCTTTGCAATAGGTGGAACAATGAACACACGCAAGTATCACAGCCTCCTGACAGACCATCTTTCACGAATCCTAGAAGACGTTCCTCTGCTTACTAGGAGTAACCTGTGGCAGAAACATGATGGCTGTCCAGCGCATATTGCAAGAAGAACTACTGAATGTTTTTACGAATTGTTTCGAAATCGCTGGATTGGCCGCAGAGGTCCTGTACCTGGGCCAGCACATCCCCCGGGTTTGTCTCCTGTAGACCTTCTGAAAGACACTATCTATAACGACATACCAACTGCACTGAATGATATGAAATGACGTGTTAATGCAGCCAGCTGGTACATATCCACTGAAATGCTAGCAGGTGTGCAGCAGTCGTTCCATGCTATTTTGAACATAACCTTGGATGGTCAATTGTCTCGTTACTGGTTAGACTCTACATAAGTTGTGTAGACACTTGTATTTTCTTTTTTATACGCTAGCGCAGGTATTCTACAAGTGCCGGTGTGGACACTTTTCAAAACACTATACCTCGTAAGCGACTCGCAATACAATCCTGCAACAAACACTATTGAAATTCTAATTTATCCTACTTTTAGTTTGTTAATATCACTAGGCATTCTTCCAGATAAAAAAGTATATGTAAGCACAAAAAGACATTTTATGAGTACTATTAAAATCTGTTGATTGGTTAACAATACGAGGCCATGGCAGCCAGTCCATTCTGTGGAAACCGCACGTCAAGAGCACTTTCCATTTTCACAATACCTGTGCTGCTAGTTTTAAGTGATTCGTCCTATGTGGTTTATTACTGCTACGTCAGAAAAGTGGTCAGGCCGTAGATACATGATGCTACCCATGCGAAACCGAGCCATGTCACCAGTCTAACACAAATTTAATTAGGATGTCTTTCCTGAAAGTATTTGTCTGGAGTGTACCCTTGTGTTGAAGTGAAATGTGGACTATTATCAATACAGAGAACTTGAGAATAGAAGCTTTTGACATGTTGCGCTACAGACTAGTGTTGAAGAAGAGGTGAGTAAGCTGGTATCTAGCTGGAGACGTACTGAATCGAACTGGGGATTAAACGAAATTTATGGCACAACTTAACTGTAATAATAGATTTGTTGGCACAAAATATCCTGTGGCATCAAGTAAAAGTAAATCTGATGATGGAGAGAAGTACGGGGAGTAAATTTTGTAGAGGGAGACCGTGATTTACTACAGTAAGGATCAAGTGGATGCAGGTCGCTATAGTTACGCAGATAGGAAGAGGCTTGCACAGACAGCCTGTCGTGGAGAGCTGCATCAGATATGTGATATTCGATCGCAAGAGCACATCAAGAATGGAAACAATTTCTCCTCATAACACTGTGGTGTGATTAGAGATTGAGTCCAGAAATTGGTACAACATCTGCAAATTAGAAAATTTACCGAGTATCTTCTTTCTCTCTCTCATGCCATCGATATACTTGCCGAAAATTTCCAACACTGCCGCCACTGAACCAGATTTTTCTAGTTACTTCGATGTAACGTCAATATACTGTGCGTTAGTGAGTCCGGCAAAAGAAAATACGATTGTTTATAAATATTTCAGTCACTTCTTTTTAAGCTGCAGTGCCACTGACGGACAGAAAGTTGATTTACTGGTGTCACACTAGACGCTTCTGTTGTATGCGACAATGCAGAATCATCCGTTTCTGTTAATGTCGAGCAACTTTATGTTTCACAAATATTTCCGAAACAATGCCATTCGTCAAAAAAACTATCTCTTTCCGGCCTCCTAACAATGAACCGAATCGAGGCACTTGCTTTGTCTTATAGTAAATGGACCATTTCAGGACCCATAGATTCCCATTCCAATTTGGGTAACACTATCGCATTTGCATGCTCCGTGAACTGCATTAAAGTTACCTAATGTATGACTGAATATGAGCGCAGATTAATTCGAATAACAGTTGATTTCTAATGAATAAATGTTGCGCAACAATGGTATAATGCAGTGGTTAACGCCTAAAACGGACATTAACCATACAATTATACTTCTTATAGCATTGATGGGAGTACGGATTTGTCTGCGTACACATTCTTGTTGCCATGAAATTCTCTGCCCCGTCAAAACCTATCTAACATCATCTACCAACGTAGTTTTGCCAATTAGTCAATGTAGAACCAATTTAATATATCCACGAAGGTAACAGACTACTGTACTCTCCTGATACAGTTCTCCAATAAAATTATGTGGTGGATTACATATTTTATATGCTTGTGTAACATGGGCCACCATTACTACTATTTATGAAAATAATGCAGAAATGAGGTTACCTTTTCCAAACGGAAGAGCAGCGATGAAGTCGGCATAGTACGAGACTATTCTGAAAGGAAAACAAAGAAACAATTAGCGACTAAGCATTACCAATCAGCACACAGGATGAAAAACTGCGTCAGTAAAAGAAAACATAATTTTATAGTGCTGGCAATCTGAATGGTCTTTATACGAATAAAAACTCAAAATTAACTAACACACACACACACACACTTTCTCCCTTTCATTGTTGAATTATTTTTCGCATTTTCATGTGCTTTCGATACAAACAAAATTAAGTTGGTGTACACGTTTGAAATGATTATGTACATCTCCTTTGGTCCACATACCACAACCACATCTGAAGTTATTCGTCTATGAGATGTTCTCTCCCGTGTACAGCTATTCACTAAATGTTTCGAGTAAGGAACTCTGGGTCTGATGATGTCGTCATCGACGGTACGTGAGACCGTAATGCTCCTTGCTTCTTTAATGGGACACTGTGTAAAAACGGTTATGAGCGCGGCTGCTAAACTAAAAGCGTCAAAACCTTCTTCCAGTGTCTCTGAAGTGGAATAACCACCGTCACTGTGTATTGACAGTTTTGACATCTGTCACTGAGAAAGGGAATTGTGTCGCGAAAACAAAACGAACGCTGAGATTGCTCACCGAGCAATGGAGAGATGTACGATGGATATTACTACGATAATGGGAGGAAGTGGAGAGGAAGATGTAACTTTGATTGTAAAGAAATTGAAATGGGGTGGGAGCAACACGTAGCCAGACGAATGGTTGGAAGGGGAACGCAGAGGCAGTATTGGATATGTATAGATGTAGGTCATATTGTATGGCGAAGTCTGCGGTAAGAACTTTATCCAGCAATGTAGCCAAATGGGTTGTTATGATGATGATGAAGAATGCACAGGAGCAAAATTACATCATATAGAGCCGACTTTGTTTTCTTGAATAGCTGATGTTTAACGTGATTATGTTCCTTCGCTATTATTTCAGAAGCTCCTGAAACTCCAGTACGCTGTGGTTTCTTGTGGTCCCCAATTACGAGGTAGACTTTAGTCATTCTATAAATTCTGCGTATGCTGTATTTCTAGCTGATTTCCTTGTTGCAAAGTAATTCAAATACTGGAATACTGACTTTCGCCAATGACTTTGCTTTATTTTGTTTTTCTAGTGGATATGTTACAACTCCTATGTCATACCGTCAGTGTGGTCGTTGCCGCACCCCTATTTATATGTGTCGAAGTGGTGAAAATATTAACTGGAAAGAATAGAATCGTTATGGGTTGGGCTGTGTGGTTGGTAATACAGTCCAACTTCTTTGGGAGCGAGGAGGAGCAGGTTGGATTTCTTGACATGTACTACACGTTTCTGTGTCTTAGCTTGCATTCAGCCCCTTCTGTTCATCTCACACACTGAATATGGATGCCGTAACCGCGGAAGCAATCTGGGTTAATAAACATAACATGCTGTCCCAAATGACGCTGCTCTGTGTTTGTACTCAAGTCTCATGCTGCTGGCGAGAGTAGCGGATTATCATACAGGAGGACAGCGGTTAGATGGGCACTTGGAGTGTCTCGCGTTTTCAGCAAAATTGAAGACACGAGCAGTGCTTGGAATAAATCGCAGGCTTCACTTTGATATTTGCTAGAACCAGTGAGGTAGCTGCTGAGTTTGTGCTACGAATAAATTTTATTTCTTTTTGAGTGTTGAAAGTGGTGGACGGTGTAATTTTCAGCATAGGTTTATCTTTTTGAAGGTAAGAAGTAATATTATTAGTATTAATATTTACGTACACTACTGTAGATTGTATTGTAATAATTAGATGCCATTCACTCAATCCGGTTTCTGTTTCCGCCATGTTTAAATGTATTATGTCAGTTGGGTAGTGTGGGCCACGGCATAGGCGGATGGTGTTGGCCATGTAAGTTATCATTTTTTTTGGTTTTAGGGCACGATGCAAAGATTCAAGAAGAAGCGTGCCGGTGAGCGTGGTTGAGGAGAGTTGTATGAGATGCAATTATGTAAGCGGTCACAAATGTTTTGTAAGGGGAAGTGACCCAAAGGATTCATGCCGATCGTTTAAATGTACTCAGAACTGCACCGCAAAGGAAACTAAAATCATTGTAGACCATGAGCAGACATCGGTGACACCCCAGATACGATTTTTCAAACCACGTGAAAACTCACCTGTAGCGTGATTGAGAGAAGCAAGGTTAATTACACTAGGTAGACTGAGTTTCAGGATTAGGCTTACAGTGTTGCATAAAAGTAAAACTCACTCTCAGATTTAACAGAAGAAAGAAATTGGCCGTTACAGATTTCTATTAAAACTCTGCGAACAAGCGCCCAGAACCGTCTTACTGGAAAGCTCAGTTCACATATTTAATGCGCTGTGTCAGGTTCAGTCGACCACAACGTGGAAGGTTTTTACCAACTACTTTTTATTACATCGTACTTTTGAAATACAAACATATTAAATTGCTTGTGAACCACAAAGTAATTTATTATGTCAAAACAATGTTTCGTTGTGAGGCCCACACTTTTCTTAAAACTTGGAATTTAGAATTACAGAAAATCTTTCCTTACTAAGCTCCATTTTCTTTAGAAATCTTTCACGTTTTATACAAAAACAAATGTTCCAGTGAAGGTTTTATACAGTTATAACTTATTTAAAAGTAATATCAAAAATTATACACCCATTTTGGCTCCAGAGCCCTACACTAGCCCGTTACCCGTCAGCAGGCCTAACCGCGTCGTCTCTCAAAAATGTACCCCAACATAAGTGGCCAGGCACCATTATCATGTCGGTATGTCGTAACTAATAATTCTTATTAGGTTGCTATAGGACAAACTGTTAAAAATATATGATTATTTGTTGTTAAAGTCTCCCACAATACATAAATTAAGGGAAAAGCTAAGATCAGAATTGGTGAAGGAGATTAACAGCCAATATGAGGATTGGATAACGACACAGTGTCGTGGCAAGGGAAGGATTTCCCTGCAGGTCGTAGCTACGGTACTATATTAGCTTGCAATAATGAAGCAAGTGAGTTTCACTAGCGTTACGTAAGAAGTCAAATGTAACTTAAAATTGCCATCCAAGAGACTATATTTCATGGATTGACAGACTGTCAAGAAATTGCCGAAGTAATTAAGAAATTATAGATTTGCTAACAATTAGGCAAAAAACATGAATATAGCTAACGTACTGGTTGTTTCCAAACATTTGCTAGTAATGAAAGAAGGTTTTTCTGACGCTGTTAATCATATCAATATATGGTAGTTATAACGGGGACTGAAGTAATATCAGATGGACAGGAAAAATGCGCGGCGTGGAGTGGCCGCGTGGTTTTAGGCGCCATGTTACGGATTGCGCGGCCACTCCCGCCGGAGGTTCGAGTCCTCTCTCGGGCAGGGAGGGGTGTGTGTGTTGTTCTAAGCATAAGTTACTTTAAGTAGTGTGTGCGTCTAGGGACCGACGACCTCAGCAGTTTGGTCCCTTAGGAATTCACACACACACACACACACCTACAAACACACACACACAGAGAACAAGTACGAGCAGGATTCGCGCTCTGGGGCTTCCGCTCAAACTTAATTATGTAAATAAACAGTTAATTTGGAGCTTTCAATAGTGAGTTTGCGAGTATCAAAGTATGTCACATAAATTGCAGTACCTTTTTAAAAGCATGATGTTATAATCTAAAAAGTTTTTTAAAACCAGCGAGGAACTGTAGACTTAAGTATTTGACATAAATTTCTACACGCTACTGCAACCCATTTCGTGGGAAAAGTGGCCTTAACAGACTGACATACAGACGGATAACAAAGTGATTCTATAAGTGTTTGGTTTATACCGATTAAGGTACGGAACCCTAAGTATGGCCTGAAATGAGGTGCAAGAGCAACCGTTCCAGGAAATTCAGGGACACAGAAGTACAAGTCACTTAGAAATGAAATAAATAGGAAGTGCAGGGAAGCTAAATCAAAGTAGCTACTTGAAAAATGTGAAGAAATTGAAAAACAAGTGATAATCGGAGGGACTGATTCAGCATACAGATAAGTCAAAAAAATATTCGGTGAAATTAAAAGCAAGGGAGGTAACGTAAAAAGTACAATGGGATTCCACGCTCAAATGCAGAGGAGAGAGCAGAGAGATGGAAATGGTACATTGGGTGTCTCTATGAGGAGGGAGGACTTATTTGACGATGTGATAGTAGAATAAAGAGGAGTCAATAGGGAAACGATAGGGGATCCAGTATAAGAATCAGAATTTAGAATAGTGCTGGCGGACTTAAAATCAAATGAGGTGGAATGGATAGATAACATTCCATCAGAATTTCTAAAAAGACTGAGGGATGTGACAACATAACGACTGTTATGGTTGATGTATAGAATTTTTTAGTCTGGTGTTATACTATCTTTCGGAAAATTTACACAATTCCGAGGATTGCAATAGCTGACAAGTACAAGAATTATCGCAAAACCAACTTAAAAGTTCATACATCCATATTGCTGACAAGAGCAACATACCAAGAACAGAAAAGAGAACTAAGGATGTCATGGATGACGATTCGTTTGGCTTTAAGAACGTTAAAGGCACCAGACAGTCAGTTGCGGTTGATAGTGGATTCAGGACTGAAGAAAAATCGAGACACGTTCATAGCCTTTGTGGAAAAAGCGTTTGACAGTGTTAAATGGTGCAAGATGTATGAAATCCTGAGAAAAGTAGGAGTAAGCTATACCGAAAGGCTGGTAATACACAGAATGTACAAGAATCAAGAACAGACAATAAGAGTGGAAGACGAAGTGTTCCTATTAAAAAGGGTGTAGAACAAGGAAGCAATCGTTCGATCCTACTGTTCAGTGTATACATCGAAGAACCAACGACGCTAATAAAAGAAGACTGGAATTATATTTAAGATGAAAGGATATCAATGACGAGATTCTCTGGCGACATCTCTATCCTCAGTCGACGTGAAGATGAATTATAGGATCTGTTGTATGGAATGAACAGTCTAATGAGTATAAAATATGGATTGGGAGGAAATCTAAGAGAGACAAAAGCAACGAGAAGCAACAGAAATGAGAACAGCGGAGAACTTAAGATCAGAATTGAGAATCACGAAGTAGACGAAGGATTTCTGCTACCTAGGAGGGGAAATAACCCATGATAGACGGAGCAAGACTGACATGAATAGAAGAGTAGCACTGGCAAACAGAGAATCCAACTAGTACCAAACATAGGTCTTAATTTGAGGAAGAAATTTCTGAATGTGTGCTCTTGCAGCACAGCATTGTGTGGCTGTGAGGCGAGGATTGTGGGAAAACTAGAACAGAAGAATACGGAAGCATTTGAAGTGTGGTGCTACAGACGAATGTCGAGAATAGTGTGAAGCCGTTAGGTAAGAAAAGAGCAGGTTATCCCCAGAATCGGCTAGGAAAGGAATATATAGAGAACACTGACAAGAAAAAGTGACTGTATGATAGGACATCTATTACGACATCAGGGATTAACTTGCACGGTACTAGAGAGAGCTATAGAAATTAAAAACTAGAGGAAGACGGAGACTGGAATGCATACAGCAAATAATCGAAAACATAGGTTGAAGTTGCTTCTCTGAGTTGAAAAGGAGAGGATTTCGTGATGGGGCAAAAAAGAAATTACTATGAACGGTAACCATATGGCTAATTTCTTCCATTTCGGAGGACGTATGCACACAAGCTCTGAATGAGAAGCAAACATGCTGACAACGCAATCTCGACAATCCTAAATTTACAGTGTTGTGTATAACGGAACATATCCTTTAAAAATTTATAATTCAAAGCAGAAAAGTTTATTATAACTATCTGTTAGGATATGTTTCTACGTCGACAAGTACCTCTCCTTTACAATAAATTGTGTTTGTTTCTGGGGATGTAAATGGTCTGCCCTATGGAACGTCTCAGTTTCCATCTTACTATCTTCTTAATTACTAGCCGCAACTGTACGTAGCCAGGTAGAAGGGGGAGAACTGCAGAAACGTTGTAGGGCCCTCGGATTTCTCTAGAGGTACTTCCACCGAGTGCGCTGGGATGCGCTCGCCGTTGTACGTATTATTCTGAGGCCGGCGGTACATTTCCATAATTGCAGTAAACTGCGGTGTCGCAGCGTCGCGCTATGCGCACGTCGAGTAATAAACCGCAGGAGCTATCGCCGCAACAGCGACGGCGTTGCGCCCAGAGAAGTAAAACACAAAAATCTGCTTTCGTGTACGTTACCTAACTGATATCATAGCTTTCGAACCCCGCTGAAACTTCTGACAACCGAATGTTAAACGAGTAAGACGTATGTAAGCCGGCAGTCACAAGAAAAAAATATTAGGACTTTTTAAAATTGAAAATTTTTACTTGTTATTTGCTCTTTGTTCTTTGTATGTCGAAAATATTTATATTTAGAAACGCTAACATTTAGATACAATATTTATCTAATGCTTCCTGTTTTCTTTGATAGTCAACAGTTACTTACAAAGAGGTTTACTAATGATCAGCCGTCATGCCTAAACTTTTCTTCTTCTGTTCATTAATTTCCTTTGTCTACCACGATCCCATTTTCCGTTTTGGTTTACTGCTTATTGTTGCATGATTGTCAGTCTTTTTGGATCTAGGTGTTGCGTTCCGTTCATCAATCGGTAAGAGCGGAACCCTTATAGGGTCGCTTTGTTGTTCGTACGTCTATTTGCCTGATCTTCTACTAAAAACCTCTTCTCAGGATCGAGCGAACGTCTCAAGTTTACATTTATGTCACTGACTAAGGTCTACGGTCCCTTAGTAGTATACTTAACATTATCTTCTATGCCTGAGTAATTAACATGTACGGCCATTTACGTCACATACTTCGACACTCGCAAATTCGCTTATAAAAACCTATAGAATCATGAAATTCTGCCACAAGTAAAGTTTCATAGTACAGCCAAAATAAAAACGCTCCGAAAATTGTTAATTTTTAATTGTATCACACGAAAAAAAATTTTTTAATTGCTTATCAGGCTGACTGACTCGCTTATCAAAACCTATACAATCATGAAATTCGGCCAGAAGCAAAGTTTCACAGTACAGCCAAAGGAAAAAGCTCCGAAAATTGTTAATTTGTAATTGTATCACAAGAATTTTTTTTTTTTGTAATTACTTATCAGACTGACTGTCTGTCCGTCCGTTTGTGAAAACTCCTTTTTCTCAGGAAGTTGTAATTTATCTCACAAACTAAGGCGATGTAGTAAACGGTAGCTTCTAAGTCAAATCGGTAAAAGATATGGTCATTTATGTCACTTGCAAACTCACTCATAAGAGCCATGGGTTTGACATAGATTCATGAAATTTGGCAACAAGCAAGGTTTTACAGTTCAACTAAAGGAGGAAATTCAGAAAGTCGTTGATTTATAAATCTATCGCACAAAAAAGATTTCTTTTTTCGTTTGTTATCCGATTTTAAGCTTGAAATTAACACAATTCTCGAAAATCTTGGAATTCCTGGACCGAGATCTTACAACCATCAACGTAGATAACAGGCAAAAATCGTCGAGATTATATACTACTGTAATGGATGGAGTTTCTATATAAATAACTAAGTCGAACGGAACACTCAGAGCGCGAGTCCTAGTAGCACCTGGCCAATTTTGTTTCTTTTTTGCTTATGCGAACGGTTAATGAATGACAAAATACGAAATAATATTATGAATATGGTGATCACGTTATCTACGTATTCACGTTCATCACAATTATCAGGCGTTTCTAGTCTCAGAGTCCACTGTGGGCTTTAAGTAAGGTAGATGCACAGCAGGATTTTGTAACTTGATAATAATAAACATCTTTCGGGAGGCCCTGACAGTATAACCTAGCCACCATCCGAAAACAGAATCTCTTGTCTCAATAAAGACATCTTTACGCCTTCCTTTCAACGTTCTTGATGTCACAATTTTAACGAAAATATTTGTATGAATCAGTAGAAGGGAATTAATCCATCTTTAGTGACTGTAATAAAGTCTTATTCGGACCAAACGCATTTCGCTTTTAATTAAAACACATTCAGTAGAGGCATTTTGCTTACAAATCTGCTACTTCTTTCTTTTGTTATCTAATGTTTCTCTCGTGGTTACCTGTCCTTTGGCAGTCACCCCATGGTGATACGAATGGGAGACTAACCACGAACCTTTACTAATGGCGAGGTCATCATGGCACTTTTTCAATTACAGGTCACATGTCCTATGAAAACATAATTTGTGTCTCCTACCCTCCTACTACCAGGGTTTTTTGCCTCGCTGAGCTGCACTGGGATCATATAAACAACCAGTAATTGTCTCCGGATGTATTGGCATTATGTTAATGAGATAACATAAAAATGCACTCGTTCATTGTAGTAGCAATTGTCCTAGTTTCATAAATACTGCGTTCGAAAAACACAAAGAACGTTAGGTTGGGGTCATATAGACCCCCGTGGTACTCAGTGCAAAAAACCATAAAGAAATGTCAACGTGTTGTAAATATAAAAATGACCAAATCAGCACTGCATACAAGCGACTCAGAGGGAGATAATAATATACTTCGAAAAAAAAAAAAGCTTTGGAAACAAGGGAGATATGATTTTACAAAGTGTGTATGGGGTCTTATTGACCACAGTTGTATTAGGAATGGTACCTGAACTGCTTATCCTTGAAATCCTAACAATATGTCCAAAATTTTGCAAGAAACTGTTTTCTTTGTGCTCCGTCTCTAATTCCAAAGTCCAGCCTTCGCTCCGTTTTTCTGTTCTTACTAACACTGTTGTTGGCGTAGCGAAGCCTACGATCGCTGTTTCTGATGACTTCCATTCAAAATAAGAACAGTGACTAGATTCGTACATGGAAATCACGACTCTATCTCTAGACTGCAGGAGCGGTACTATATGAGTTTGCACTACCGTCGTCGGCAGAGAATGTGGGCTGTGCTGTTTATTAGCTTATTTCCTGCATGCAGTAGACATGTAAGGCTCGTAAGTCTGATGCAAGAGCTGGTGTTTCTAACATCGGATGTAATGTAATAATTTTTATTTTTCTTCTGTTGACCTGAACGTAATTTAGTTTATTTGACCAACACATTCCCTATCCGATACGTCGTACAGTTACCGTCGTGCACTTGAACTAGAGAAATTTTGTTAAATATTTTATTTTCGTTCGTTCTCTGATACATAATGCATCTTGAAATTTCGCCAAATAAAAATGATTTTCTAATGTGGAGGTTAAAGTACAACTCTTGCCTAAGGTAAAAAGTCTGTTCCAGCCTTCATAAGCCAATACCTGACTATTAGAATGGGACTGTTGTTTGCACACAATCTTGAAACGATTGCAAATCACCGAGGATTTTCCATTCCCTAAATAACAGGCGTTTGAATTTCACGTTCCAATAACGGATTAAAAATTTTCTGCGGTGTGGAATGGATTGCTGATTTACAATCACGGCCGATAGAGCATCGATGCCAGAGTTACGAGGCGTGCCTTTTGACCTAGATGGCAATTACGCTCTCCACAGTTTTTTCGCCCCACTTTTTATGACCCAGTTCTGGAGCGAAAGTGGGGCACGAAAGGTCGTATAGAGATTAGCTGGTGTTAAATTCCTGATGTTAATTGCCTACCCTTAAACGAGCCTCTGTAACAAGTCTTTTCTGGAGATTAGAGAAATCTTTCTCACTCCCATACCAGCGAAAGGTGCGGGTAATTCAGTAGGGAGTATTAGTTGAATTCTCTCCAATTTGAAGGCGGAAAAGACATTTACGTTCCTGTATGCTTGTTTAAAAATGGGTATTAAAGATAGAAAGCAACAGTGGACAATTAAAGAGTGTTCGTTCAGATTAAAACATGTTACAGCCATTCCACGGAAAACAAAACTCTGAAATTGTTAGAAAATTACGATATCTGAAGTGAAACTTACATTTCATTGTCCAGTTTCCAATCATCCGTGAAGATAATTGAGCTCATTTGTTAGAGATTTCACACTGAATTCGCAGTGGAACTAGATCCTCTCCTAGTTAATTACAAGCAAGAAGTGCTTGTGCGGTGGATAATCTCGGATGACTGCAAACGATCGTGCAATCGTAGGTTTACAAATCTATTTACGAAAACAGTAACAGATCTAGTGGTCAGAATTACAGACAGATATCACTTACATCCGACTGTTGTAGATCTGTAGAATATATTCAGAGCTCACGTATTGTGCACGGAAAGAAATCATCTTCTCTTTCAAGGATCAACATGGATTCAGAAAAAAACGCTCGTATGAAAAGAATCTTGCTTTATTCATTACCGACATCTAGCACTCAACAGATGCAGGGAAAACAGGAATACGCATATTACGTCTGCCTAGATATCCGAAAGGCATTCGTATAACATCATCTGCTACTACCCTAGTTATTATTATACGGAGCATTTTGGCAAGTATGTGACTGGCTAGAGAAATATTTGACTAACAGAACTCATTACGGTATAATGGGTGGCGAATGTACCATGGAACAACGGGTATGGACCCAAATGTTTTCAATATAAGCTGACATCTCACCGTATACACGGTCCAATGACATTAGTGCGATCACTGCCTATGTTCGACGTCGACGTGCTGTAACCAATCATAGAGACGTTTGGCTGCAGAATTAGTGGAGGGTACTTTAAGCATGTCGTGGGGCCGCAGGAAACAGATCAGTAGTTGTCCTAATGCGGCAAAGGAGTAAAGTAGCTGTCGTTTAAAACGGCATGATCATTGGCTTTCGAGCCAAGTTTGAAAACGTTTCTCGAAACGGCTAACTTTGTAAACTGTTCGTGTGCTACCATGGTTAAAGTGTACTGTGCCTGGTAAATGGCGCTAGCCAAAACCGGCGCCCAGGCAACTGCACTGGACCACGGTGGTGGATGACAATGGTGAACGATGGCTGCGGAGGTGGTGAACAGCAGACCGTCCACATGAACCAAGGGGCTAACAACACTGAATATTCAACGACCGTTCAGAGAAACGATTTTGCTTATGAGCATCCGTAGCATGCGCCTGGTTCATGCACCCACCCTGGCTGCCGGTCATCGGTGATGAAGGCAGGAAAATGCATCCAAGTATTGCAAACGGAAGTCCACTGAGGGGTGACATATGTACCGCTCGTATGAATCACGTTTTATGCCTCATCGGACAGATGGATGTTGACACGCACGACTTGAAACGTTTGAGAGATAATGGCCTGCAGCAGTCGTCGGAAGGACCTAGGCCGGTGGAGGGAAAGTATTGGTCTGAGAGATGTTTTCGTGGTATTTCCTAGGTAATCTAGTCATTCTGAGAGGCACAACGGATCAGCACAATCATGCATCTCTCCTTGGAGATCATTCCCACCCCTACATGCAGTTTGTCTCTACTCGGCTAACTGCCATCTACCAACAGGACAATACAACCAGTCACACGGGTCGTAGGGTATGTGCGTGGTTCGAAGAGCAGCAGAATGAGTTTACTTACTACCCTGGCCAACAAACTCCCCATATTTAAATATATAAAATCGAGACTATGTGATCGATCGGACTTTTCGCACCATGGATCTTCAACCTAGAAACCAGTGCCGCTTGCTACGGGACTGGAGTCGGCATGGATCCACATTCTTGTCCGTACCTTCCAGAACCTCAATGACTCTCTTCCTGCATGTCTCGCAGCGGTCCGTGCTGCGAAAGTTGGTTGTTCAGGATTCGACAGGTGGTTATATTAATGTGATTGGAAGTGTGTAACTCAGACAAACCATCACCAGTTCCACCCTTATATAAAATAAAATGCAGATTACCACAGTCACACCACACCTGCAAACACAGAAATGCCAACAAATCGATAAATGAGAAACTTAATTGCACCTCACCACAAGCAAAAAAAGAATGACGGAGAAACTCTTCGCGAAAGTTGCTAATACCACAAGTCATAGAAACGTGGAAACAAAGCACCATCTAAAAGACGCATTGGTGAAAGTACTGTAATTATGAAATGTACACACCCATGGTAAGAACGTGACATACTGTACTGCATAGGACAAGCAAATACAGTTCTGTTCAGGCATAAGCGTGAAAAAAGGTCTGTCAAAAATCTACAGTAACTTGTACAACAAGAAGCTGTTCTGAAACTAATATTAGGCAGTCAAAATACGCTAATGTAGAAATAAATAAATAATTGTTTCGACGCATATCCACCATTAATATACTGTAGTAGGAAGTGAAATATGTGTTAAAGGCGACTGAAATTGTCAGTCCAAATACCGGTTTCCAAGCAATTAACTGCAGTTAATGTGCCAAAAATAAGAACAGTATCCTGTATGTTCTCACTGTCACAAACGACATTAACCTACAAGGCTCTCACAGATGACATAACTGTCCTGACATTTACTCGTTACGGGAGACTTCAATGCCAACGCAGTACAAATCATTTTCTGCTTACATTAGGACTCGACTTGTTGGTAGCCTCCCGTCGCACCGAGAAGTGTGTATCGTAACAGACGTTTCAACATTCCGGGTGGTTAACCTGTCCGCCTCGATAGCTGATTGATCAGCCGGCACGGTAGCTCAGCGTGTTCGGTCAGAAAGATAAAAAACTGAGTGACGGAATCAACAACGAACTTCAACGGATGTCATGGGACGTTCGCTGCGATCGAACAAAATGAACAATAACGAATAAAATGCAAAAAAAAAAAAGAAGAAGGGGTGGTCAGCGCTACGGAATGCTATGGATAGGGACCCGGGTTCGGTCCCCGGGTGGGCCGGAGATTTTCTCCGCTCAGGGACTGCTTGTTGTGTTGTCTGCATCATCATCTCATCCCCACCGACGCGCAAGTCACCGAATTTGCGTCAACTAAAAAGATAAGCACCAGGCGACCGGTCGACCCAACGGGAGGCATTTAGCCACACGACATTCCATTTCAGTGGCTGTCCTCATCCAAAGATTTCTATTTTGTCCTTTACAACTCGTAGATTGGAGTTAGCAAGAAGTTACTCCTGATCTTTCTCATTCACACTCCAATAAGAGGTGGAACAACGTCCGAAAGAAAACCACCAAAATCAGTGTACCACTCACTTGACTGCTCTGTCTTCAAGATCTGTTTAACGAAAGTGCAGTAATATTTGTAGAGATAAAAATTTTCTTGAAGCCACTCGACACTGGTGCAGATCATATTCGTTCTGCGATACTTTCTTGTCTTTTCGGACCTGCTGAAAGCCTTCAAGATAGTGTAAAATCTAGCAGACGTGCTAGCCAAAGATACATGTACTGATAGCATTGATTTGCTGTAGTTTCTCATTTCCTCGTTGCTGAGTCACGCAATCGTAAGACAGTGAGAGAAGCGTACCAGCAAGGCGCCGTAAAATCCAGTGAAGTCCTCTATACGACTATTCAGACGAGATGAAGCCCTCACTGGTCTGTGGGTAGGATGCAGCCCTGTGATGCTGTTCTACCGAGAGATTCCTTCAGTATGCAGTGGTTGCTGCGTTCAGTTCATAGTGCTCCACAACAGTTTTTTATTTATTTCTCGGGCTGTGGTTAGTTGACTTCTTGATATGCTAGCTATTTTATCCCACAAGTCTTCAAATTTTAACATAATGTGATGTATCTCACCGAAGGTATGCGCTGTCAGGCTTGGCTATCACTTGGATGGGTGACCGTTCGTGTCTGCCGAGCGCTATTGGAAAGCCGAGTGCACTCTGGCCTTGTGATCCCAACTGAGGAGCTAATTGATTGAGAAGTTGCGGCGCCCGTGCGAAAACTAACAACGTCTGCTAGTTTTTACACTATCTTGAAGACTTTCAGCAGGTCCGAAAAGACAAGAAAGTATCGCAGAACGAATATGATCTGCTCCTGTGTCCAGTGGCTTCAAGAAAATTTTCATCTCTACAAATATTACTGCACTTTCTTTAAACAGATCTTGAAGACAGAGCAGTCAAGTGAGTGGTACACTGATTTTGTTCAGAGAAAATTTGAGTCTCGTAACAAATAAATACCCCACTCATAGCGTTATAGTTGGTGGGGACTTCAACCTTCCCTCGATATGTTGGCAAAAACACTTGTTCGAAACCGGTGGTAGGCAGAAAACATCTTCCGAGATTGCCCTAAATGCTTTCTCCGAAAATTATTTCGAGCAGTTAGTCCACGAAGCCACGCGAATTGTAAATGGTTGCGAAAACACACTTGACCTCTTAGCCACAAACAATCTAGAGCTAATAGAGAGCATCATGACTGATACAGGAATTAGTGATCACAAGGTCGTTGTAGCTAGGCTCAATACCGTTTATTCCAAATCCACCAGAAAAAAACGCAAAATAATTTTACTTAAAAAAGCGGATAAAGTGTCACTAGAAGCCTTCCTAAGAGACAATCCCCATTCCTCCCGAACTGACTATGCAAATGTAGACGAGAAGTGGCTCAAATTCAAAGATATAGTAGCAACAGAAATTGAGAGATTCATACCTCTTAAATTGGTAAGAGATAGAACTGATCGCCCATGGTACACAAAACAGATTCGAACGCTGTTGCAGAGGCAACGGAAAAAGCATGCGCAGTTCAGAAGAACGCGAAATCCCGAAGATTGGCTAAAATGTACAGACGCTCGTAATTTGGAACGGACTTCAATGCGAGATGCCTTTAATAGGTTCCACAACGAAACATTGTCTCGAAATTTGGTAGAAAATCCGAAGAAATTCTGGTCGTATGTAAAGTACACAAGCGCAAGACGCAGTGAATACCTTCGCTGCGCAGTGCCGATGGTACCGTTACCGACGACTGTGCCGCTAAAACTGAGTTACTGAACGCAGTTTTCCGAAATTCCTTCACCAGGGAAGACGAATGGAATATTCCAGAATTTGAAACGCGATCAGCTGCTAGCATGAGTTTCTTAGAAGTAGATACCTTAGGGGTTGCGAAGCAACTCAAATTGCTTGATATAGGCAAGTTCTCAGGTCCAGATTGTATACCGATTACGTTCCTTTCAGATTACGCTGATACAATAGCTCCCTACTTAAAAATCATATACAACCGCTCGCTCACCGATAGATCTGTACCTACAGATTGGAAAATTGCGCAGGTCGCAAAATTGTTTAAGAAGGGTAGTAGGAGTAATCTATCGAACTACAGACCTATATCATTGACGTCGGTTTGCAGTAGGGTTTTAGAGCATATACTGTATTCAAACATTATGAATCACCTCGAAGGGAACGATCTATTGCTACGTAATCAGCATGGTTTCAGAAAACACGTTCTTGTGCAACGCAGCTAGCTCTTTATTCCCACGAAGTAATGGCCGCTATCGACAAGGGATCTCAAGTTGATTCCGTATTTCTAGATTTCCGGAAAGCTTTTGACACCGTTCCTCACAAGCGACTTCTAATCAAGCTGCGAGCCTATGGGGTATCGTCCCAGTTGTGCGACTGGATTCGTGATTTCCTGTCAGTAAGGTCGCAGTTCGTAGTAATAGACGGCAAATCATCGAGTAAAACTGAAGTGATAGCGTCCTGGGACCTCTGCTGTCCCTGATCTATATAAATGACCTGGGTGACAATCTGAGCAGTTCTCTTAGGTTGTTCGCAGATGACGCTGTAATTTACCGTCTAGTAAGGTCATCCGAAGACCAGTATCAGTTACAAAGCGATTTAGAAAAGATTGCTGAATGGTGTGGCAGGTGGCAGTTGACGCTAAATAACGAAAAGTGTGAGGTGATACACATGAGTTCCAAAAGAAATCCGTTGGAATTCGATTACTCGATAAATAGCACAATTTTCAAGGCTGTCAATTCAACTAAGTACCTGGGTGTAAAGATTACGAACAACTTCAGTTGGAAAGACGACATAGATAATATTGTGGGGAAGGCGAGCCAAAGGTTGCGTTTCATTGGCAGGACACTTAGAAGATGCAACAAGTCCACTAAAGAGACATCTTACACTACACTCGTTCGTCCTCTGTTAGAATATTGCTGCGCGGTGTGGGATCCTTACCAGGTGGGATTGACGGAGGACATCGAAAGGGCGCAAAAAAGGGCAGCTCGTTTTATATTATCACGTAATAGGGGAGAGAGTGTGGCAGATATGATACGCCAGTTGGGATGCAAGTCATCAAAGCAAAGACGTTTTTCGTCGCTGCGAGATCTATTTACGAAATTTCAGTCACCAACTTTCTCTTTCGAATGCGAAAATATTTTGTTGAGCCCATGCTACATAGGTAGGAATGATCATCAAAATAAAATAAGAGAAATCAGAGCTCCAACCGAAAGGTTTAAGTGTTCGTTCTTCCCGCGCGCTGTTCGAGAGTGGAAAGGTAGGGAGATAGTATGATTGTGGTTCGATGAACCCTCTGCCAAGCACTTAAATGTGAATTGCAGAGTAATCATGTAGATGTAGATGTAGAGCGGAGAGCTGATCACATATCTCTCTATATCTGCATCCAGTGAGGCCCATGACACGGCGGTCGGTCATTACCGTCGGGCCTACCAGGCCTGTTCGGTCGGAGTTAAGTAATGAAGTACCTAGATTTTAAAAAGGGGTGTTAGTCTAAAATTGATGTGGATATGCAAGTGAATGTCAGAGGAAATGGGTGATAATGAGTGCGACTGTAGCTGAAACTCTGCTTTATTTTGAAGTATTTTGAACATATTACTGTTGAATGTTTTCAGCAAGGGTGCTTTTAACATCGCCGCTGAGCACCCTAAACTGACAAACACACACACACACACACACATACACCCACACAAACAAAACATATTTTGTAAAATACCATCATACTGCAGAAAAAGCGTCAGAACAATAATCTACTGCTGTAAACAATTTCCTTATAGGAGAATTATGAGTCTTTAGAGCGACGAGTTTACTCGTTGTTAAACCAATATTGTACATCTGCTCTGCTATAAGGGCCCAGCACTCATGATTAGGCTTTCACTGTATTAATTCCGTCACGCCGGACTTATTCTGAAAGTATACATTATTCGTGAGCCAGAAAGGGTCTGCTTATACGACTTTTCTTACTTAACCGAAGGAGAATAGCATTTAATCATCTCGGTACCTAAAATCAAAATAAGTGTTAAATGCACCAACTTTTAGTTCAACCTCGTTTTTGAACTTTGCTGGCCAGACGGTAGATATTTCGTTACATTACGTAATCTAAATTTACTTTCTTGCAGCGAAGATGTAAGACTTTAACAAATCAAATTTGCTTTGAAGGTGTCTCTTTGATACAGCTTCTCTCAGGCGGGCACCAAAGGCTGCGCACGTCCCCCCACTTTTCCCCCTTATTGCCTTGCAGATCCGTTCTGGCACGGTCAACACGTGCGCTCTGAAGAGAGCTCAGTCCGGGGACAGAGCGCGCCCACGTTTATTTTTCTACCCCGGTAAGAGATTGCAACAGAGAACTTTGACGAACACTGCAACGTATCTTCCTGTAGCTGAAATAAAATAATGAGGCTGGAGTCGGCGTTTCATTTACCATTCAAGACATCGATTATTAGCCGCTATGGAGGTCATGAAATATCCCTTTCTGAATTGTAGTGCAAGACTGTTGCCTTTTTGCAATCATTTTAGCTTGATAGGGGATAGTTTTCTTAATATGCCTCGGCTTATTATATCCACTGTTCAATATGCGGTAGTCATGCTCATTCACTCAACACGGCGAATGAAGAATTTATTCAAAGTCTGAAGATTTTGTCCATCGGTGCTGGATACTTCGAAACCAAATTTCTAATCAAGTCTTCGGTAGCATGTCCTCGTCAGTAGCAAGTCTGGTGTTACATGGCAATGCAATAGTTACCTATTGAGCTAATAGTAACAAAAAAATCCATAACTTCCATAATACCATCTACGACCCTAATTGTATCTACTAATGTCAACGATGTTGTCCTCGTTCATGGCAAAGCTATTAAGTTATGACTTAGTTTTACATTCTTCACAATAAAACTGTTATAGCTCTTAGTGATATTATCAATTCTGGTATTACGTACTTCATAATTTTTTTTTCATTGCTAAATTTTTATTAGTTCCAAGTTGTGCTAGCGAGCACTAAAACTAATTTACGATGGCCCTTTATTGTTAGTTATAAAGTGTTTAGGCACCGTTATACTACGAGCTATACTGTTGAGACCCATCACGATACGCGCATATAAATTATTAAGCTTCTGGTTCAATTAACTATCGTACGCAAGGCCACAAATTACCGTAAAGGATGTTCACGATTTTAGAAGCTGAATTTTCTTAGCGGTTAGTTACATGTTTGGACAAATTCTTGAGAGTTCAGTCTGATAGTAAATTAATTCCCATATTGATCCCTAACCAACTCCATCACAACTGCAGTGATAGTTCTAGGAAATTCCACATACCACGAATGGAACTTCTATATCACAAATCCATCCCAAGTCAGATTCGTCTTTAATTCGACAGTAATGACATTGTCTTATCACTGCTGACTCCAGTTTTCAATCCAGAAGTAAGTTTCCAAACATTTCTGAGACTTAGCAATTTATTTTTTTTCTCATCCTAAATAGCATTTTCCTTATACTTAGTGTCACTATTCCTGCTATCATATAGGCACTATGCATATTAGTTTGAATACAGTATTCTCGGTAAGTGGCGCTCTCGTCGGTAACATTATTATTGACATTATGCAGTGCAACAGTTGACTGCATCTTGATACTGATATACTTTAGATGTGGTGAGAAACTCTTTGTATTTTCTGCTAAACTTCCCTTGTCATATAATGCATATTCACAAGCTATTAACCTATATTTCTTATTTCGTAGCTCACTTTTTATTAGTCTATTTTAACTAACATCTGTGTAATTCTTGAATTCAAATATAGTTGTGTATTTTGCCTAATATGTTATCAGCTAACCGACACGTTCTCGCGTTCAGCTGTCGTGCTACTCGACAGTCGGTAGTGCACTACGATTGACGTAAACTGCTTACCATTTTGGCGCTAAAAAAATCTTCTTTCACTGTCGCTATCTTTATACCGTTCCCTAGTCTCTGAAAATGCTGCTATCCTAGTTCACATAACTATCATCTTTACATCTGATTTTCGTTCTTATAGTAAATTATTTAATATAATTCATGTTTCCTCCTGACATTCCTAATATGATTGAAGTTATTTTACATCCCTCTTTGTACCGGCAAGGAGGTGTGTATTTTTTACAGGAGAAGTTTTTCGAAATATTGACATAAAACTCCACCAGTGGCTTGTAATGCATTATACTTACAATTTGGATTGCTTTTTAAACCGAAAATAGTTCGTTAGGAAAGATGTTGATTAACTTTACTGTATTTTATGTCCGATTTTCGCTCAGATCAGGAAACGTCATCTTGAAAGCTTTTGGGTTATTACTTCATTTGACACTTTTTATCTCACCCCAGTCACAGTTTTCCAGATCTATACACTTCTATATGTGAAAGACAACAGAATTTAGTACCACTGCTGTTTTTATCTTTCTGGATAAATATGATTCGTTTGTTTTGTATAGTATTACTAACTTAACTGTACATCGTAAAATTTGAATGTAGTCGGTCCTGGGCTGGGGGTTTCGCAGGTATGTGCTTCTTTTACAAAAACATTTATTAACGACATAAATGTGTCTCCATAAACGAATTGACATGAACACAATGTTGTACAATGCTCAGAAACCAATGGCATACTTCCCAGAGCTGAACCTTCTCATACATCCGTCATCGGTTAATAAGAGAATAAACAATAGAAAAATTCTTTAACGGATCTTACAAATAAAGTTCAATACTATCCAGTTCCTGAGCCACATAAAGTAAGCACCAAGCAAGAACAATTAAACGATAGAATAATCACATTCAACCCATAGTTTGTTACAGTATAATAAATAAATAAAATAATAACGAAGTATAGCTCTACTACGAAAGTTCTCCAGCAGCTACTCACTGCTACTGCTTCTACTACTACTATTACTACTTCATACAAGGCTACCAAGTCACCTATCCGCCTGACAACAACAAAGACAAAAATATTAATAATTTATAGCCTCCAGGGTCATTAAAATAAACAACGTATAGAACTCTCGCTTTTGTAGAACAGCAACATTTGCCCATAGCGTTTAATGAAACAACACAAGACTTGTTATTCTGCCCTCTCACACACACGCGGCGCTATATTACAACTGTAACGAACAAGATGTATTAATAAGACATATAATACCCATGGTACGTGGGTTCCCTATTCGTACCACACTTACCCACCATATCTCAGATACCATAAAAGAGGAAGCAGGATGGAATCATGGCTGGTAGTCACAATTTATAATTAGGAAAGTTTATTGACATTACGCCTTTTAAGAAATCTGACAGTTACAAATTGTGGACGATCCACTAGATAAAGCCTTGCAAATACAGTTAGAAACCCAACGTACTTAGTACTCAAACAGTCCCTTACGAGAAAGTTTTAAACAGTTTAATGTGCTAGGCATTTATACAAACCTTAAGCATAGCAATTATCAATTACTTCACATAGCCACTTCATCAAACTTATTAAAACCAGTTATTACATCAAGATAGCCACGCTTAAAAATTCTTCAATATAATACCCTTATAACTTACTATTTCAATCCGTTATAGAAGCACTTGTTAAAAGGTCAATTACAAACTTAACGTTGCCGGACACTAATAACCTCGCTTTATTTTCCCTTATTAAGAAAACAGAATTACTGACAAACTTCAGAAATTCAAACTTCTATATTGAATTTCCCTCAAAATACATATAATGAAAACAATTACCAATAATGGGCGACTTGACTTCAACACTAGAGCCCAGCTAAGATCGAATTACATAACATGATAGAACCACTTACATAAAAAACAACAGCAGAAGCATTGCTCTTTAAAAATGAATGTTCGCGTACTCAGACGTGTTAGTAAAAGACTACTAGAATGAGCTGCGCAAGGAAGTCAGCAGATGCTATGCAATTTAAAGTTTAGCCAGTTTGCCAGTCGCTAATATTTAAGGAAACAGGTTCATATAAGAACAGGTAACATACAATACATATTTATATATCTACCATCATGACCCGCCTTTGGAAGGAGGTATGTGAACATCTCCCGGTACTTGCCAGGTTCTTAAACACTGCCAGGCCTAGACCTCTGATGACACTTCACTCCTCGCCAAGGCACTGGCACAATCAAAGGTTTTTGCGCGAATCACAAAGACATTCCAATAACTCTGAAACATAAAAACACTCGGCAGAACCTTTGACTCGATATATGGGTAAGCGTGTAAAGGAACACGTCACACTACTGACAGATTCGCAACTTTGACCTTAAGCTTTTTACATATGGACAACTGCATGATTGCAGGCTTTGAAAACGCCAACATAAAATCATTTGATTACAAGAAACACAAAGCACTAGTAAATCTTCTGAGAAAGCTTTCAAATAACGGCCACCAGTTAACTAGGCCAACCGAACTCTTCCACACCATCTTAGAGTTCGACTATGAAAGTCTCACCATAATAATAAAATTTAAATGCCTCTGAGTGCGTCGGTCAACAAAACAATTAGGACCACTTACTCATATCACGTACACAATACGAAGGAGCGGATTCCACAGCTTCACCGCTTCACTTCAAATTTTGTTTCCAGCGAAGTCACAGAACTTGTATCTCCAAGCTCCCCATGTCGCCAAAACGCCCGACCAACTTCACACCACAACATATAACCGTCATCACGCTCATTCGGCAGCCGTTGACACTCGTCTTCTAGCGAATGTCTCGAGATCTCGAGGGTTACCCATCGAAGGCTAGCAACCAAATCGCTTCGCACGTCAACCCGGAAGATAAGACACGCGAAAAGCAAAGACAGCTTAGCTCAACCACAAATGATCTCAACGATACATGAACAAAATAAGACTGGCGCCAGCTCGCCATGGCTCAGTCCACTTCACTGTACTCGGTACATGCTACAAAGAATCTGATATCAGTTACCTGAGAATCATTGCGCACTGATAAAGCATATTCCTAGTTCATTGTATACAAAATAACGTTACGGCCGAGCATAGTATCCCCAGTGGAAACTAAGAACTGGTCTAGTTCTACCTCTTCAGCGCACAGAAATTGAACTGCCTGTGTCAATGGCAAGGAGACTGCCAGCTAGGGAGAAATGCTGAGCGAGATGCGGCAAACACGCGAGCTATCCCAGCACGGGGAGGGGGGTGGGGGGGCAGGGGGGACGGTCGCGGGCCCTGTATGCGAGCGAAGCATAATGACATCTTGGAAGCCGAGAGGTATAGTTGTACTAGTGGAAGAGCTTAGTAAAATAGACTAGGTACAACGCAACTTCAATTATTCAGCAGAAAAGTGCTTTTGAAAGATGAAGCTTGCGAAAGTCTGAGGTGACTGAGAGCTGACAACGACGACAAACCAGTGCTCATGGTGTCACAGTGATCCACACCGCCCCAGAGTGGACGGGAAGCGTTAACATAGATACACCATCTTTCTTATGATTGCTTGGTGCTGACTGCCGACTGCCAGTGCTTAGTCTCAGCACTTGAATCAGTCACAGCTATCCAGCTAGAGGCGAGGCTGTGGAGGTGGACTCTCGCCACGCCTAACTGTCTCCGATCGTCTGTGGAAACGTGAGTCCCTCTGGAACGACGCTGCTGCTGTCAGCTGTACTGCCAACTTCTGAGGCAACACTGATGGGGCGCGGAGGCCGCCGTCAGCCTGCAGGCCTGCCCGTAGCTCGACCTGCGTAACTCGCATACTGTCCGCCGTCAGCCTTTGAGAGGGTGGGCTCCGCTGCTGCCCATCCCGTTCCTGTGGCAGGCACCGATGCTGCCGGCTCCTGTCTGCTAAAAGAGGGCTGAGAACCGACCTCTGGGAGCCAGCGAGTACCTCAGGTGGACCTGGGGCGTAACTCCTGCGTGCCAGACTTCGACGTCACTTTGGAGATCGATTCATAGAGCTGGAGACCGCCAGAGTTCGCAGGTCGCCGCCCGCATCGTAACGAAACAGCTGCCATTCGACTCTTCGCTGTGTTGGCGGAAGTACGAGTCGAACTCACGCCGGCATTCCGCTGCTGACGAGGCGCTTCTCCATCAGTCTGGCAGAGAAGCGGCGTTTAGGAAGGCAGTCCAGTATCACAGTCGAATATATGTGTTATTGTCAGTGATATTCTCTTGGTGCTCTGGACCTTAAAGCGGAACTCACCACCACATAACGCCCGGTTCTCTCCTAACGGTTGCAGGATTCTGGGACCGGATCACTACAATAATAACGGAACCACTCATTTTCATGTCCGCCTTGGGTTGCTGTTTTCACCATTCTGTAGACAGGTGATGTCCACAACAACTTTGTCAACTTCTCATCGACCATTGGCTCTACAGACCAGCCGGCTGCACGGGCACACCAGATACCAGCAGACTCCGTGTTGTCTGCCGACCACCGGTCTGCTCTCCTGCTGTCCGTTTTGCTTTGTGCCTCCAGATTGGCCCGAGAGGCGCTGGCGGCGACGCCCGCAGACAGAGGGAGCACTGTTGCGGAGCGCGCCACGGAAAATGCACCGAAACACTCACCGTGGACCGAGAAATTTAAATGTAACACTTCACACGGTACAACCGCTAGTTTTCCTTCCGAGTTAAGAAATTTTTTCTTCCTACGCGATTCGTCATATGTGTTGTAAGTAGGCTGTTTAGGTTTTTATGTTGGTAATGCCACGTAGCGCTCTGTATGAAAATCGCTGACTGCACTGTGTGCAGTCTGTGGCTGGTTGGACTCATTGTTGGAATATTCTCTAGTGTAGTGTTGAGCAGTTGGATGTGAACAGCGCGTAGCGTTGGGCAGTTGGAGGTGAGCCGCCGCCAGTGGTGGATGTGGGGAGAGAGATGTCAGAGTTTTGAGCGGACGATCTGGACGTGTGTCCGTCAGAAAAAGGAAATTTGTTTAAATGGATGTCACAAAATTATATATATATTATGATTTTTGAACGTTATTAAGGTAAATACATCGTTTTTCTCTATCAAAGTCTTTCATTTCCTAGGTACGCCGATCAGTAGTTAGTGCCTTCAGTAGTTAGAATCTTTTATTTAGCTAGCAGTATTGGCGCTCGCTGTATTGCAGTAGTTCGAGTAACGAAGATTTTTGTGAGGTAAGTGACTCATGAAATGTATAGGTTATTGTTAGTCAGGGCTATTCTTTCGTAGGAATTATTGATTGTCAGATTGCGTTGCGCCAAAAATATTGTGTGTCAGTTTACTGATGATCAGAATAAGTAAAGAGAGAAATGTCTGCGTACGTTGAGTTATAGTCATCTGTTTCTGTATCAAATAACGTAAGAGGATTTCCAGCACTGTCATTCTTAATTTTTCAAAGGGGACATTACGGTGTGTTATGTCATCTAATAATTTTACTTTGTATGTGTTTAATATATAAATGGAATGAATGAGTAACGATGGAGGTGAAGATCTAAATGGTGAGTAGATGGAGGGAGGAGAGCGAGTGGGGAATGGGCAGTAAAGGGTGAACAATGAATTTAAAGTAGGGTGAATGGAGAATGAGTAGATAAAAAGAAGGAGAGCAAGGGAGTGAGGATCAAGAGGTGAAGTGAAATATACGTGTGTGCGAGAGATGTGGATACGGGTGGGGGACTGTCGAAAAATATAGAGTGACGGTTAGGGAAATAAAAGGGCTTTTTATTTCGTCAATTTGTCAATTATTTTATATAGTCTTATTGCCAATATGTATATGTATGATCATTAAGAAACTGTTCATTGGGTATTAATGCTTTGTGTCTGTGGAAGTTATGATGTTCGTACCTCTTTTTTATTGTGCTTAGCCTATGGTATTGCTGTTTAACGTGATCTGCGAATTTTGAATAGTTTGTACATTTTTGTGCCCTGATATGAACTTTATATCTTGTGTCAAGAGTCTTGCCAGTCATCCTAAAGTACAATTGATTGGTAGATACCAAATCGTTGGTGTCTGCCTTGTTTTGGTTCTTCAATTGAGATGTGTTTCTCTGTTGAGTTATTTGTTTTGTAGGGAATGTTTGTGCCATTTTTCTTGAATATGTTACCCATTTTACATATGAACTTATTGTGGTAGCTCATTTGCGTCATACTGTTGCGCTGCTTGTAAGTGTTGATTCGATTTGGTTCGTATGTTTCATCCTTTGTATTTTTATTTTTCTTTCAAGTTTATCTACTAGTGATCATTTGTGTCGTTTTGTTAATGCTGTCTGTCTCAAAGGGGCCAACTCGTTCTTGGTAATCAGGAGTGTTTAGGGGAGTCTTATCGAGCACAGGTTGGTCATGGGTCTTCCATAAATCTCCAGTGTTGCTCATCTTGCGACCTGAGATATATGTTCACGTGAAGACGTGGTTGTAATATCACGATATCGATCGTGAGTCCAATTAAAAGTTTTTTCAAACACCTGAAGCGGGTTTTTTTAATTTCCAAGATGCTTATTGAGCTTGTTTCATCTTTCATTCCGCTCCCCTTATTCCTGTATCTGACTACCAACTCATCGCCCAGTCCACTAATTTACACTGTTCACTCGTTTCTGCTCCCCCCCCCCCCCCCCCCCGCGCCGTTTTCAACACACCAAATCTCCATTTATAATTTGAACTACATCGATATTCCTTTATTCCTCGTCCAGATTAATTAAGTACATTATAACATAATTAAGCAACGTTACAGAAACTAGCCAATTGCAGAGGAAGAGAAGATTTTTAGATGTAATTAAAAACTACCAGCTATGTTGGTGATACTACACAAAACGGAGGAGACGTATTAACGCAGAAGGATACTGCATTGTGTTGTGATACAGACCAAACAATGGGTAGTTCCGAAAAGCATTGTAAGATTTCGCAGGAATAAACAGTACCAAATGAAGGAATATCTCAAAAACATGCTGACAGACGGTGTTTTCTCTGATATGAGCCAATATGGAACAGAAAATGTCGTAAGTAAAATAACATTTAAGGAAAGAACCTTTTTTGATCTGGAAAGCAAACCAAATGTTTTGTAAATATTTTTCATTATGTGCCACTGTAAAATGAGTTTGTTGGAAAAAAATTAGTTTCCTTGTAGTTGCGAAGACGGTGTTAAAATACGTCCTTAGAAAAGAAAAGAAAAGAAAACGACGCACCAAGAATAAATTATCCAAATGGAACGGAAATCGGTCGAGAAAGAACTTCACAAATTGAGCAGGTCAGTATTATCTTGGTCCACCTCTGAGCCTTATGCAAGCAATTATTCAACTTGCCATTGTTTGACAGAGTTAACGGTGTCACCGTGAGGGATATCGTGCGAAATTCTGTACGATTTCGCATTACGTCGCCAAAATCCTGAGCTGATTGGTGGGCTCTGCCCTTACGCACTAAACGTTATCAGTTGGAGTGATTCAGCCACCTTGCTGTCCAAGAGAGGGTTTGGCAAGCACGAAGAAAAGAGGTAGAAACTCTCGCCGTGTGGAAGCGGAAGTTGTGTTGCTGAAATGTAAGCCCGGGATGGCTTGCCTTGAACGGCAACAAAACTGGGTGTATTATCTCGTCGACATTTGGGTGCTGCAGATGACAACCAAACAAATACTGCTATGCAAGTAAATGGCACCCCATATTGCCACTCTTGGGTATCTGGCCGTAAGGTGGTATCCCACCACTTTCCGAGGCGTCTCCAGACCCCTCTTCGCTGATCATGGACCTCAGTCTGAAGCGATACTTACGACTGAAGATTACTCCAGTCAGTGAGATTCCAGGCCGAATATACCCGACGCCACTGCAAACGGGTTTGTTGACGGAGCCAGGTGCGCTTTGATCTCAGTCCCCTTTCTGCGAGGCGCCTATTAATGGTCCTTTTAGTCATTGAAGCACCAGTTGCACATCGATAATAATCATGAATCCAGGGCTCTGTGTATCTTTCTGACGATTGCTCGGTCCGCACGTTCTGTCGTCCCTCTAGGTCGACCACTTCCTTCCTGATGCTGTGTTCGGCTAAGGTTCACTCATTCCTGCCGACATTGTGGCATCGCTCCAATTGCAATATCGAGCGATTCGCCGATTACTCCAGCCGGCTTCTGAGACCAACTACACTTCCTCTCTCAAATGCTGACGTCTGTGTGTTTTGTTCATTAGCCGGTCTGCACTACATACTTACTGAATACCTTGATAGCTTACACTAATGGGCCAGAACATCTAGACCATTGACCACTACGAAACGGAATGACATCCAGTGGCGTTTCAGGCATGTGGCGCCGTAAAACTGGTATATCAGTGCTAGAGTTGAATGGTGAATCATTTAAACGACGATACGGGCAGCGAATTGGGAATTCCACTGACATGAGATACATTGGCAAAGGACACATTATTATGGCCTCGTGTCTAGAAATGAGTATCCCGCAAACGACGATGCTGGTCGGCTGATTGCTTTTTGTTGTCGTTGGTATCTCCTGAAAGTGGTCGAAGGATGGTGAAACAACGAATAGGTGACAAGATATTGGACATCCACATCTCACTGCAGTAAAAGCCCCCTCTGTAAAGCAGGACAGGCAGTGTACTGCGTCAGATCTGACGACAGAGTACAATGCTGGTGCAAACGCAAATGTTTCGTATCACAAGGTACAACGCAGCTGTTAAACATGGGGTTCTGCAGCAGCGACCCATACGCCTTTTTTTGATACAACAACACCGATCAGCTTTAGTGGGCACGGGATGATCGAGACTAGACCATGGGTCAACAGAAACGTATCGCCTGATACAATTAGTTGTGTCTCTTGCTACACCAAATCGAGGGTCATGTCCAGATATATCGTCTTCCACGGGAAAGGCTGCTACGAGATAGTTCTGAAAAGTAACGTCTCAGAATTTTTATGTGAAAACTGCTGAAAATTTTTAAATAAAACAAATGCCACGAGCATTGTACGTCTTTACTTTTCACATCTGCATATTTCTTTCTTATCATATGAGTATTCACCTTGGCGGCGGACACACTTCTCCCATTGAAAGACTAGATTGTTGATCCCGTTACTGCAGCAAGGTCGACTTTACTGACGAGACCGCATCACTGTCGAAGAGAAGTCCTCGAAGGTGTTTTTTTTTTTTTTTTCTTAAGTTTCTGAAGCAGATGGAAATCGGATGGGGTGAAATCGGGATTGTGTGAAGGATGATCAGTGACACTGAACCCAGGTGCTGCATGTGTCGCAGCGCTTGTGTGTGGTGTGGCATTGCGTAGTCTCGCATTGTCATACTGAAGGAGAGGGTACTCCACGTGTGGACCAACTCCTCGAATTCTACATTACACACCGCCCTGTGGAAACCTCTAGCGCCAGAGGGCTGAAAATATAGAGAGGTAAACAATAGAGATGTAGAATGTTAATAAAGTTTGTTTCCTTTAAAATGCTTTAATAGTTCTTTCAAGAAAAATTCGGAGGTATTAACTTTTCAGCGAGCCATTGTAGAAGGATACACCACACCATGGACTCAATGCCAGTGATAGGAGTATTACGCCAACGTTATGGGGAACATTCACCCGGGCTTCCACGGACCTGAGGCAGCAAACGAAGGCAACATGACAGCTTTGGACAATGTGAAATTGTTACGGACCACCTGCATCCTTTAATGCTTGATGTCTTCCCTGACGGCGATGCCACCTTCCAGCACAATAACTTGCGTCACAACGCCAATATGGCGTCACAAAGGTTTGAGGAGCATGAAACTCCCGTTAATTTGGCGACCAAATTCACTATATCTGAACCAAGATGCAACACATTTGGGACGCTAAGGGACACCAGCTCCGCCCCTACAAACCAGCGGCCCGTGACGTACGGGCACTGCGTTTAAATCTGGTGCCACATACCTTCGGAAACCTACCAAGGACCTTTCGCATCCATACCATGCACAACCGCTGCCGTACTGCGTTACAAAAGCTATTATGCTGGTGATCATAATGTTTTGGCTCATCAGTGCATTTTTCGAAATTTGCATTATATGGATCACCACAGTCAGATTGGACGAATTCATTTTCTATACGTATGTTCTGGATGTTTTTCGCCTTTTACAAATAAGATACTGAAGTTTATATTTTATAATAGGCTCACTGGAGAAAAAAAGTATTGGTTACTTTCTTTAAAGAACACACTTGATACAGGTTGGATCTCTGCAGATGGTGTGAAACTGGTACAGGACGATCATGTGATTTTCCACGCTGATGGAACTCACGGAAATAAATAAATGCCGTGTGGCTAGGGCGTACCGTGGAGTAGATCTTTCGCCTGTTGCTAGTCTTTCGAGTTGACGCCACTCCGCGATTTGCGTGTCGATGGGGATGAAATGATGACAAAACAACACTCAGTCCCTGTGCGGAGAAAATCTGCGACCCAACCGTGAATCGAACCCAGGTCGTTAGGTATGATATTCCGTTACGCTGACCACTCAGCTACGAGGGGCGGGCACTCACGGAGATGAAGAGGAGTGTATCCGTAAGTGGGATGTGTGGAACCGGCACAGTAAATGCAGGTCCAGCTCAATGAACTTTGTGCGAAAACCTGCAGGCGATTTCCATTTAGAGCGGGGTATCTCGCAAAAGTAAAATGTTGACAAGGTCACATTAAACTAGATGTGTTCACGTGGCCAGACAGCACAGAAAGGGACGAGTGGCTTATGCAAGTTGTGCAGCGTTATCCGCGAGTCGTAGTTTTGCTTTTTTCAGTTAATGCAAGGCCACGAATACGTAAACGGTCGAATGATGCATTTAATACGTGTTGTTTGGGTTGGGGGAGGATGTTGTGATATCGTAGACAATCGATACCACACAAGGGGCAATAGTCCAGTGTACAGAGGCTGCCACTAGAGGTTCCGCTGTTGTCCGACAGTTACCGACACCGCCCGACCGCTGGCCGCACTAGTGCCACGCACACTGAGCTGAGGCGCCAGAGATGACGTGGATAAAGGCCCTTCTACACGATCGACTTACGCGTCTCAGCTGACTACTCGAGACAAGAGCGTCTACTGCAGCGACCCTGACGGTTTGTTCCCTACTGAGTCTCGTCTGACTGAAGCGGCCACTTTCGTTTATACATAGCGTCAAATTTGCCGGCATTGTGTGAGCTGTCTGCTGTACAGTTTGGCATATGAGTGATGAAAGTAAAGTTATCAGGGAATATTGTTTTTTTACGGAAAAATCGAAATGTAGTAACAAAATGTAGGATCAAGCAATGATATTAGAGTTAATTACTGACCAATGCAGAATTCATAATGGAAGTTGTCAAAGGTCTTGTCGTATATTGGTCACACCCCTCGGAAGTGAAAGAATAGGAAAGTGTTATCCAAATATTTCAGAACTTTTATGTTTATTTTCTCGACAAACCATGTACTTGCAAACACATCATTCAATCTATAGAACGCACTAAATAGCTCTTTTTTTTTTTAAATCTCTGTTTCTTGTCAAGTGCGCAATAACAACTAAAATTACTTTTCTCGCCCAATAATTATTACTTTTTTGCTGTTGAAATAATTTTCAGTAAACATGTTTATCTGTTTAAGTTCTTATTTATGCATAGTGTAGGTTTTCTCTCTGCAAAGCTTACATACTTTTTGGTTTCGGATGTTTCTTTTTTCTTATAAGAGAACACTAGTAGGAAAAAGCATCAGGACCTTGTGTAACTTTTCATTCTGACACGAAAACAAAGCAAACAACATAACAGAGGTTAAGAAGAAGCGAAATCCACTTGTAAAATACAAGTGAGCTCGACCAGCTTATAGCTTCCGATGTTAGTAAGCGCCGCTATAGGCCCTCGTCTCTACGCATGTGCAGCGTGCAGCATACTCAGAAATTTGGAACACACTCGACCCAATCCACAATCATTAAGGTCACGGACACATTCGCGTCGAAGTTTGTAGCTGATTTATACCCAGACACGACACGCGCAAGCACTTCGAGGAGTCGATTTCTACCAGAAAGTCGCTCATCCTAAACGGGCTTAAGCAGACATGCTCGAGAAAATGACCAAACATTTGAAAAAAAAAGTCTTTGTCTATATAAAAGAGAATTTCATGCTGATTTCAGAATTTTATAATTTATGGGCATTATCTTTTTCAATTCGTTCTAAAATTGAGGTTGAACGTAATGTTGCACAGCGGCCACGCCCATCTGTCAGTTTCAAGTGCGTCAGAATGAGTGATGCATTATTTTGTTCTTCTGTTTTGTCCGTAGTTCGTTACGGATTCTTAACACAGGTGTATTCTAGAAGATCTGACTCCCGGAACCAAAGTACAGGCATGTCTAGAAGGCTGTAGTTCGAATATAAACAAAGATCTCAGAATAGATTTCGGAATTTCATACGCATGTGGTTTTGTAGTTATTGTGTGTTGTTTTGTTTCTTGTGTGTGTTTCCTGTTCTACAAAAGCCGAGAGTAAAGAAATTTAGGCCCAAGTGAAAGTTTCGCGGCAACCAGTTCCAAACACAACCGAATAAGCCAAATCAGTTGCTTTAAAAGTCACCCGCGGAAACTGTCTACAGGCAGTGCTTCTAGACGTAAACTTCCGGTTCCTGAATTTAATAAGAATGAGAGTAGTAGTATTGTGAGCAGAAATAACGACGGAAATGTTATTGTGAAAGCCGGCCGAAGTGGCCGTGCGGTTCTAGGCGCTGCAGTCTGGAACCGCGAGACCGCTACGGTCGCAGATTCGAATCCTGCCTCGGGCATAGATGTGTGTGATGTCCTTAGGTTAGTTAGGTTTAACTAGTTCTAAGTTCTACGGTACTAATGACCTCAGAAGTTGAGTCCCAGAGCCATTTGAACATTTTTTTTTTTTATTGTGAACTTAAATCTGCTGTCAAGACTTATGAAGAGTTCCGTGAAATGTAAGTACTGCGATTGTAAAGATAGTATTGACGTTTCTGTGGATATTTTAGCAAGGAATGGTCTTTCAAGTCGGTTAGTGATGGTCTGTAACTCATGTAAGATGCACAGTAATACTATGACATCGCCAGTAACTGATAGTCAACATTACAGTGTAAATATTCAACTTGCTTAGGCAATGCGATGTACTGGAAGGGGAAGGAGAGCTGCCCAGACTTTTTGTGAAGTGATGGATTTGCCTCCGCTTCCGCTGAGGTTTGACAGATACAATAAATTAGTACATAACGCTTTATATGGTGTAAGTGAACATTCAAGGAAAAGAGAAGCCGAAGAAGCAGTAGCCTTGTCTGAGAATACAGACATTGTAGCAACATTCGATGGATCGTGGCAGAAGAGATGTCATACTTCTCTGAATGGAGTTGTAACTGTCACATTTATTGAAACTGGTAAGATACTAGATTATGAATGTCTAACAAAGCACTGCCAGCAATGTTCAAATAAATTTATTGGCACCCATGCTTGTGTAAAGAACTTTGATGACCCAAGTGGGAACATGGAAACGAAAGGAGTTCTAAATTTTCTTAGAAGATCAGAGGTCAGTCGTGGTGTGAGGTATGTAGGCTACCTTGGGGATGGAGACTGTAAAGGACACACTACTGGTATTAGTGACAGACCGTATGGGGACACTGATAGAAAAGCTTGTATGTGTTGGGCATGTACAAAAAAGAATGGGAGCTTGACTGAGAAAATTGTGTAAAGACTTCAGTGGAAAAATACTGTCAGACGGAAAACACATAGTTGTACAGATCGTCTTACAAAAAGTGAAATTGATTCTTTGATTCAATATTATGGACTAGCAATAAGGGAGAATGTAGAAGATTTGGAGAACATGAGACGAGGTGTTTGGGCCACATGGTTTCACAGAGAGTCAATAGACGAAACCCCACAGCATGGTTTGTGTCCAAAAGGGGAATATTCGTGGTGCAAGTACTGATTGAGCAATGTTACAGGAATACCATATAACCACAAGCATTCCTTACTACTTGCTGTAATGGAGGCAATTAGGCCCCTATACACAGGGATCTAGCAAATACTTAAGAAATGTATGCATGGTCTCTCTCAGAATGCAAATGAAAGCTTCAACAGCAGTACATGGGAGAGAATACCCAAAACTGTACTTGTTGGGCTGACAGTGCTGAAGATTGGTGTAATGGATGCAATAACAACATTCAGTGATGGTGCAATTTCAAGGATCAATGTTTTGAAGAAACTGAACATCCAGACGGGGAGGAATATGGCTTCAGCTCTAACTGCTATTGATAAGCGGCGGGCAACAGAAGCAGATATAGCTGCAGAAGTTGCTACCAAGGAGTCAAGGGTAAAGAAAGGTATGGAGAGAAAGAGTATGGAGGATAAGGTAACAGGAGGACAACTGGAGTATGCAGCTCGAATATTTTAAACGAGCATAGTGGTAAGTTAATAAATCTGTAAATCTTCTTTTGCGGTTTACCAAAAACTTGAATTTTCTTCATTCAGGTACACTATTCTCCTAAATGACTGAAGTTAAATTCACAAAAATCGGTACAGATATTTAGAATGACCTCCTCTACCTCCCTTGCCTACTATTTCCTGAAAAATTTGTAACATGATGATGATGTCGGTGATATTTAAGCTACATTTTTAAATATATTTTATTGTAGTAAAATAAATTACTTGTCTCTCTCACAGCTCAGCATCAGGGAAGGACATTGGAGACATAAAACACTTATGTGAATGTGTGAATGTTATCTGTACGCTGACTCTTTTTCCAAGATATGCAGTCAGTGGTTCCAAAGGAAATGCTACCGCAGTGAAACACTGTTCCATTTTTTATACTATTACAAATATTGTTGTCAGTACCAAAATGTAATAAATATCGCGATGATTTTTTGGGAAATGCTTTGAATAATGACCCTAATGTGTATGAGAATTTTGAGCTATCTCTTATTTATAGATCAGTTGCACTATGAGGTTGAGTACAACGCTAAAAATGCAGCCCGACTGCTGCTCTAGCCTGGTATTGCCGAGTTCTTTCCCAGTTGTTGAGTGTCTCCAGTTGGCAGTAGCCGCAGGATCGTCGTAGTGCAGTCGCAACTCTCTCTACGAAAGCAGTACAACAGAGCTAGCCTCAAGACTTATGTATTGTGAACAATGAAGTGTTCACTTTATCCCGGCTTAGCGAATGATGGTATTCGACAATGACGCTCTGCACCAGAGTAAATAAATCCTTATTAAAGTGGCTGCTTTTTCTCTTTTTTTTCTGCCTCAGAAGCTACGCACAAGGGTACTTTTGGCGCCGAGATTTTCCTTGGCACTTCGGGTGCAGCTTAGGTATAAGGTGGTTCTATGATGGCAAAAGCCGAGTTTGCACGTATACCTTTCTAGATTGGTGAATATTTAGGCAGCCTATCGCAACTCGTCTGGCCTACATTTAACCGAGTTTAACCCTCTATAAATATTAGAAAATGTTTGGAACAGTGTGTGACAAGTCTGAACCACCATCCATACAATTATGTGGTTCTACGGCATCTAATCATAAGCGAGTGTAAAACAGGACCATTGGGCCGATTCACATAGACTAACGAAAAGTGTCATCTGTGCGTTATGCCGGTGACGCCATATGGAGGCTGCCACGCTACATTGCTGTCAATTTGAGACTACGTTAAGGCGTAACGGAAGGAGGACGGTATATTAGGTGTTTTTATTTCGCTTAAATTCTGTTTATTTATTTCATTTTCACTTCAAGTTCCATAGGACCAAATTGAGGAGCAAATCTCCAAGGTCATGGAATGTGTCAGTACGTGAAATTACAACGTAAAAGTACTAAAACATAAAAATAAGTGTTTATGAACCCAAAAAAGTTAGTCCATAAGTTTAAGTAAACGCAATCAACAGTACAATAAGAATCAGCTTAATTTTTCAAGAAACTCGACAGAATAGAAGGAGTAACCCATCAGGAAACTCTCCACTTTCGATTTGTTTGAAAGCGCGTGGATTACTATTAAGATTTTTGGATTCGAGTGGTAGCTTATTGAAAAACGATGCAGCAATACACTGCACACCTTTTTGCACAAGAGTTAAGGAAGTCCGATCCAAATGCAGGTTTGATTTCTGCCGAGTACTAACCGAGTGAAAGCTGCTTATTCTTGGGGATAGGCTAATATTTTTAACAAGAAATGCCAGTAAGGAATATATATATATATATATATATATATATATATATATATATATATATATATTGAGAGGCCAATGTCAAAATACACAGACACGTGAACAGGGGTCGACAAGAGGTTCGTGAACTCACACCACTTATTGTCCGAACCGCCCGTTTCTGAGCCAAAAATGTCCTTTTGGAATGGGAAGAGTTACACCAAAATATAATACCATAAGACATAAGCGAATGAAAATAAGCAAAATAGACTAATTTTCGTGTCGAACAATCGCTCACTTCTGATACCGTTCGAATAGTAAAAATGGCAGTATTAAGTCTTTGTACAAGATCCTGAACGTGGGCTTTCCACGACAGCTTACTATCTGAACAGGTAGAAATTTGAACTGTTCAGTTTCACTAATCACACTTCCGTTCTGTGAAATTAAAACGTCATGTTTTGTTGAATTGTGTGTTAGAAACTGTAAATACTGAGTTTTACTGTGATTTAGCGTTAGTTTATTTTCTACCAGCCATGAGCTTAGGTCATGTACTGCACTATTTGAAACCGAGCCAATGTTACACACAACATCCTTTACTACCAAGCTAGTGTCATCACCAAACAGAAATACACTCCTGGAAATGGAAAAAAGAACACATTGACACCGGTGTGTCAGACCCACCATACTTGCTCCGGACACTGCGAGAGGGCTGTACAAGCAATGATCACACGCACGGCACAGCGGACACACCAGGAACCGCGGTGTTGGCCGTCGAATGGCGCTAGCTGCGCAGCATTTGTGCACCGCCGCCGTCAGTGTCAGCCAGTTTGCCGTGGCATACGGAGCTCCATCGCAGTCTTTAACACTGGTAGCATGCCGCGACAGCGTGGACGTGAACCGTATGTGCAGTTGACGGACTTTGAGCGAGGGCGTATAGTGGGCATGCGGGAGGCCGGGTGGACGTACCGCCGAATTGCTCAACACGTGGGGCGTGAGGTCTCCACAGTACATCGATGTTGTCGCCAGTGGTCGGCGGAAGGTGCACGTGCCCGTCGACCTGGGACCGGACCGCAGCGACGCACGGATGCACGCCAAGACCGTAGGATCCTACGCAGTGCCGTAGGGGACCGCACCGCCACTTCCCAGCAAATTAGGGACACTGTTGCTCCTGGGGTATCGGCGAGGACCATTCGCAACCGTCTCCATGAAGCTGGGCTACGGTCCCGCACACCGTTAGGCCGTCTTCCGCTCACGCCCCAACATCGTGCAGCCCGCCTCCAGTGGTGTCGCGACAGGCGTGAATGGAGGGACGAATGGAGACGTGTCGTCTTCAGCGATGAGAGTCGCTTCTGCCTTGGTGCCAATGATGGTCGTATGCGTGTTTGGCGCCGTGCAGGTGAGCGCCACAATCAGGACTGCATACGACCGAGGCACACAGGGCCAACACCCGGCATCATGGTGTGGGGAGCGATCTCCTACACTGGCCGTACACCACTGGTGATCGTCGAGGGGACACTGAATAGTGCACGGTACATCCAAACCGTCATCGAACCCATCGTTCTACCATTCCTAGACCGGCAAGGGAACTTGCTGTTCCAACAGGACAATGCACGTCCGCATGTATCCCGTGCCACCCAACGTGCTCTAGAAGGTGTAAGTCAACTACCCTGGCCAGCAAGATCTCCGGATCTGTCCCCCATTGAGCATGTTTGGGACTGGATGAAGCGTCGTCTCACGCGGTCTGCACGTCCAGCACGAACGCTGGTCCAACTGAGGCGCCAGGTGGAAATGGCATGGCAAGCCATTCCACAGGACTACATCCAGCATCTCTACGATCGTCTCCATGGGAGAATAGCAGCCTGCATTGCTGCGAAAGGTGGATATACACTGTACTAGTGCCGACATTGTGCATGCTCTGTTGCCTGTGTCTATGTGCCTGTGGTTCTGTCAGTGTGATCATGTGATGTACCTGACCCCAGGAATGTGTCACTAAAGTTTCCCCTTCCTGGGACAATGAATTCACGGTGTTCTTATTTCAATTTCCAGGAGTGTATATGATTTCCTGAAGAAACTAAATTTTTATTTAATTCGCCAGCAATGCTCAGAAAATGATTGTTAAATACTGTACATATAGATGATTTATCAGTAACAGAAATATTTTTACTGCGAACTTACTTTATATCATCGACCTTGTGCTGCTGACCAGACACTTCCTTCACAACTGACCATATGGTTTTAATATTATCCTGTGAATTAGCTATTCTATTTGTATACCACATACTCTTTGCCTTTCTAATAACATTTTTAAGCACTTTACAATAGTGTTTGTAATGGGCTACTGTAGCTTGATTGTAACTACTTCTGACTACTTAATATAATTCCCGCTTTGTTCTACAAGATATCCTTATCCCACTAGTCAGTCACCTGGGCTGCCTATTACTGCTTTATTCCTTACTCCGTGCCAGACTGTAATTGGTTGATGGTTTGGTTATTGGAGAATTTGCGAATCATGGTCACAGAGAAGGTCCAAAATTGGCAGGAACGATCGTTTGGCTCTTGTTTGAATTTTAATAAAAACTTTTCCGCATCATTTGAAAGAGAATGTCACTGAGTGACAAAGAGGTTTTCACGTGAGGGAGATGGCAAAATGCGGAACCGCAAACTAGAGAATCATTAGCTTCTCCCCACAGGCTGGCAGAGAGAGACAATTTTGGACACGATAGAGTGGGGTACGGCGCAAAGGACAGAAAAATGTGCCGTCCATGATTGGAGTGTTTCAAATCCACCGGATCTCTTCCCCCCTACCCAAGACCGAGCGCCGTTTTGGAGGGGACGAAGATGAACAGAGGGTGAAAGAGACATCGGAACACAGAGTCGTCAGCCGTTGTTAAATTCTAACGAGCTTTCACTCCCTCCCTTTGGACACAAAGCAGCATTCGTGAGAGAGTGGGGGCACAGACGACAGAGCAAGTGTAGTTTCAGGTGTCGATGGAAAAATTACCACAGAATTTATTGCATTCCCCCACGCCTAATGACCGCGGAATGATGTGAATTGTACGAGTACCTTCAGGGCAGTGACGAGTACGGGGCAGTAACCTTCGGTAAGACACGAGCGCCGGGCAGCGCCTGGTGGCTGGGGTGAGTGCACCATGCTGACTGCGCGAGATCTCCTGCTGTTCTCGGGAGGACCGAATTTTCGTCATGTTCCTGTCCTTTTCGCTTGTGCTGACGTGATTCAGTCTAGCTAAGGAGGCGTTTGGGGTCGTTTATAGGTGCCATAATGACTTTGCATTAAAAGAAAGTATCACCGGTTGTCCGCTCCTCGCTAGGCCGTAATTTTTTCTCTTTCTGTTTGTGGTAATGAGTTGTAGTTAGCAGAGAAGCATGTTCCTCAGATGTCCGAGTCCCCTCTCCTCTTCGGTGTATTTCCGGTACCTTTACGGATTCATTGCGTTAAGTAAAACATTTCATACCACATTACGTTTTGGTAATCATTCGTCGTTTGTGAACTTATGTTGGTGTGCCACATGCTCGTTCACCTATTTAACTGTGTCTTAAGACGTAAAAATCATTTAAAATTGATAAACATCTCCCATCACTTAGGCAAAAGCAAACCATCCGCTTTCCCCCACGTCATCGTCCACCACCTGCTCGCTAGAAGCTGTTTCTGTTGCACGATATTAAATTATCATCATTATGGTCGCAATGTCATCGCTCATGCTAATTGCCAAAGCAGCAGGTCAGAAAGCTGACGCGGTGGGGAATGCAGAGGTAATAAACCAATTCTCACGTTAATTTCAATCTTCACTTGACTAGGCAGTGATATTTCACTCAGGCTGCATCGTTAGACCCCATTTTAAACTAATTAGATAACCAAGAGACATACTTAACTTTTTCTACCATGATGTGTGGTAAAGACATAACGATCATTCAAGTGGGTTCAGCTAGAGGTCGAAAACCTGAAGAAACGTGTGCTATCTCTTTCTTGCCGGAATGAGGCCATTATCACAGTAAGAGATGATGATACACATTACTAGTGTAATATCTCGTACGAGTGCCTAAGTATTTCTCCGGTATGCTAGTGCATCTGGTAATGGAATGAGATACATGTTCGTCGCAGGCAAAACACAGGCTGGTGTTCAATAGATATTTCCCGTCGCGAGGAAATATAATTAGTAAAGAAAACTCTTAAACTCTTACCACTTTTTGAAGCTAGGCTGGGTTCCTCGTGCATCGTACGCACGTAATCCGAGTGTTCAGTGTGACAATAATGGTTTTCTTCTTCGTGACTCTGGCCACGGTGACGTGGCTGGTGGTAGCTCTGGAATTTGCGAGTCAATGGGCATGGCGACGCAGGGGGCGCATTTTTATTCGGCGAACTGCAGGCGCGAGAGGTAACGGCAGCGCAGGGACAGGGCGGCTGATAAAAAATGTGCATGGCTTATAGGTGACGCGCCAGGCCGGACCTGCGTTTTGTTTACGATTGGCAGCAGGTCCGGTAATTCAGCACGCCACACGACTCCATCCACAACCGTCTCGTGAACCTATGTCCTCGAACGTCCTTTATGATTACACTCTGCTGACGACAGAGAACACTCTTCTAAAACGTAAATTATATGCGTAGTATCCTTCTGACACTCCATCAGCATTGATACCAGCGCAGCTATGGTGCGACAGGCCTTGATTCCAGAACTCCAGTCTTCTTCACACCAATAAAGACAAACTGGACACATGAAATTTGTATCGAGTGACTCAAAAGGAATGGTAAAAAACAGATGATAAATTTTTCACTGTAGCGTTTTCATTAGACTTGTAATGTTAACGTGTGTAAGTGGAAATATTTTTATATGTTGTACCTTAATATGTACACACATCTGTGTGTTGATTGTTTCTTTCCCTGCAGCCAATAGTCTTGCCGCAAACAGGTCACAAATTTTTCTACCTGGTGTTTTCTGCACAGTCGTATTGCACCACTAAGAGAACTACGCCTGTCAGTACAGAGTAGCCGTTCTGCATCCATGCATCCATACCAGCTGCCCAGGAGAAATTAAGCATCAATGGATTGCTCTTGCCACAGGTACTTAGAGGTATTAAGCAGTCTAAAAACATATGACATGTAATGACTATAATTATTAGTCTGCATATTAATTAAATAGGGATCTTATGCACAATGTAGTTGACCTCTGACACTGAACCATAACTGCAGGCAATATTCAGTATTACAGGTAACTACCCACCTACTTTCTTCTTCTGTTTCCTTCTTTTATAACAACGAGTGGGACTGTTATTTTTATGCAGATGTAGATGGCTTGGGCGACATAGAAGTTCACTTAAAGGCACCAAGAGGGGCTAAAGACGTGTTCAGATCGAGATCTGACTTTCAGGCCATCTTAGTAGTGGGTAGTCAAAGCGCCAGCCGTAGCTGGCGTAAGACTCCATTGTACCACGCCTAAATAAACCTTTTTGGAAACATAATGGGCGTAGCCAGGTGCACACATCATGTTGGGAGGAGCGTAGGATCCTCTGTTAGTCTTCGGTCCGAGCCTGTAGAAGTGTTAGTTTACAAGTGTTGCAATAGACTTTTAGATTGGCTCATAATGTTAATTTCCATATAGCACATGCTTTCTCGCCCGGCGGGCAATCCTTTCTGTTCGCCAGCTTCAAACTCTTGTCACAAAGTTGTAGAGGTTTGTTGCCCTCCATCCCATACAGTGGCATAATTTGGGTGACAGGAGTCTGAGGTTGTTTAACGTGTTTTCTAAATTGTTGTTGGATGGAACTTGCAAGGTCTGCTGCAACTGGCTGTCGAGGTTCCGGTGGGCAGGAACAGCAAATTTCAGAAAGTTAGGTAGAAGAACACTTGTCGCCGGGCGACCTATGAACCTAGCCTTGCTGTCGTACCAAAGGAGGTCTCCACTTTACTACTAAGTGCAGAGGGTGAGTTGGAAACAGATATACCAGCTGCTACTGCCGCTGTTTTCCAGCTTCGCATTTTATGAGAGTGGTAAGAATGATCCGGCAAAGTAATCACCGACCCGAGGGAGACGTGGAGCTAATGAACTCTCATCATTGGCCAATGGCACGATTTTAACGTTCGCAGCCAGCTACTGGTGCTAGTATGTATTTTTACAAGTGCTTTATTTAAACCTGTAACCATTCTTACAGTCGTTCGTCATACTCTCGATTCAGTTTCATGATAATGCTTTTATTGTGCTTACCCTCCTGTGTCAGAGTTACATTTCGCAATTATAATCCCTTATCCATTTACACTGGTGCCCAAAATTAAAGCAACAAATCGCTATTTCCTCGTCCTGTGTCTAAGTCACGATACAATCATACCAAGTGTCAACAGACGTCCACACGATCGTATTCTGGACGGAAAATGGCATTTAGGTGAACGGACAACCACCCCAGCGATGACGACAGAGCACCCATCAAACCGGGTAGTATTTGTCGGGTAGTCCCAAATCCACAATCGCTGTGTACACAGTCACAGACAGTGCAATATGGCACACAGAATACACCTGCCGGACTCTCTGCAGTGGAGAGCCATGGGAAGAATGCAAGCAGGACAGTCGCAAACTGATGGGGCCTGATGGCTTAATGTGAATCATTCTGTTGTTTCTAGGACGTGGTGACAGTTTGTAGAGACCGAAAATGTATCCCAACGACCAGGGCAGGGCCGATCACATGTGACATCAGGAAGAGAGGACCGTTATTTGTCTGTAAGGGCACGACGATTCCAACTTATTACTGCGTGACAACTGGCATCTGACGTCGCATCAGTGACTGGACGCATTGTATCGAGGCAAACGGTGTACAGAAGGCTTCGGCAAAGTGGCCTTTATTGTCAGAGCCTTGGAGTTTGTGTACCTCTGGCACATCTTCACAGAAGGAAACGTCTTGAGCGCGTCGTCAATACACCACCCGTGTTCTACTCACAGATGAGTGCAGAATTGGCCTGGAGAGCGATTCTGGATGGATTCGTATCTGGAGCGAACGTGGAACACAATTTCGGGACACAAACATAGTGGAATGAGACCGATATCGAGAAGGATCGCTAATGATGTGGGCAGGGTTTATGTGGACCATTCGCACAGCTCTTCGTGAAATTTTAAGGGTGAATCGGCAAAGTTTAACTGATATCATATGTCGTGACGATATCTTAAGACCTCATGTGCGGTTGCTGCGAGATGCTGTGGGCCCTGACTTCGTACTGATGGATAATAATGCTTCACCTCATAGAGCACAGGCGGTTGACGTTTTCTTGGAAACAGAAGATATTGCGTGGCCTGCTCGCTCTTCTGATTCGAATCCCATAGAGCGTGTCTGGGATGCACTGCGGAGACGGGTTGCATCACGTCAGTGTCCACCAACCACTCCCCAAGACTCCGAGCAGCTTTGCAGCAAGAATGGGCGTTATTGCCTCAACCTGAGATTGAAGACATCATTCACAGCATGCCCTGTCGTTGTCAGGCTTGTATTTCTCCCAGAGGTGGCCACACTCCATACTCATCACAGTAATCAGTTTTCGGGGTGTGAGTGCAAGTTGAAAAAAAAAAAACGACCAACTTTTTTGTCTGCCGTTTGTAGTTATTTACGTTCTTAATTCTTCATATTATTTATTCCTTACTATCATCTGTTTATACTGCTTCGTGCCACAATACACGCAAATATTGCAAAATTTCCGTTTGTTGCTTTAATTTTGGACACCAGCGTATTATATGTTAATCTACTTATGTCACTGCCGGCCACAGTGGCCGTGCGGTTAAAGGCGCTGCAGTCTGGAACCGCAAGACCGCTACGGTCGCAGGTTCGAATCCTGCCTCGGGCATGGATGTTTGTGATGTCCTTAGGTTAGTTAGGTTTAACTAGTTCTAAGTTCTAGGGGACTAATGACCTCAGCAGTTGAGTCCCATAGTGCTCAGAGCCATTTTTGAACTTATGTCACTGGGTAATGTTGATTCTTTACTGTAATAAACCTGATTAGTTCAGTGACCGTTTTGTTCCGCTATAGGTAGATGAAACCTTCTTTTCGTTAATATATCCATGTGTACTGTGGTACCCGTATTTTCATGTTTGATCGAACCACCCCTACAAATTATCATTTAATAAGACGTTCCCATTTTGCGATATTGTCATTTCCTTAAAATTTGCATGATCTTTCGGGGAGCTTCCCTTCTCTATAGGTCACCAGAAATCGGAGTTATAGCAACTTAGGGATATGCTGAACAGCTCAACTGGCACCTCATACTAGAGAAATGTCAATCTTGCTTCATAACTTCCCCCGGATCCATAAGTGGAATGGATATGTGAGTCATTACCCTTCTAACTCAATTGAAGAATCCCAATTCCTGTCTTGTGCTAATATTTACATCTCAGAACAGTACTTGTACCGAAAGTTAGTTATTTGTTGCATGAATTTCAATATCTGTCTTCCCCCACTGGTTTTGCCCTCTACACTTCCATCAAGTACCATGCAAGTTAATCTTTAATATCCTGACTGATGTCCTAGCATCCTGTCCCTTCTATTTCTCAACGATTTCCACATGTTCCTATCCTCACCGATTCGGCAAAGAGACTCTTTATTTGAATTAAGGAAAGTCTTGGTTGCAATTTGTTCTTTTATTAGCAACAAGTTTCGCTTTTTTGGGGCATCATCAGACTGTCTATAAGGATAACAAAATAAGCAACAATTGAGGTATGGTCCTAGCAATCACGAATATAAATGTAAGGAATTGTTACCAAACATAAAATTTTATTTTTACTGCTTTTAATAATTACAAACACCTCTGTGCTAGACTGAAGCAAGCGCCGAATCTGATGAACCCGCAGAAAGCTCTTCCTTTTACAGCATTTTAAAAACCATAGAACGGCTGTGAGCTACACTGAGTTACCACCAGAACCCTAGTGAAAAATATGTAACATAATATCGTGTAACCGCAGGATTAAATATCAACTAAACAAACTGAACGAAGCATACCTTAGTAAAGTCGTACCAGCCGGCAGATAGGTGCAACGGTAGGACCACAATCATAATGAAGTGTACACACATAAGTGTAATACACCGCGATGCCGCCGTAACTTCACGGCAGTACTGTCAAGAAGCTACACAGGTGAGCAATGGAGTGAGGCTTGCATACAATGACCGTAGAGGACACAGGATGACGCTTAAAGCAGTTGTGTGTCAGCACATTTAATGCCTACAAAAATCATCTAAAATTGGTTGAACCACTGTGATGAAATTATGAAGTTAAAGTTAATTAGATCGTAGTAGTCGATTAACGAAACCTTTCAACTGCTCCAAATAGATAAAATAGTCACCAAAGAGTGAAAGAGTGGCGTAATCCAGATAACCGGAGATCAGTCAACTGAAATGTAAATCCTTTAGAAGGGAACCAAATTTACGTAAAATTTTTAAAAACTGTGATCATTGAATAGTAATGACTTTGGATCCTGCTGGTGAGCTGAACGTTCAGCAATTGTTCGTCGGTCACTCACATATATCCATCTATATCTGCATGATTACTCTGCAGTTCGCAATTAAGTGCCAGGTGGAGAGGGTCTATCGAACCACCTTGAAACTATTTCTCTACCGTTCCACTCTCTAACGGTGCGCTGGAAAAACAAACAAATCTCTCCGTTCGTGCTCTGATTTCTATTATTTTCTCATGACGATCATTTCTGCCTATGTATGTTGGCGCCACCAAACTTTATCCATGTTCTTCGTCAGTCCTATCTGATGCGGTTCGCACACCGCTCGGGAACACAACAGTACTCCAGAAGAGGGCGGACAATCGTAGTGTAAGACGTCTCTTTACTACACCTTTTGCTCTTTCTAAGTGTTCTGCCAACAAATCCCAATCTCTGGTATCATTTACCCACAACTTTATCTACGTCATCGTTCCAGTTGAAGTTACTCGTAATTATAATCCCTAAGTATTTATCTGAATTTACAACCCTTAGATTTGTGTGATTTATCTTGTAATCGAAATTTAGCATCTTGCCTTTAGTACTAATGAATATGACTTCACACTATTCGTTATTTAGAGCAATTGCAACTTTTCGCACCATCAAGATGTATGTTATGTTTAAGGATATCCAGCTCTTCCAGTAAATCAAGCTCTCTGCCTTTCCGAGCACAATGTACGTTGCAACGATCATCGAACGCAGTGGCTGGTGCCCAGTAATCTTGAGGTGATCACCAAACGCAGAGTACTAGTTTACATGACCTTTTTTGACCAACAAATGCTCTCTAGATCTCGTTCTGAACGTTCTTCCTGTTTGACCAATATAGAAATTAAGACTGACTTTGCATTCAAATTAGTAAACCCCAGAGGAAGCACACCAGTCTTGAGTAGGCCGTTCATTATGCACGTAGGAGTTCTGAACTTGTTTATGCGCTAAAAAAGCTACACAGACGTCGAGAGTTTTGAGTAACTTAGCTGACTGATACTATAATTCTACTCAAACGGAAGTTTCGTATACGTCCGTTGAGGTGACAAAAGATTTGATTGCTTATTATTCCTGTTACCCAATAATTTTCTTTTATATAGTCTTCTACATTCGCAGGGTTACAACCATTCGTAGCTACAACAAATTTTAACTTATCAAACTCTCTTTTTATAGACGAATTGATGATGGGGACGCTGCAGTCGCCGTCAGTCATTGATCTAAATAATTATACAGATGACATTGTGAAGAAAGGATAATAATTGGCCCAACTTTTCAATTATCGCCATTATCTTAACATAGAATCATGCGCGGCTAGCCTTCACGATTTCCAACCCAGCCATTCCTTTTCTACAAAATATTTCTTTTCGAGTAGTGCATTGAAACTTAATACTATGTCTCATTGAAACAATATTGAGACAGGGCTTTCCACAATTACTTTTAATAAATTCCGATCTCACAGATGCGACTGTTTTTTCTTGGATATCAATATTCTCGCAGTGTAAACAGCATGTTTGTTAGGTCAGTGTCGTACGTATTTACAGGAGGAAATAAAAGCTGACGATAGTTCTCAGTAACAAAGGTACAAATGACTAAAATGAATAAAGTGCCTAAAGATTAAACTTTGAATGAAATAGCAACACCACGACTTATTAGATCCGATACCTTCAGGTTATTCTGTAATTTAGACAGATTGATGAACAAAAATGGTATCGAATCGTTCATAACAGAGCAAATTAAACTACATGGTAGTGTAGTTGTTCCTAGTGATGAAGGTGTGCGGGCATTTGCGAATTAAAATGTTCATGAAACACGTATTCATTTTTCTGTCTCTGTTAGGATGTAGTTCCTTGAAGTTGATACCCACCCAACGAAAACCATTGCCAAACGCTAATGCCTCTGCTGTGTAAATGAAAGCGGACTGGGGAGATTAAGATTCCACTCTGGCCTATCTGTGTAATTTATAGTAAAACAGCATAAAACTGTTGTACATGGTGTTGGGAATTCAAATTAGTCCAGTCGTACAGTTCCTATCATGCTTTCAGGAGGTTTCCCTTGGTTGTAAGGTAAATGTTATAACTGACCATTCCAATGTATTATTTTCAACGTCGACTGCCTAAGAGCCACTGTACCGTCACATAGACCTTATTCGTAAACTGAAGTACAGTTTGGTATAACGTAACTGGTTCAGTAGGACCTCAGAGTCATCAAACAAGCTGCATTAAAGGCTCATTCAACTAAACCTCAGACTGAAAGTAAATCTTTGTATAATCCTAAGATCCTCCCAGCATAAAAAAGTAAAGTTCGTTTGATGTGTCTCAAATTGTAGTTCAATGGAAGCCAAATTAAACGTAGCAAGACGCTCAAGAAGAAAACATACTATGAGAAAACCATGGAAAAATTACGAAAGAAACAGGGCCAGAAATAAAAATCTGTCACTGCAGGAAGTGTTTTGACTCATTTAACCAACGAAGTAAAGTAACAGTATTTCTCAGCTGTGACCAAGTCCACAGAAATATTATCCAGCTTGTGTATCTTTTATTATGCTATTCAAAAATTAGACTTTTGTTGTCCTGTAATATTATGTCAATAATTTTCATGTTAGATCTGTCTTAAACGAATTTTATTAGGTTTTTTCATGGCAAAATTCGTTTTATTGTTTTGTAAAAAAACGGACTGACCTTAAAATTTTCAACGTAATATCGTACTCACGTAGGTTGTGCTATAATGTCATTCGGAATGTTCTTTATTAAATAATTTCGTTGCGGATTAGGAGGACGTAGGAGATGAATTCGATTCGAGAGAAGAGCTGCTGTGGTATGACTATTTTGACTAGGTTTGTTTCAGACTGGTGTACATCAGATGTCGTTTCACACTGAAGTATCAAATGGTGTGATGAAGGGAGATGACTGTTCTCAGTAACTTTGAAACAGGTCCTGCAATACTGTTGTCATGGCAAAAATTTATCCCGCCACTACCATTTACAGCTCAGTTTAACGACGCGCATCCCACCTACATTTTAGTTTCAAATCTGAAGATGGCCTAATTTGATCGAAGACAACAATAATAACGAAATAGAAAAAAGTGATGTAGACTGTTTTGGCCCTCAGTTACTGAGAGTAACCCAGAACAATTTATATTTTTGTGTGTTTTGGTACGTTGGGAAGATAACGGAATTAGAGTCAAATCCACAAGAAAGTGTACGATGTTATCTGTATGAAATAAAAGACACTATTGTAAATATATCTTTAGATGAAAATACATGTTATTACTAATTGCACATTTACCTAATAGTTAATCCAATCGCCGCCATTATCGATTATAGCTTGGAACCTTAGCCATCTTTCCGGTAAATCATCCACGTTTCCAACCGCTAAATATCGTTTGACCCACTTCATGACGAATGTCTTTGATTTTTTAACGATTTTAGCAGCAGCTCCGTATGATAAATTTGGTCCCTTTAGATAATTTACAAGAAACACTGCCTCGTAACGCTTGAGATATTTTTCACCCATTTTAAACTACAACCGCCAAAACAAAACATAAACACTGTTTTTCTATACACTGTGCAAAAGCGCATTGATTACAGATTCTAGACCACTGCCAGAGATGTCGCTGCGGACGTTACATTTAAAATTATGACTTACACTTTCTTATGGAATTGACTGTATATTTAGGAGAAAGTAGTAGCCACCACCTTTTTACAGACTAACGATAAACAGAGAAATCAGAAAGATATAGGAATGATGGTAAAGACAGCGTGCATACATGTCTGAAGCAAGCACTCTTCAATGGATGCGATATAAGGTCTTTTTCTTTCCGCCTACTATTCAGGAGGAGTCTTCTTCAAGAATAACCGTGGTCTTCGTAGATAAGGCGGTGATTTTTCTTCTTCCGTTGATGACCTGGTAGTGCGTTAAGCGGGGTTTTCCAATAACCGTTTACCTTAGTATATAGGGCAGACCACCTGCGGAATTTGTAAAATACGTACTGAACATCGACGACACACCGTCCGCGTACAGTCCGATACAGTAGACGTGGCAGCAAATTGCACTGCTATGGCAGTTCTATGATCTGACCGCATTTTCCGTTCCTAGCACTTTTAGATGGAACGGTTGAAGAATTTCTGTGACGCCCAACGAATATATCTACACTACGAATGTCTGCAAGTGCATTAGCCGAGGTACAACCTACCGCCTCAGACAAATCATCGAGTACGTATTAGCCTCATTCGGTTTGTTCACACGAAAATTGGCCTAAAAATATTTGGCAGAAACATCAGTGCAATAATTGGACTCATTATGACTGCATGGCTGGAGCCTAATGGATCAGTCACCGCGCAGGGAAAAAGAGTAATAAAGTAATACACATTTGGTATTGTTTCGCTTGGGTGAGCGACAAGCGTAAATTAATTCTCCATCCCTCCAAGTCTACAAAACCAGGACTGTGCTTTCATTAAAAAAGGATTGTGATTGCATTTAAAAAAAGGATGAACTTCTCAATAAGACATCGTATCATTGTTTTAGTTACAACAAACTAATTTATTACACACATAAACGAACGTACTGGTTGCTTTGTAGCGATGTAGAATTTACAAAACTGATACGAAGCAGTCATGTGACCTTCAATTACCAACGTAAAACAGAACCGTGAAGTTGTGGATGTACAAGGCCCAGTCACTTTAATGTGACCACCGTCCATGTTCGACAGCATTGTGCAGGAACAGTACAGTCGTTGTCGTAATGGAAAAACGGCAAAAGGGCATGATCATTTGATTATTGGCCAAGGGGTGAAGCATTTCCGAAACTCCTAAGTTTGTAAACTGTTTGCATGCCACCTTGGTTAAAGTGTATAATGCATGGCAAAATCGTTATATCCAATATCGGCTCTGAGGTAACTGTGACGCATGACGGGCCATAGATGACAGGAGTGAACGACAGCAGCGCAGATATCTAGATAATAGAACTGTTGAGCAACTGACCATTCAGATGAACCAAGGGGCTACCAACAGTGCGTCCTCGACGACCTCTCAGCGAACGTTGCTGGGTATGGGCCTTCGCGGCAGGTGCCTGATTCTTGTACCAATGCAACTGCTGTTCATCTGTTACTAAGGCTGGAATTTGCACGCCAGTACCGCATTTGGAAGTCCATTGAGTGGCGACAGGTGGCATTTTCAGATGAATCATGTTTACACTCCATCTGACAGATGGCCGTAGGCGTGTGCGGTGTGAAACTTGTGAAAGCACACATCCTGCACGAATCGTTGGAAGTGTCCAGGCTGGAGGACATTCCTTAGGTTGTTTAGTCGTTCAAATAGCTTTAAGCACTATGACACTTAAAATCTGAGGCCATCAGTCCCCTAGACTTAGAATTACTTAAACCTAACTAACCTAAGGACGTCACACAATCCATGCCAGAGGCAGGTTCGAACCTACGACCGTAGCAGCAGCGCGATTCCGGACTCAAGCGCCTAGAACTGCTCGGCCACAACGTCCGGCGTTTAGTCGTTCTGGAAGTCTCATTGGATCAACAGAAGTATGCATCTCTCCTTGAGGATCACGTCCACCTCTACATGCAGTTTGTTTCTCATCGGCACTACGACATCTACTAGCAGAATAATGCAACGTGTCACGCACCTCGCCATGTACGTGAGTTGTTTGAAAACTACCAGCGAGTTCACCGTACTCCTATGTTCACAAAACTCGCAGGATTTAAGCGCTTATCTAGTATCTATGAGGCCGCTTTCATCGGGATCCTCAACTAGAGTCGGCAGGGTTTCACATAACTGTCTGTACCTCCAGAACCCCATTGATTCTCTTCCTTCGTGTCTTGCGGCGATCTTCGCTGCAGAAGTTAGTTATTCAGTCTTTTGACAGGTAGTCGCATTAATTTCGATATACGGTGTATAACAGTCGATTGTATGGAAGTGGGACACGTAACAGAATGGCTGAAAGCAGCTATCATGTCCGGACGTGCCCGTGCGCACACTGTGAATGAAGTTTAGCGAATTTTTGTTGGATCCACGCGGACTAGTCAACGTGTCAATGAGGGATGATGTACTACCCTAAACCACGTTCTACAGCGTAAGAAAGGTGATCGTAAAATGACCACAACGGACAATGCCTGAGGACATCTGGTCGTCGTAGTCGGCTTTAAACCCAACAGGAAATGCTGCCGTCAATAATTGCAGATCCGTCTCATACAGTCTCCTAGTAAACACTGCACACCTTCTAACTAAACCAATTTCCGAGAGAACATAGCGAAAGAAACTGCTTGCAACGGACAGTTGTAGTCGGGTACCTCTCAAAACGCCAGTGCTCACAGAGATTCACACAGCTGTACGATTTCAATGAGCGAACAATTGTGGCGTGTTTTGTGGTTCGACGCTTAGTAACCTTGCCTCTTTTCAGATGATGCAACACATGGAGTGCCCCGACGGCCAATGAGACGTTTAACGCGAGGCGAGACGTATGTGATGTTGTGGTGGTGTCTCTTCGTACCATGACCTAGGCCCACTCATTCCGGTTGCCATGAACATGTACAAGTTCTGTCGTTTCTTCAACACGTTCATCTTGAGTACGCATTATATATTCCCACTCTTCCAAGACCACAGTGCTCGTGTTCCCTGTGTTACATATTATTAGCGTACCGTTTATCGGGGAGTTAACCAACTTTTTGGGCGTCGTTGTGGGTACAAAGGAACATAAGAACTTTGTAATGCGTAGCTTTGCCATTGAGTAAATGAGTGATTCGTCTTTTGTATTGCACAACACACGCAATAACCTTTTGCTGTATGTGAAATAGTGTAATTACTCGTAGAATTCCTGCAATGGATGTGATGAACATGAGATAGCGTAAACGAGAAAATTCCTTAAGAACACGAATAAAGAAGGGTATGAGATTTAAGAGAGAGAAACGGAGTATTTCTTTATTCTACCTTTCGGTCAGGCGGTGAGAGGTAGTGGTGCTCAACCGTCTGCCTTGAGATTGCCCGTAGCAATAAATGTCCACAGGAGCATCTTCTCAGTGGTGGAGAAGAAAGAGGTACATATCACGCCGTCAATAGCGGTTTTCCAGACAGCTTACAAAAGAAGGCACGTTACTGTCGTAATGGAATTGTCTCATGTTAGGCTACGGAGACGTAATATAGAAAAGGTAGACCACGAAAAAAAAAAAAAAAAAGAAAAGAGTGAACTGCTCCTTTCTTCAACAAAAGCTGACCATAGTGGTAGTGAGAGATGCTTTATTTAAATATGTAGTTCGCCTTATTTCTCTACTTTCTCTGTGCGTGTGTGACACCAAGAGCACTCAATGAAAAGGGTGATGGGGGAAAGGGTTCGGGGGGGGGGGGGGGAAGGGAAGGGACATATCGGAGAAGCTAACAGTGCCGCTAAACTGATACAGCTTATGACTTCATGAACAGAAAATAAATGTTATTTAGATGGTCCTACACTGTGCAGAACATCATGTCATTTTGTCCAGCAGACAGACGTTCAAGGAAACCACTTGCCCTCAGGGCGGGAAACTGCCCATAGATTGGTGAGGAATCAGCAATCAGCTTGAGGAAAAAAGCAAAAGACAATGGAAACTACCATGTTGAAGACACATAACATGTATCTACTTGAAAATATGCCCTGTACTTCAAAAAAATGTCCTGGTCATCTGCCCATTGGCAAAAGATTCCGTCTTAGTCCAACAACCGCGTCTACTTTAGGGGACTGCCAAGGTGGAGGTGACCATGAGAAACAGATTGAATAACCAACGAAAGTGTAACACCCTACGAATCGGAGCATGGAATGTCAGAAGTCCGAACGTGATAGGGAAGCTAGGAAACCTGAAAACGAAATGCAAAGGCTCATTCTAAAATTAGTAGGTGTTAGTGAAGTGAAATGGTAACATGATAATGCTTTCAAGTGAGGTGAATCATCAACAGCAGCAGAAAATGCTATCACAGGAATACGGTTCTTTATGAACTGGAAATTTTGGCAGAGAATTACAGTGAACAGTTCAGTGATAGGAATACTGTCGTCAACATTGACAACAAACCAAAACCATTTCAGTTATACCCGCCTACGTCACAGGCAGAAGATGAAGAGGTATAGGTAGTATATGACGATACTGAACGGGTAATTCACTACATAAAAGAACGGTATTCAAATGAAATGGAATGATTGTGGGGCATTGTTGCCGCTAATAATCATAGGGGATTGGAATGCGGTAGCGGGAGAAGGAATACCGGAATTACAGGATAATATAGTCCTCGAAGTAGGAGTGAGAGAAGAGAAAGGCTAATTAAAATCTGCAATAAATTTTCTGCTACCAATAGTGGATACACTACCCATGGAAAGATACAGACTGGGATCACCGTGTACTACTCGTAATTATAAAGAAAAGTCTCAGGCATCAGTGTGGAGAGGAACAGAAGTACTGAGGAATGATGAGATTTGTTTTAAGGTGCCTAAGGCTGAAGATACTGCGATAATTAATACTGCGTTAGGCAGTTCATTTGAAGAGGAATTGTCATCTCTAAAAAGGGACTCACAAATTTTGGACATGCAAATCTACATAGAAGAAAGGAAAACCAGAAAAAATCCATGGATAACAGCCGAATTTTTTATTTATCTTTTTTGTATTTTATTTATTTATTTTAGTCCCATACTTCTTTACAGAGTGTAGGGGAGCGACTCAGGAGACCCTCGCCGCCTTACTAGGCAGGTCCTAGTGGAGGTGGTTTGCCATTGCCTTCCTCCGACCTTAATGGGGATGAATGTTGATGATAAGCACGACACAACAACACCCAGGCATCTCGAGGCAGGAAAAATCCCTGACTCCGCCAGGAATCGAACCCGGGACCCCGTGCTAGGGAAGCGAGAACGCTACCGCGAGACCACGAGCTGCGGACCAAACAGCAGAAATCTTTCAACTAATAAACGAAAGATGAAACCATTCAAGGAAGGGCAGCAATACAGCAGCACAAGTCACTTAGGAATGAGAGAAATAACACGTGCAAGGAAGCCAAGGCGAAATGTCTGCAGGTAAAATGGGAAGATACCTAAGAGAAAACGGCTGTCGGAAAGACTGACATACTATATAGAAAAGTTAAAACAAACTTTAGCGAAATTAAAAACGAAGCCGTCAACATTAAGACTAAAATGGGAATTCCTCTGTTAAATATAGTGCAGGGAGCGGATGCTTGGAAGCAGCACATTTAGGCCTCTACGTGGGGAGGAGTTATTTGCTGACGTTATTGGAGAACAAAAGGGATTTATGGGAGTTATAGGAAAAGCTGTGTATAGGAGAGATTGCACGCCCGTTTGGCCGTGCGGCCTAACGCACAGCTTTCCGGGCGAGAAGGAGCACCGGTCCCCGGCACGAATCCGCCCGGCGGATTTGTGTCGAGGTCCGGTGAGCCGGCCAGTCTGCGGGTGGTTTTTAGGCGGTTTTCCATCTGCCTCGGCGAATGCGGGCTGGTTCCCCTTATTCCGCCTCAGCTACAGTATGTCGGCGATTGCTGCGCAAACAAGTTCTCCACGTACGCGTAGACCACCATTACTCTACCACGCAAACATAGGGGTTACACTCGTCTGGTGTGAGACGTTCCCTGGGGGGGTCCACCGGGGGCCGAAGCGCACAATGACCCCGGGTTCGGTGTGGGGCGGCGGATGGGTGAAGTGGACTGCGGTAGTCGTCGTGGGGTTGTGGACCACTGCGGTTGCGGCGGGGACGGAGCCTCTCCATCGTTTCTATGTCCCCGGTTAACATAACATAGGAGGTATTTGTTAGATTTACTGTCAAAAACAGCAGAAGAGAAAGACAAAATTCCCCCGGAACTGATAAACTCATTGGGCGGGTGGTTGCGGGAGGGGGGGGGGTAGGGGAGGGGTAGTGGCAACCAAACGACTATTGAAGTTGATGTGTAGAGTCTGTGAGTCTGGAGACATAGCATCAGACCTTCACTAATCATCCACCTAATCTTGAAGATTATCGCACACAGTCAGCTTACCAGCTCATGCATCCAAGTTTGTGACCAAAGCAGTATATAGGCGAATGAAAAGAAAATCGAGCAGTTTAGCTTTCGGAAATTGTGATAGATAGTGGAAGCAAGATGGAAGTTCAAAGAATTTGTCGACCTAGAAAAAGCGTTTAACCATGTAACACGGTACAAGGTGTTTCATATTCTTAGAAAAATATGAATACGCTATAGGGAAAGACGGGTAATATACAATACGTGCAATAATCTATAGGTAACAAGAAGAACTGAAGAACAAGAACGAAATTTGTTATAGAATTCTGTGTGAATGAGAGGCAGAGTCTCTCAATTGGACGTCACTTAGGCGGCCTGCCAGTTCCAAGTGTAAGGTTGATACCTGATTGAGGAGAGGGTACTACAGTTTAACATGGAATTCGAAATCCGTGTCGGTCCTGCTGACTCTTCACATCGTTGGTGAGAGAAGGGAAAATTATATGTAGACTGAAATTTGCCATCGTCTGATGGAATTCAATCTTGCGACCCCTCGATTTTCAGACAACCGCCTTTCGGGTATACTACCAAGCCAGACAATGCTAGGACAAAAAGTGTCTGAGACAGGGTTGTAGCCTTTCGTCTCGACTGTTCAACCTATACATCGAAGAAACAATAAAGGAAATTAAAGAAGAATTCGAGAGATTAACATTAAGGCTGAAAAAATAGTTTAGGTACCAATTTAACCCGTTTCGAAAGGCTCAAACGGTATTGATTTTACATCATAACAGCCTAAAAAATAACACGCGGCCTAATAGCCGTGCGTGTAAAAGCCCGGCTTCAGGTAGATTAACGGCGATGGTTGATGTGCCATCTACCCTTGACGTGGTTTTCAGGCGTTTTCCCTCACCCGACTAGATGATTACTGGGATGGTAACCACGCTCCGTCACAGTTACACGATTCGCAAACATTAGAAAACTTTCGCTCACTTCCACATTAATACCACCATACACAGACAGTTGGGGTTCACACATTTCGTTCCGGGAGGAGGGGGCGGGAGTGGTAACGAATTGGTGAAAGGCGTTCGGCTAGCCCTTCAGTTAAACAGAATATACGGTCGGAACATAACATTTTGTGGCAATGAATCATGGACTGTGGGAAATCCGTAAAAGACGAGTACAGAAGCGTTTGCAATGTAGTGGGATAATGAAGATTGCGTGAACTGATATGATAAGGATTTAGGATGTCCTCAGCTGAGACGGCGAAGAGAGAGAAAACCCTGACCAAAATAACCATGGCCACATTGCGTGGATCGGGACCATAACACAAGATAAAGAAGATAGTAGGTACCTAAGAAATAATAACCATTTTAATATTACAGAAAACAAAAAACTATACTCTACCAGAACAGGTCATAAAAGCCCAGCGGTACCGACCGACCGCCGTATCACCCTCAGTCCTCCGGCGTCATCGGATGTGGATATGGAGGGGCATGTGGCCGGCGCACTACTCTCCCGGCGGTATGTCAGTTTACGAGACCGGAGCCGCTACTTCTGAATCGAGTAGCTCCTCAGTTTTGCCTCACAAGGGCTGAGTGCACCCCACTTGCTAACAGAGCTCGGCAGACCCATCGAATTGCTAGCCCCGCCCGCCACCGCCTAATTTCGGTTATCTGACGGGAACCGGTGTTACCATTGCGGTAAGACCGTTTGATATGACAAATAGTAACAAAATGGAATTAACAGAATTAAAAGAGGTTCAAATATATGTAGATAAATTTGAATTAATAGTACTGATTAAGAAGTAGTAATGTTAATGTCAGCGGTATTACAGCGGCTGCTAATAATAATAATAGTTATAGTGGCAGACGCAAAATGTATTTATAGATGTAAGAAAGTGGTATTTTGTGAGGGAGAAAAATTTAGGTACAGCCAGACAACAAAGTTGGAAAACAAGGAAGATATTGTCAGAGAGAAAGATCTTAAAGAGTAAGGAGAACGTACAGGGACAAAGGTATACATTATCGTTGCTTCAGTAAATACGTCATAAACTGGCCTTTGAAGCCGGAGATGTTTCATTTTTCTGATACAATGAGGGAGTTCATCCCAGAGGCGGGTACCTGCTACTGAATAGCACTGCGAGAAAGCAGCTGAATGATGGACAGACAGGATTTTGCTCTGACGAGAACGAGTGTTTCTGCCGTATTGTTCAAGAAAGTGTATTAAGGTCGAAGAGAGATGTGAGGGACAGTGTACGTTGATGAGACAGGAGATAAGGTGTATGGAAATCTATGCCCTTGTCTGTACGCTTATAACAATGCTGTCATAAATGAAAGTTACGGCAGTTACAGGACCTGTTAAATGGAATTAAGAATATGGTGTATACATGACATGAACAGAGAGTAAACAGAAGAAAGACGAAAGATACGAGGTGTATCATAAATGGGATATGTGATAATGTTACCACTAAAATTGGTGGCCACGAAATTCTGCTACCTTGGAAGAAAAATTCCCCGTGACGGACGAAATAAGTAGAACATACAGAGGAGACTAGCGCAGGCTTAGAGGGCATTCGTGGCCCAGAGGAGCATGATACTACCAAAGATTGAGAAATAAATTTCTCAGAATATACGGTCGGAGCACAGCATTCTGTGGCAATGAATCATGAACTGTGGGAAACCCGTAAAAGAAGAGTATCAAAGCGTTTGAAATGTAGTGCTATAGAAGGATGTTGAAGATCGGGTGAACTGATATGATAAGGATTCAGGATGTCCTCTGCTGAGACGGTGAAGAAACAAAGAAAACACTCACCGAGAGGGACATTTTGATAGGACATATTTTAAGACCACATGGAATAATATCCATGGTACTAGAGGGAGCTGCAGGGAGCCGTAGAAAGTAAAACCAATAGCGAAAGACAGAGATTATTATCTAACCATCAAATAATTGGGGACTTAGGGTGCAAATGCTTCTCTGCGATAACGAAGTTGGAACAAAAGTGAAATTAGTTAAGGACCGCATCAAACCAGTCAGAAGACTGAAGACTGAAGAATGAATAAAACAGAATAAAATGTACGACTAATGCGTGTTTTGTAGTTTAACAAAATTAATTATGAAAGCACGGCAGTTTGTAAATAACAATGTAGCATCTCTCCTTATAACGCTTAAAAGGATATTGTTTTATGTCAGTATGTTATAATGATAGTAAACAAGAACGGCAATTCCAGTTATCATTTTCGTAAACAGTTTTAGAGTGAAAATGCCTAAATCTGTATTTTCATTTATTCTCCGCGAGGCACCTTACTTTGTTTGGTGGAGGGTACTATCGCTACTTTTTTTCTTTCCCTAACCTGATCTATTCACGAAAAACACGTGGGCAGAATGAATGCCGGAAAGAAACAAGTACGTCATGGAACAAAAATCAAAATGAAGCTTAGCGATACATGTAACCGGGAGAACATGTGGCAAACGAACAAAGGAGGTTGCCTGCTAGGCTGAAAGAGATAACAAGCGAAAACCTAAAGAAAAGTTACGCTGCGAATCATTCATGAACTGTATAGATGCATTTAATCAAATACCGTAATGCACATTATGAGGTCTTTATCCTGTGATAGGTGTTTAATATGAAATGATAAAATAATCATTACAGACTAATTAATTATGATAAAAGGGATTTCTGTTTTAAAAATAACCTCTTTCATGACTGCATTAACAGTGTCCAGAAAACAAATTTTTTATTGTTTTCTTCACTTCATGGGTCATATCTCACTAATTTTGGGTTTACATACGCGTATGCAATAAATTACCATTTTTATTAGCTTTATTTCACATTAAAGTATTTTAATTTCGCATATTAAGAGACAGCATTTTAATTACATGTGCCAACAACTGTCAACCATTAGTATTTTTTTAATTAGTTACATTCTGCGAATACTAAAGGGATTGAATAATACTCGGCAGTGACTGTTACGGGCTAAAATATGGGTTATTCATATGTATTTCCGTCTGCTAAATTCACAAGTCACCATAAAAATAACGGAGATGAATTGATGCCTTTTTCTTTCGTACCTGATTTGAGGGTAATTTTCTTTTACAGTTGTTATAACAGTTAAACAATAAAATGTAACGCTTTTCATGTGTTTGTAGATTATAAAAATTGTGTATAAACTTTGGTGAGCAGTTTCTCGTTTTCGTGTACTTGCGAAATATAAAACTTGTTAAATCAAATAGCCATGATAATCTGTAAATTCAGCAAATAATTGTTACATTTGTGATGAAATAACAGTTTCGTCACAGATTCGCTCTATGATGACCTGTGTGAAGATCAGCATTATTTTGCTATGAAGGTAGGCATGCTCTACATGCATGTTGCGAATCTTGTTCAGTTTCACTACGAGAATGGCTGAGAAAGCAAAAGAAAAAAGGCCAATGGGTTTTTCTGTGCCTATGTTTTTACGGGATCCTTCGAACCATACAGGTAATTATAAAGTAAAGAGGAACAGTACGATACCCTAATCTTCCATCTACTATTCGAACTATTCCACATTCAGATATTTTACTCCATTCAAATTCACCCACAAATTATGAGCGTGTAGTATACAGTTACTATAGTGTGGAACAAGAAAAAGAACCCAACTGGCGTTCCGCATCCCGTGAGCCTGATTTTGGCGAAGTAGATGATAAATCACACAGACTGAATCAAACGGAATTTGACCTCACTGGTGCTGACACTGTTCATGAGTGCGATGTTCAGTTGTGCAGTGAATTTTGCAGCTGTAGTTCCTTTATTGTTCATTAGAATCCTTTTCAGTGACCGTCCGTCACGATCACTCAGCACACACTTCCGTCCGCGTCGTGACAGCTGATAATATTTGTCTGCTCTCTCTGTATGCGACATAATTCTTCTGTAAGAGCCTCTTGAAACACCAAACTCTTCGGCTCCCTAGATTATGGAAGCACCCACCGCCCGAGCGTGAAAATTTTGCCCACTTTTGAATTCACTTAGTCGCGATATACTGCACTCACTATTACGTAGAAAAATGTTCTGACCATGAATAACACTTACAGAACACTGAGGACATTGAACAGATCTCATCCGTGATCAAATCCAAGAGCGTAAGCTGCAGCATCTGCGTTTATGTTCAAGCCAGCATTTCTCGCTGTGTATCCATATTTTTGCCCAACCCTGCACCTGTCGCAGATTATTTTCAAGGGAACAGAATTACATTCCTGTCCATTTCAGTAGCATCAGCATGAAGGCGACATGTAAAAAACGTCAGATTGGCATGAAGTGTTCGTGTATGGTATGCCTATGATTAGTATATCAGCTCAACGGTACAACGTATCAGTAACGCGGTGTACATAAGGCTTGTAAGTAAGTATTCAAATGGCTCTGAGTACTATTGGACTTAACATCTATGGTCATCAGTCCCCTAGAACTTAGAACTACTTAAACCTAACTAACCTAAGGACAGCACACAACACCCAGTCATCATGAGGCAGAGAAAATCTCTGACCCCGCCGGGAATCGAACCCGGGGACCCGGGCGTGGGAAGCGAGAACGCTACCGCATGACCACGAGCTGCGGACAAGTAAGTATTACACAGTGAGATTCCGCCAAGCAAAAGCATCTGAATGTTGCTTGTGAGAAGATCATGTTGTGCCTAGCGTCAAGAGTAACATTTGCTATTAGTTGTTGAAATTCGACAGTGGTGGCACAGTGTCCTATTGAGATTGTTGCTTAACGTCCCACGATATTGCTCCTCACGTTGCTCAGGATTCCACGACTGTTATGCGAATATGAAATCGATGTGTTAAGAGGAGCCATACTCAGCACCATGCAGAATCTCAACTGCCTTACGCCACTACTGCCCGAGAGGACAGACATATGATTCGCTCAGCCGTACAGAATCGAACAGCCACGTCTCGCATCTTCAGTCAGAAAATGTACATACTTGCAACGATATATGTAACAACGCAGGAAGTACCGCTACACCTTGAAGACGGCTACTATTGCGGCTTACCTTTATGCGTCCCCCAATGAACGGATGTAGCTTCCCCTTGCTTGCAGCCGTTCGGAATACCAGCACAGCAAATTCGTTTTGGTTCACTCGGTTACCCAGACTGTTGCCCTTCAACTACTGACAAGGCTGCCTCCCCTATTCAGGAACCACACGTTTGTCTGGCACCTCAACAGATACCCCTCTGTTGTAGCAGCAACTGCGGTACGGCTATCTGTATCGCTGAGACATGCAAGCCTCCCCAAAACGGCAAGGTCCACGAACCACGGATCTAACCGTTGGTGGGGAGGCTTGCATGCCTCAGCGATACAGACAGCCGTACTGTAGTTGCAACAGTGGTCTAGGGGAGCCGCCACGGTAGCTCAGCGTGTTCGGTCAGAGGGCTCCGTGTTCTCTGTAATAAAAAAACTGAGTCAAGGAATCAACGTTCAACTTGAACGGATGTCTTGTGATGTCCGCCCAGGCCAAACGCAACGAACTACAGCGACAAAAAAAGGGGTAGCGCCTTTGATTTATAATCAAAACGCCCTCAGATCCGGGTTCGAATCCCGCCGCTGCCTAAATTTTGATTAATAATCAGAACTGGCAGACGAATACTTCCGACATAAGAAGTCAGTCCTCATTCTGCCAACGGCCTTGTCAAAGAGGGCGGAGGAGCGGACAGAGGTTCATGGCACTCTCATGTCCTTGGGGTGGGAAATTGCCCCTAAAGACGGAAGAATCAGCAATGATCAACGGCACGAGGATGCAGACGGCCATGGAAACCAGTGCATTAAAGACACGTAACGTGTATCCACAGGACATGTGGCCTGTAATTGAAGAAATGTCAGGATGAACTCTGCAATGGCAAAAGATTCCGGAACAGTGCAACATTCGGATCTTCGGGAGGGGACTGCCAGGGGTGAGGTTACCATGAGAAAAGGATTGAATAATCAACGGAAGGACAACGTTCTACGAGACGGGCATGGAATGTCAAAAGCTTGAACTTTGTAGGGAAACCAGAAAATCTGAAAAGGGAGATGAAAAAGCTCAATCTACATATAGTACGGGTCAGTGAAGTGAAGTGGAAAGAAGACAAGGATTTCTGGTCAGATGAATATAGAGTAATATCAACAGCAGCAGAAAATGGTATAACGGGAGTAGGATACGTTATGAATAGGAAGGTAGGGCAGAGAGAGTGTTACTGTGAACAATTCAGCAATAGGGTTGTTCTTATCAGAATCGACAGCAAACGAACACCGACAACGATAGTTGATAGTTGAGGTATACATGGTGATGATGAAGAAAGTGTATGAGGATACTGGAAAACCTAATACAGTATGTAAAGAGATATGAAAATCTAATAGTCATGGCGGACTGGAATTCAGTTGTATGGAAAGGAGTAGAAGGAAAGGTTACGGGAGAATATGGGATTCGGAAAAGGAATGACAGAGGAGAAGGACTAATTGAGTTCTGTTACATGTTTCAGCGAATACTCTCTTCAAGAATCACAAGAGGAGTAGGTATACTTGGAAAAGGCCGGGTGATATGGGAAGGTTTCAGTTAGATTATATCATGGTCAGACAGAGATTCCGAAATCAGGTATTCGAATGTAAGGCTTACCGAGGAGCAGATATAGACTCAGATCACAATATAGTAGTGATGAAGAGTAGACTCATGTTTAAGACATTAGTCAAGGAAAATCATTATGCAAAGAAGTGAGATACGGAAGTACTAAGAAATGACGAAGTACGATTGAAGTTCTCTAAGGCTATAGATGCAGCAATAAGTATTAGCTCAGTAGGCAGTACAGCTGAAGAGGAATGGATATCTCTAAAAATGGCCATCGCAGAAGTAGGGAAGGTAACTGCGAAGAAACCATTGGTAACAGAAGTAATACTTCAATTGATCGGTGAAAGGAGGGAACTCAGGAATACAGAAATACAAATCGCAGAGGTATGAAATAAATAGGAAGTGCAGGGTAGCTAAGACGAAATGGCTGCAGGCAAAATGTGAAGACATCGAAAAAGAAATGATTGTAGGAAGGACAGACTCAGCATACAGGAAAGTCAAAACAACCTTCGGTGACATTAAAAGCAAGGATAATAACATTAAGAGTGCAACGGGAATTCCACTGTTACATGCAGAGGAGAGAACGGATAAATGGAAAGAATACATTGAAAGCCTCTAGGAGGGGGGGGGGGGGGGAGGGAGATTTGCCTGATGTGATAGAAGAAGAAACAGGAGTCGATTTAGAAGAGATAGGGGATCCAGTCCTAGACTCAGAATTTGACATAACTTTGGAGGTCTTAAGATCAAATAAAGCAGTGCGGATAGATAACTTTCCATCAGAATTTCTACAATAATTGGGGGAAGTGCCAAAAAAAAAAACGACCATTCTCATTGGTGTGTAGAATGTACGACTCTGGATTTGGGAAAAGCATCATCTACACAATTCCGAAGACGCCAGGAGCTGACATGTGCGAGAATTACCGCACAATCAGCTTAACAGCTCATGCTGCCAAGTTGCTGACAAGAATAATATACAGAAGAATGGAAAAGAAAATTGAGCATGCGCTATATGACGATCAGTTTGGCTTTAGGAAAGGTAAAGGCAGGAGGGCGACAATTCTGACGTTGCGGTTAATAACGGAAACAAGATTTTTAAAAAATCAAGACTCGTTTATAGGATTTGTCGACTCGGAAAAAGGATTCAACAATGTAAAATGATGCAAGATGTTTGAAATACTGAGAAAAGTAGGAGTAAGCTGTAGGGAAAGACGGGTCATGTAGAATATGTACAACAGCCAAGAGGGAAAAATAAGAGTGGAATACCAAGAACGAAGTGCTCGCATTAAAAAGGGTGTAAGACAAATATGTAGCCTTTCGCCCCTACTGTTCAATCTGACGGCCGCGGTGGATGAGCGGTTCTAGGCGCTTCCGTCCAGACCCACGCTACGGTCGCAGGTTCCAATCCTGCCTCTGGCATGGATGTGTGTGATGTCCTTAGGTTAGTTAGTTTTAAGTAGTTCTAATTTCTTGGGGATTGATGACCTCGGTTCTTAAGTCCCATAGTGCTCAGAAACATTTGAACCATTTGTTTTTTGTTCAGTCTGTACATCGAGGAAGCAATGATGGAAATAAAAGGAAGTTTCCGGAGTGGAAAGGATATCAGTGACACGATTCGCTGATGACATAGCTATCCTGAGTGAAAGTGAAGAAGAATTACATGATCTGCTGAACGGAATGAACAATCTAATGAGTACAGAGTATGGACTGAGAGTAAATCGAAGAAAGACGAAGGAAATGAGAAGTTGTAGAAATGAGAACAGCGAGAATCTTAACATCAGGTTTGATGGTCACGAAGTAGATGAAGTTAAGGAATTCTGCTACCTAGGCAGTAAAACAACCAATGACGGACGGCGCAAGGAGGACATCAAAAGCAGACCAGCAATGGCAAAAAGGTCACTCCTGGCCAAGAGAAGTCTTCTGATATCAAATATCAGTCTTAATTTGAGGAAGAAATTTCTGAGAATGTACGTCTGGAGTGCAGCATTGTAAGGTAGTGAAACATGGACTGTGGGAAAACCAGAACAGAAGCATTTGAGATGTGGTGCTACAGACGTATGTTGAAAATTAGCTGGATTAATAAGGTAAGGAATAAGGAGGTTCTGCGTAGAATTGGAGAGGAAAGTAATATGTGAAAAACACTGATAAAGAGGTGGGACAGGATGATAGAACATCTGTTAAGACATGAGGGAATGACCTCCATGGTACTAGATGGGTCTGTAGAGGGAAAAAACTGTAGACGAAGACAGAGATTGGAATACATCCAGCAAATAATTGGGGGCGTAGGATGCCAGAGCTACTCTGAGATGAAGAGGTTACCATAGGAGAGGAATTCGTGGCGGGCCGCATCAAACCAGTCAGAAGACTGATGACCAAAAAAAGAAACTGTAGTTGCAAGCATAAGAGAGGGGTATCTGTTGAGAGGTCAGACAAACGTGTGACAAAGACGGGTGACAGCATTGTCAGTAGTTGAAATGCAACAGTCTGGGTAACCGAATGAACCAAAACGACTTTGCTGTGCTGGTATTCCGAACGGCTGAAAGCAAGGGGAAACTACATCTGTAATTGTTTCCGAGGACATGCAGCTCTACTGAATGATTAAATGATAATGGCATCTTATGGGTAAAATTTTCCGGAGGTATAATAGTCCCCCATTCGGATTTCCGCTCGGGGACTATTCAGGAGGGTGTTCACTATCAGGGGAAATAAAACTGGTGTTCTTCGGATCGGTGTGTGGAATGTCAGATCGCTTTATCGGCTAGGTAGACTAGAAAATGTAACAAGGGAAATAGATGCGTTAAAGTTAGATATAGCGGGAATTAGTGAAGTTCGTTGGTAGTAGGAACAAGACTTCTAGTCAGGTGAATACAGGATTATAAATGTAAAATCAAATAGGGGTGTTGAAGGATAGGTTTAATAATGAATAAAAAACAGGGACGTGGATAAACTACTACGAACCGCATAGTGAAGGCTTTGTTGTAGACAAGATAGACACGATGCCCACACCGACCACAGTTTGCATGTCAACTGGCTCTCCAGTTGATGAAGAGATTGAAGAAATGTACGAGGTGTGGCTAGAAAAAAACCGGACTAGTACTGGTGAAACAATAAAACGAATGCAATAAGGCTGAAAGTCACGTGGCCTGTCACGTGACTCTCGCTCCGCCTACTGCTCGAGTTTCATCTGCCTCCTGCACTCAGTCTGCCCGTGGCGTCTGTTTTAAGTAGTTGACGTTTTGTCTGTGCGTCGGAAAATGTTGAGTGTACAGAAAGACCAGCGTGTTAACATCAAATTTTGTTTCAAACTAGGAAAATCTGCAAGTGAAACGTTTGTAATGTTACAACAAGTGTACGGCGATGATTGTTTCTCGCGAACACAAGTGTTTGAGTGGTTTAAACGATTTAAAGATGGCCGCGAAGACACCAGTGATGACACTCGCACTGGCAGACCATTGTCAGCAAAAACTGATGCAAACATTGAAAAAATCGGTAAACTTGTTCAACAAGATCGCCGTTTAACAATCAGAGCAGTGTCTGAGTTAACAGGAGTTGACAAGGAAAGTGCCTTATGGCATTCGTTTTATTGTTTCACCAGTACTAGTCCGGTTTTTTTCTAGCCACACCTCGTATGGTGAGATAAAAGAAATTATTCAGATGGTAAAGGGAGACAAGAATTTAATAGCCATGAGTGACTAGAAATCGACAGTAGGAAAAGGAATGGAAGGTAAGGTCGTAGATGAATATGGACTGGAGGAAAGGAACGAAAGAGCAAGTCACCTGGTAGATCTTTGAACACACCATAATTGAATCGTAGCTAACACTTGGTTTAAGGATCATGAAAGAAAATTGTATATGTGGAACAAACCTGGAGACACCGGAAAGTGTCAGATTCATTAGATAATGGTAATACTGACATTTAGGAACTAGGTTCTAAACTGTAAGACATTTCTAAACAGTAAGACTGCACTTCAAAACTGAAGAAACTGCATAAAGGTAGGAAATTACGGTGATGGGACCTGGATAAACTGACAGAACCAGAGGTTTTGGAGAGTTTCAGAGGAAGCATTAGGGAACGACTGACAATAACAGGTAAAAGGAATGCAGTATAAGAAGAATGGGTAGCTTTAAGAGATGAAATACTGAAGGCAGCAGAGGATCAAGTAGGTAAAAAGACGAGGGCCAGTAGAAATACTACTGAGTCTAATTAATGAAAGGAGGAAATATAACAATGCAGTAAATGAAGTAGACAAAAGGGAATATAGACGAGGCTTTAGGAGAAAAGGGACCTATTTGTGTGAATATCAGAAGCTCAGATGGAAAACCAGTCCTGAGCAAATAAGGGGAAGGAGAAAGGTGGAAGGAGTATACAGAGGGTCTATACAAGGGAGATGTACTTGAGGACAATATTACGGAAATCGAAGAGAACATGCATGAGGATGAGAAGGGAGATATGATACTGAGTTAATAATTTGACAGACCGCTGAAAGACTTAATCAAAATAAGACTCCGGGAATAGATAACATTCCGTCATAATTACTAACAGCCTTGGAAGAGCCAGCCATGACAAAACTCTTCCATCTGGTGACTGAGACTTCAAGAGGAATATAATAATAACAACTCCAAAAAAAGCAGACGCTGGCACTTGTGAATATTAACGAACTATCGGCTCAATAAGTCATTGTTGCAAAACGCTAACACCAATTCTTTACAGACAAATGGAAAAACTGGTAGAAAATGACCTAGGGGAACGTCAGTTAGGATTCCGGGGAAAATTAGGAAGACGTGAGGTAATACTAACCATACCACTTCTCATAGAACTTAGGTTAAGGAAAGGCGAACGTACGTTTATAGCATTTGTATATTTAGAGAAAGTTTTTGACAATGATGACTGGAATATTCTCTTTCAAATTCTAAAGGTGGCAGGGGTAAATTACAGGGAGCGAAAGGCTATTTGCAATTTATACGGAAACCAGAAGGCAGCTATAAGACTGGCAGGAAGGTGGAGCAATGGTTGAGAAGGGAGTAAGACAGGGTTGTAGCTTATTCCCGATGTTATTTAGTCTGTATGTTTAGCAATCAGTAAAGGAAACAAAAGAAAAATTTCGAGTAGAAATTAAAGTCCAGGGAGGAGAAATGAAAACTTTGAGGTTTGCTGATGACGTTGTAATTCTGCCAGAGACAGCAAAGGACTTGGAAGAGCAGTTGACCGAACAAGCAGTGTCTAGAAAGAAAGATACAAGACGAACTTATAAAAAAGCAAAACGAGGATAAAGGAATGCAGTCGAATTAAATCAGTTGATGCCGAGAGAATTAGATTAGGAAATAAGATACTTAAAGTAGTAGATAAGCTTTGCTTTTTGCGAAGCAAAACAACTGATGATTGTCGAAGTAAAGAAGATATAAAATGTAGACTGGGGATGGCAACGAAAGTGTTTCTGAAGAAAAGACAATTGTTAACATCAAGTATAGATTTAAATGCCAGGAAGTCCTTTTGGAAAGTATTTGTTTGGAGTGTGGCCATGTATGGAAGTGAAACATGGACAATAAATAGTTTACACAAGAAGAGAACACAAGCTTTGGATATGTGGTGCTACAGAAGAATGCTCAAGGTAAAGCACATAACTAATGAGAAGATACTGAATATAAATTGGGAGAAGAGAAATTTGTGGCACAACTTGACTAGAAGAAGGGATCGGTTGATAGGACACATTCTGAGGCTTCAGGTAAAATCGTAGAGGAAAACAGAGAGATGAATACAGTAAGCAGATTCAAAATGATGTAGGTTGCAATAGTTACTCGGAATTGAAGAGACTTGCACAAGATGGAATAGCATGGAGACCTGCATGAAACCAGTCTTTGGACTTGCTCTGAAAAGCTAATCATTTGCATATCAAAGCATCTTCTTCCTGTCGGTTAAATTTCGCGTCTGTAGCACCTCATCTTCCTGGTGTAGCAATTTTAATCGCCAGTAGTGTATATGTAAACAGCAGAATACGGCGCTGCGTTTGGCAAAGCCTATACAAGACAATAAGCGTGTAAAGTAGTTGTTAGATCGGTTTCTGCTGGTACAATGGCAGGTTATCAAGATTTAAGTGAGTTTGAACATGATGTTACAGTCGGCGCACGAGCAATGGGCCACAGCATCTACGATGTAGCGATGAAGTAGAGGATTTCGGATTCGACCATTTCACGATTGTACCGTGAAATGAGGAATCCGGTAAACATCAAATCTCCGTCATCACTACGGCGGGAAAAAGATCCTGCAAGAACAGGACCACTGACAACTGAAGAGAATCGTTCAATTTGACAGAAGTGCAACCCTTCCGCAGATTGCTGCAGATTTCAATATTGGGCCATCAACAAATGTCAGAGTGCGAAACGTTCAATGAAACATCATCGATATGGGCTTTCCGAGTCGAAGGCCCACTCGTGTACGCTTGCTGACTGCACAATACGAAGCTTTACGCCTCACCTGGGCCTCTCAACAACGACATAATTGGACTGTTGATGACTAGAAATATGTTGCCTGGTCGCACGAGTCTCGTTTCAAATTGTATCGAGCGGATGGACGTCCATCAATCCATGGAACCTGCATGTCAGTGCATGTCATCAGGGGGCTGTTCAATCTGGTGGAGGTTCTGTAATCGTGTGGGGCGCGTGCAGTTGGAGTGATATGTGACTCCTGATAGGTGTAAATAAGACTGTGACAGGTGAGACGTACATAAGCGTCCTGTCTGATTATCTACATACATTCATGTCCATTGTGCATTCCGACGAACTTGGGCAATCCCAACAGGACAGTGCGACACCCCACACGTCCAGAATTTCTACAGCAGTGGTGCCAGTTACATTCTTCTGAGTTTAAACACTTCCTCTGGCCACCAGACACCCCAGATAAGAACGTTATTGAGCGTATCTAGGATGGCTTACAACGTGACGTTCAGAAGATATCTGAACCTCCTCGTACGGATTTATGGCCAGCCCTGCAGGATTCATGGGTCATGGTGTCAGTTTCCTCCAGCACTACTGCAGATACTAGCTGAGTCCGTGCCACGACTTGTTGTGGCATTTCTGCGTTCTCGCTGTGATCCTATACGATATTAAGCAGGTGTACCAGTTTATTTGACTCTTTAGTGTATGTACTTAATTTCGGACTCTGTACCGCCCAAATCGCCTTCAATATAATCGTTTCTTATTCCCACAATAGTGTACACGCATAAGAAGTAAGGTTTTGTTATTTTCCGTCATTCCTCACGTTTAAATTTTAACGTCTAGTATCGTACTTTTCCCGGGAAAGCGTTGGTGTTTTGTGGTTGATCTTAGGATGTCGAGGCGTCTGGAGTATCTGCTCCTTTATCTGCGCACACGCTGCCACCCGCAACTCACAGCTCCAAGCGAGATGGAAGTCGTGCACGCCGGGGCCTCCACTGAACGGCAGGCCGACTCAAGGCCAAACCACAGTATTTTCAGCAAATAGCGGCCCTATTTTTAGTTGCTTTCAGCGACGGAAACATTGACATCGACAGAGTTTATTTTTCGCAATGAAGTATACGAGATTCCGCAAGTCTTTAAAGAACTCTTACTTTTAAAATGTTGTTACGAGAGTTAAGGGTTCTGCAAAGCAACTACCCATCCATCGACGAGAGAGGGCCCAGCGTGTCTGTTCATTTTCTGGAAACGGTGTTTGAAGTTGATAGGTGACTTTTTTTTTTTTTTTTTTTTTTGATCCATCGCAAAGCTTCGTGAAGCTGACTACAGTATTCAACATTTGACTATAAACTCAACTGTGTAACTAATATTCCATTTCCAGTTGCGTTCGTTGTGCTTGAACTATGAACTTCACAGAACTATGAATGATGAAGACCTGGACGATAAGCTGCCCGTTAGGGTTCATCCAATCCAATAGAAGAGCGGCGCGATGATGTTATGCTGCGTTTTTTTGCAGCGACAGCAACGACGTTATGGTGCTTTGGCATCTGAGCATCGATGCTTTACTCTGCAGTGTGTGCGTCTTGGTGATTACTAATTAGAAACTCTTATTCTGCCGTGAAAGTATTTTAAAGGAAAGGAAAGTAACTGGGTCAAAGACTGAAGATGCCCTAGTTACAAAACTGCTACGTAATGATTCGGCAGAGACTGCAGTTCCCTTACATCAAAATACTCAGCAAAATCCCTGAACAAAATTCCAAAATCTGTCGATAATGTTTAGATTCACTAAATATGGCACCCGCCGCAAAAGTTTACACATTTCAACCATACCTACGTCTAAGATTATTTATATATGATAAACCCAATTTGGTAAACTATTTTTGAGAACTAGTTGTTAACACTCTAAACAGAAAATCACATTCACAGCATTCTGCTTCCCATTCTTATTGGAAAATTACTTTCTTGAACTTACCTCGTTTCTGTTGCGTGACAGTGTGGTTCTCGTTACATTGTTTCTGCCACCTTTTACAACAGCGACTATGCGTTGTGTACACACTTATTTCAACAGAAGCATCGTACCTGCTAATCAGGTTTTGGAGCACGGATACCAGTTAGTCCAACATGTGCCTCACGTCATAATCTGCTTATGAGGGTTTATCTCTCAATATATATTGCCACATAATACGAAGTAGCCCAAATAAACGTGGTACAAAAGTGCCCCATGCCATAACCTGCTGTTTCGTAAAAACGTAAGGTGCTCTAATAGATGGTAGACCATACAAAGTTGGCACAGAGGTACAGTGGCGTGCGAAACTTATGGATGAAAGTAACTTTTGGTGCCAGGGATGCTAAGTAATACTGCACGATGAAACTTGGACCATACTCAGGCAGAACTGCTGCGGTATAGTCCAGGAAGTAATGAAGAAATACACAGTGACACGAATCACATTTGTTGTTTTAGTCTTCAGTCCTGAGACTAGTTTGATGCAGCTCTCCGTGCTACTCTATCACGTGCAAGCTTCTTCATATCACAGTACCTACTGCAACCTACATCCTTCTGACTCTGCTTAGTGTATTCATCTCTTGGTCTCCCTCTACGATTTTTACCCCCCACACTGTCCTCCAGTACTAAATTGAGGATCCCCTGATGCCTCAGACATGTCGTACCAACCGATCCCTTCTTCTAGTCAAGTTGTGCCACAAATTTCTTTTCTCCCCAATTCTATTCAATACCTCCTCATTAGTTAAGTGATCTACCCATCTAATCTTCAGTATTATTCTGTACCACATTTCGAAAACTTCTGTTCTCTTTTTGTCTATTTATCGTCCACGTTTCACTTCCATACATGGCTACACTCCATACAAATACTTTCAGAACAGACTACCTGACATTTACATCTACACTCGATGTTAACAAACTTCTCTTCTTCAGAAACGCTTTCCTTGCCATTGCCAGTCTACATTTTATATCCTCTGTACTTCGACTATCATCAGTTATTTTGCTCCCTAAATAGCAAAACTCATTTACTACTTTAAGTGTCTTATTTCCTAATGTAATTCCCCCAGCATCACCCGATTTAATTCGACTACCTTCCATTATCCTTTTGTTGATGTTCATCTTATATCCTGCTTTCAAGACACTGTCCATTCCGTTCAACTGCTCTTCCAGGTCCTTTGCTGTCTCTGACAGAATTAGAGTATCATCGGCGAACATCAAAGTTTTTATTTCTTCTCCGTGAATTTTAATTCCTACTCCGAATTTTTCTTTTGTTTTCTTTACTGCTGGCTCAATATACACATTGAATAACATCGGGGCTAGGCTACAACCCTGTCTCACTCCCTTCCCAAACACTGCTTCCCTTTCATGGCCCCCGACTTTTATAACTACATTTTACCACTGCGACCTCAAGAATTTGAAAGCGAGTATTGAACATTGTCAAACGCTTTCTCGAAGTCGACAAATGCTAGAAACTAAGGTTTGTCTTTCCTTAATGTGTCTTCTAAGATAAGTCGTAGGGTCAGTATTGCCTCACTTGTTTCAACATTTCTACGGAACCCAAACTGATCTTCCCCGAGGTCAGCTTCTACCAGTTTTTTCATTCGTCTGTAAAGAATTCGTATTAGCATTTTGCAGCCGTGACTTACTAAACTGATAGTTCGGTAATTTTCACATCTGTCAACACTTACTTTCTTTGGGATTATTCAAATACAATAATTACTCTGAAATCACCTCGATTTATGATGGTTCCCTGAACATCACAAAATGCGGGATATGGTTCTTAATTGTGTGTACGGTCACTACGCATTGCATGCTCTGAACCTTGCTGGCCAAACGGTTGGTAAGAAGTTCTTGTTGTAGGGCGTCCGAATCCTTCGCCAGTACGGGCGACAACAGGTGGATGATCTTTGGTGCGTGCGGATGTGATATAATACGGGTCCCCAAAGAATCCGACCGTTCGCGATGCGATTTATGTCGAGGGAAGGAACAGGCCAGTCCATTTGCCTAATATACTCTCGTCCCATATACTATCGCTTCTCCTCCTGCGTAATTCAATACTGTTATCAATAAATATGAGGTCAGGGCTGAATGAAACCAAGAAAAGACACACATGGGGAAGGAATACATTGTCTCAACGACGTGGCGAATGTACCTTGTTCAAGAATTATTCCTCCCCGCATCATAATGCGAATACCACCAAACGTTCGTGATCAACAGTGTTCGTGGGTGCATAACTTATTCTACCTCTCGCCATAAGAGGGCAGATAATGCCACTCATTAACACTGTCAAACATGTTCGATAGTATTCCTTGGTACATTACGTGTTTTAGCATCTCTCCTTATGAGGGAACGTTACTCACGCAGGACTCTGTTAAACAGAATGCGTATTTCTTCCAGTTACTATATTGTAACAAATAAGCCCACGGTCACAAATATTAAGTCAAATTTGACCTGGTTTCGAAGCTACTATGAGCGTCGTCTTCAGAATTAGACTAACTGTACTAAACCATTAGGTATATAGTACATTAATAAAATTAAAGTGTGTACTGACTCGAAAAGATGCAGTACTTACAAGTGACATATTAAAAAATATCTAAGCCGAAAAGGCGACGTCATGAACACTTGTGAGATGGCGAGCAGCTAAGGGCTGCTCGTACTGTGAACAAGGGTTGCAACAAGACTCTTGTCGCCTTTCCGGTTTAGATCTTTTTTAATATGTGACTTGTAAGTAGTGCATCTTTTTCGCCATAATATAGGCAAACGTAAATTATCTCCATTGGCTGCTGGTTTCAGTGTGCCGCGGTAAATGTGACAATAACATTACCACTATCTTATCTCTTAGAAACAACTGTTTCCCACTTTCGGAAACGAAAGAGAGATTTTATCCTGTCCAAGCTTTTATTTCTACTTCACAATACAGTTTGCGTTAGTCACACTAAATAAAAAAATAATCAAAGGAAACGAAACATCACAATCCCACATCACGTAATGTTGAACATATCTGTAGTTTAATTGCCAGTAATGAGCACAACTATGAGAAATAAATAAAATAAACATAGTGGTCTGAATAGTAGTGAAATTCCAAATAATTGGGCCACTGATTTCCTGTCAGGAACAATTCCATACATAACTGAAAAAGACCTTGGTGCAGTTATATAAGTACCAAACGACCGAATATACGACACAAATTTCTGAGAGCATTACATCTCGTAATGTGAATCAGCATCGTTTCAGTTGTGGCTTCGTTACTGTGGAAAGAGTCTCTGACGGACAAAATCACAGCAGAAGACAACACTAAAATGGGACAGCTAATAAGGAAAATCGTCCACCATCATCTGCTTACACTAACATGGCTATGTGATTATCTTCCCATTTGCGGTAAACTAGTTTCATCCTATTCTAACATTTTTTTATGCGGTTGGTGACAACTTTAGTGAGTATGTGGTACATTGTAGGTAGAAGAATAATCGTTCTATAGTTCCTTAGGCCTTTCTGTTTTCTTTCGTGTGAAGTAGAAGAGTTAGAGCATTACACCCCTTTAGAGAAATTACCTACCTCCACATGTATTTAGTAAACAGTTTTACAGGATCCTTTTGTATTACTATGCCACCTTCAGTAATAATTGCCATAGAGACACCAACATTTCCAATGACTTATCTTCATACATCCAATGGTTTTTTTGTCCTCATATGGCATTACTTGCAGAATGTCTGTTTCATAATTCGTACTTTGAACACTATAAAATAAAGACATTTGGAGTGCACCTAATTTTTTCTTGCCCTTGTTAATCATTATCCCTTATAACACCTTTACCGTTGAAATGTGACCATCCAAAGTAGGATCTTAATGTTTCAGTTCCTCATCTTCCAGTTTTCCAAGTATTCTCTCGCATCCTCACGAAGACGATTCCAAACAGCCTTGTTTAATTCAGCCTATAAAAGATAGGTCTCGGTACTACTTGCTTCAAACACTCGCTTTTTCTTCGGTCCCAGATTTTCTTCTCTTTTCCATTGTTCGTGCCCACCAGCATCTTATGTCGATTGTTTTAGTATCATTGTTAAATAATTATTCGTTTCGGCTGTACCTGTGTAATCTGCATTTATTAAGATGCTGACATTGTTGCTTATTTCGAAATGGTACACCTCCCTACTCTTAGACATTCACATAATCTATATTTCTGTATTCGGCCTACTTAGCCCCTTTGATCCTAGCATCATATATATCTTTAGTCCGCGCTTTTATTTCTTAATAAAACATGTCCGGTTTCATTTTTGTGTTCCAGTGCTTTCTGTGAAGCCCTTATTCTATTTTAGCTCTTCGTTAAGATAAGAAAAAAATGAGGTGGACTGATAAGGTAAGGAATGAGGAGGTTCTCCGCAGAATCGACGAGGAAAGGAATTTATGAAAAAGAGACCAGATGATAGGACTTCTGTTAAGACATCAGGGAATAACTTCCATGATACTAGAGGGAGCTGTAGAGGATAATAGCTGTAGAGGTGCAGAGCAAGACAGAAGTTGGGATACATCCAGGAAATAATTGAGGAAGTAGGTAGCAACTGCTGCTCTGAGATGAATAGGTTGGCAGAAGAGAGGAATTAGTGAGAGGACACATCACATCAGGTAGGATGCTGATGACTCACAAAAGAAAGATAACCTACGTGTACAATCCGTTTATCAGAGTTTGTAGTTTCATTTCTCTGTCACGGAAGATTTTTGGTATTGTTACAAGCTGTTTCTTGTTGTCTTTGTCATTGCTTTTGAACAGTCCCTTTTGTTCAAGGCTAATAATGTACTCGTCTCTAAACTATTAGAAAGATTAAAATGAGGATATAATACACTCCTGGAAATGGAAAAAAAACACATTGACACCGGTGTGTCAGACCCACCATACTTGCTCCGAACACTGCGAGAGGGCTGTACAAGCAATGATCACACGCACGGCACAGCGGACACACCAGGAACCGCGGTGTTGGCCGTCGAATGGCGCTAGCTGCGCAGCATTTGTGCACCGCCGCCGTCAGTGTCAGCCAGTTTGCCGTGGCATACGGAGCTCCATCGCAGTCTTTAACACTGGTAGCATGCCGCGACAGCGTGGACGTGAACCGTATGTGCAGTTGACGGACTTTGAGCGAGGGCGTATAGTGGGCATGCGGGAGGCCGGGTGGACGTACCGCCGAATTGCTCAACACGTGGGGCGTGAGGTCTCCACAGTACATCGATGTTGTCGCCAGTGGTCGGCGGAAGGTGCACGTGCCCGTCGACCTGGGACCGGACCGCAGCGACGCACGGATGCACGCCAAGACCGTAGGATCCTACGCAGTGCCGTAGGGGACCGCATCGCCACTTCCCAGCAAATTAGGGACACTGTTGCTCCTGGGGTATCGGCGAGGACCATTCGCAACCGTCTCCATGAAGCTGGGCTACGGTCCCGCACACCGTTAGGCCGTCTTCCGCTCACGCCCCAACATCGTGCAGCCCGCCTCCAGTGGTGTCGCGACAGGCGTGAATGGAGGGACGAATGGAGATATGTCGTCTTCAGCGATGAGAGTCGCTTCTGCCTTGGTGCCAATGATGGTCGTATGCGTGTTTGGCGCCGTGCAGGTGAGCGCCACAATCAGGACTGCATACGACCGAGGCACACAGGGCCAACACCCGGCATCATGGTGTGGGGAGCGATCTCCTACACTGGCCGTACACCACTGGTGATCGTCGAGGGGACACTGAATAGTGCACGGTACATCCAAACCGTCATCGAACCTATCGTTCTACCATTCCTAGACCGGCAAGGGAACTTGCTGTTCCAACAGGACAATGCACGTCCGCATGTATCCCGTGCCACCCAACGTGCTCTAGAAGGTGTAAGTCAACTACCCTGGCCAGCAAGATCTCCGGATCAGTCCCCCATTGAGCATGTTTGGGACTGGATGAAGCGTCGTCTCACGCGGTCTGCACGTCCAGCACGAACGCTGGTCCAACTGAGGCGCCAGGTGGAAATGGCATGGCAAGCCGTTCCACAGGACTACATCCAGCATCTCTACGATCGTCTCCATGGGAGAATAGCAGCCTGCATTGCTGCGAAAGGTGGATATACACTGTACTAGTGCCGACATTGTGCATGCTCTGTTGCCTGTGTCTATGTGCCTGTGGTTCTGTCAGTGTAATCATGTGATGTATCTGACCCCAGGAATGTGTCAATAAAGTTTCCCCTTCCTGGGTGTTCTTATTTCAATTTCCAGGAGTGTATGATTAAGTGCACTTCAGTAACCACTGATAGCGACTACAGCCCCACATATTCCGCTTCAAACCACACAGCTATAGCGCAGTATCGTCGAAGCAGGGAAGGGCAACATTTAAGTGTGTCGTTACAGAGGGAGCACAATCTCGACTAGGGAAAAGGTACCATCTAGGCATCCGCCGTAAGTCACGTACAACCTAAATTTGGATGACCCGACGCGGATATGAACAGCAGACCTCAGCAGTACTTTTACAGTCCCATAGCACTACACCAACTTGGTCGGTGATAAAATGTAAACCAGTCGCGAAATAACGTAAGGCTCTGTTATCATCCGTTATCCTTGATTTTGACTTGGTTTTGGATGTCCGTAACAGTGTCCAAGAGTTAAGCTATATTTTTCTGTCTCGTCGTCGTAAAAGAAAGGGGAATTAATCAAGTGACAAATTAAATACAGAATCACGAACTTCGATAATACTCGATGAGTATAGCCGAATGTGGATCTGTCGCCCGAAGTCTAATGATCGGTCTGGGGTAGATTTTGCCCTGCTCCGTAACCCGATGATGTGTCTCTTAAGTAGTATTTGCGAATTGTCCATTGAAACATTAGAAAATAGGCAACAGGTATTGCGGCTGCTAGTTAAGTTTGAGTCGCATGCTGACGCATTAAGGATTCCCCACCGCGCAGTACTTACCGCACTCTACCCGTTAGCACGCGGTAACTTAAGTAATCTGCTAGCCAAAATCTTACAGCAGGATAAGACGATCGCACAACTGAGGCAGTTGGTCGTGAAGGGTAAATTACCAGACCATATGCGCAAAGAGCTAGACTTTAGATATTATTGGCGGGTGCAGGACTCCCATGAATCGTTGTTTGAAAATGTAGAGCGGTTCCTGAGGCAGCACCGGCACTACGTATGGATGTTCCCTAGGCGACTCTAGTTGCTAATGTCTTGGAAGGTATTCGGCCTGAAGATAGGTCTAAGATCGCACCCTTTCCTCGTCCGGTCACTCTTCGTAAGTTATAGAATCTTGTTAACTCTGTTATGAAATTGTCTTGTGCTGACAACCACCGAAATGAGTTAACGGAGGGACCTCAAAGATTATGTAACTCACGGTCGAGAAGGTGGCATGATAGGTAGAGCACGAGGGTCAATGAAATCAGGGGCTTGTTATAGATGCGGTGCACCTGACCATTTAGTACGATGATGCCCAGTTCCAAGGACGCCTCGCGCTGAGAAATGACACCAAGCGGGGGTGGGCTCGCATCCTCGGTGATAGGGGTTGTCTATTATACAGGCAGCCACCACGCCTACCTTACCATTTGTTTGTGCGGCTATAGGGCATGAACCGTGGTGTTGGTTACTAGATTCAGGCAGCTCTGTGTCACTCCTTAATTACGAGTGGTTTATTGAATATGGACACATGTAGATTATCTCCACTACGTCACTCGATTGAGAAATGTGGCGTGGCCAATGGCCAAGAGTTACCTCTGTGCGTGGAAGTGCGGTGGTCTCGCGGTTCTAGGCGCGCAGTCCGGAACCGTGCGACTGCTACGGTCGCAGGTTCGAATCCTGCCTCGGGCATGGATGTGTGTGATGTCATTAGGTTAGTTAGGTTTAAGTAGTTCTAAGGGACTTATAACCACAGCAGTTGAGTCCCATAGTTCTCAGAGCCATTTGAACCATTTTTGAAGATCTTTTCTTGTGTGAATTTTCATGACCTGTCAGGTTTTAGTAGTTAAGGGTCTGGTGCCTGACTTAATATAGGGCATGATTTCATCCGGAACACCGGTATGTTGTTAGATTTTGGCACCCGGACCTTGTATTGCAAATTTTCCTCCAACGATCGAATAGCCTCATGTGGGGAAGGGACATGACACCAGTAGTAACACGTGTCCGCTTGGGATAGACCACCTCTCTAATCAACAAGGGAAACACTTAAAAGAACTTCTGGGAGAATTTTCTGACGTACTTTGTAACAGACTGGGAATCACCGACGTCATTGGGTACCATATTCGTGTCATGGATGACGTGCCGGGTCGCCCCTCTCCATAACGCTTGTCACCACCTAAGATAAAGATATTGCGGCACAAAATTGAGGGCTTGTTAAAAGACGGAGTCATGAGACCGTCCACCTCCTCTATGCTTCCCCCATTTTGTTAGTACCTAAAGATCAGGGGCAGGATTTATGACCTGTGATTGATTACAGGCTTCTCAATAAAAAAGTGATCTTGGAATCGGTGCCACTGCCTGATCTCCACAACTGTTTCACCTGGTTTTCGGGAGCATCTTGGTTTACGGTCCTAGATCTTATACAGGCTTATTCTCAGATACCCGTAAATGAGGACTCTAAGCATCTCACCGCCTTCACCACGGACTGGAATTTATATGGGTTTAACCGGGGTTCTTTTAGTTTGTCACCCGGTGCAGCAGTTTTATCCCGTTTATTGGATAAAATTTTAAGTGATTTTAGTTTAAATGTGTCTTCAATTATTTGGACGATGTTGTCATATTTAGTGCCTCCTTAGAAGAGCGTCTAGAGCACATCCGGAAGGTACTATCTAGGATCAGGGATGCAGGGCTGACTGTGAAGCCCTGAAAGAAAATCTTGTCCAAGTGCCAGGTGTCATTTTTGGGTCACCTGGTGTCCGGAGACGGAATAAGCATTGATCAGGAACGCACTAAGGCGTTGAGGAATTTTCCGCAGCCAAGAAATAAGAGGGAGGTTGCCCGATGTGTAGGAATGGCTAATTATTTTCGCAGATTTGTCCCAAACTTTACGTAACTTGCAGCTCCGTTAAATTTGTTATGCAAAAATAATGCGGAATTCGTTTGGGCTGAAAGTCAGCATGCAGCCTTTGAAGGAATTAAAACTGCGATTGCCAACCCACCGCTTTTAGTGGTACCTGACTTTAAGAAAAGATTTTTGGTCCAGACTGATGCTTGCAATACTGGTGTGGCGGTAGTTCTTTCACAAAAATAGCAAGATATCAGGCGTCCGTTATAATTTGCTTCCAGACGTTTGGAGGGGCCTGAGCTCAATTACTCGGTATATGAGTGCGAAACTTTAACTGTATTATTGCCCTAGAAAAATTTCGGATGTGTCTCGAACATCGTGAATTTGACCTAGAGGCAGATAATCAGGCCTTTGTTGGGTCCTAGCTCGTCCTATGAAGACAGGCGTACCGCAAGGTGGGTGGTAAGCATTTCGGCCTTCCATATTAAGCTTCGGCACATTAGAGGTTCTGATAATCAGGTCGCTCACGCCTTTAGCAAAATGTTCCAAAAGCACGAGCTTGATGAGGAAACGCCAGGCAATCACCTAGGATTTACGATCCTTGCCGAGGTATCCCAACTGTTTAATAATTTGAATACTGAACAAGAACAAGACCCATTGTGGGGGGCCTCAGTAAACAAATACTAGATGGACAGGAATCCAGTGACTATTTCCTTAAGAACAGCATTCTGCGTAACCGCAGGGGTAGGTATGGAGAAGCTATAATTTGTCTCCCACGAACCTTATTAATTCCAGTCTTCCAGTACTTATATGATTCTCCAGTAGGAGCGCATTTATGTGTTTATAAAACCTTAGAGAAGGTCAAGCAGCAGCTGACCTAGACCACACTTTATGAAGACATTATAAGTCTAGTCAAAGAATGCCGTAATTGTAAGAAGGGGATTGCTGAAGTGGGAACGGGAAGAGCATCCATTGGAAAAATTGTTTGTTGAATATGTGGGCCCACTTCCTCGGACGAAAAAAGGCAGTTCATGTATTCTCGTAGTGGTGGACCCTCCTCCAGGTTCGTTTGGTTGATGCCTAGCCGGGGTGTGACCGCTCTTATTACCATCTCTGATCTTAATAATATATTTAAGTGGTTCGTGCCTCTGCGGGTGTTGCTTACGGAAAACGCTCCTGGCTTTCAGGCAAGGTCGTTTAGACAATTCTGTTTTGGGCAGTGGGATAAAACATGTTGTCACCACACCTTATTATCCTCAGGTTTCCTTTGTCAAAAGAATTAGCCGCAACTTGAAGTCAGCGTTCATTATTTACCACCATAAATCGCCCAAGATGTGGGATACCACCTTGCCCTGCTTAAACTTTGCGTTTAACTCCGCGCGGCATGAAGCATCCCAAGCCATCCCAGCTAGCCTAATGCTCGCTCTCTAATTCATGGGAGATAAATGATCTTCTACCTCTGGAAATTCTTAGGGAGAAATGGGGACGAGCTCGGGCAAATATTAAGAAGGCTCACGATCGTCACGTCAGTCGCTGTAATAGAAACAAGCGGCCCTTTCTAGGGAAGGTAGGAGATCTTGCCTACATCAGGAACGTTCCTGGGCGGACTTCCCGGGATATACGCTTAGGGAAGCTTGCCCCGTGTTTCCTAGGTCCACTTTCCACTGTCAAAATTTTAAGCCCGGTCGATATTTTGGTCAGGGACGCTAGGAAAGAAGAAGCTCATAAGGGTTAATCTCATTCAGATTTAACATTCCAGCAGAATGAGGGGTTCTTAACTCCGGGGGAGGCTTGTTCAGGTTTGAGAGGGAGAGGTTGAACCGGGGCGCCATTGACTTAGTAAACTGTCGTCTGGCGCCACTGGCTCAGGTGTAGTTTCGACTATACCTCTTGCGGCCCCATTGCCGATATCTATGAGGAAGAGATCTGTGCGTTGTGTACTTAGGTCTTTGCTTGCCGATATATATACTAGGTCGCTGGCCGGAGAGGGGGCACGAAGTTTGGGTATAGGTGGACACGAGATCCGAGCGACCGAAGCCACGAGCTGCGCAAGGAGAGACTGCGCAGAACGAAGATAGCGCAGTACTTCACCGGGGTCAGCGTCGACTACAAGCAGCAGGCCGACATCTAGTCGGTTGGTTGTCTACATTCGTGTTGGACGACCGCTCGTGGCCTGGCTGCCCTCTTCTACCTGGCTTTCATCGGCACCACTCAGTAACCGTTGCGACGCACCATAGAACTGCTTGCTGATAAAGGGCAGTAACATTCTGTAATCCTCGTGGTGTTTTGTGTCATTGTCTACCTGCCCTCCTTATTATTTTCTGGTTTGTACCCGACCCTCAGAGTTTTACTCGGTCGGCTCTTTGGTCGTAAATATAGGCAGTAGTATTGTACTAAGACACTAGTTGTCGTTTGAAAATTTCTCCTGCTATTATACTGCCTTTCTCTTCTGGTTTGTTCTAATAAATCAGCTCTTGGTCGTAAATACAGCCGGAACAATTATACTAAGGCACTGGTTGCCGTTAAACAAAGAGGGACCATGTGGTTATATTTAGATGTTAACCGGTTCAATCCTTTGATTGTAACTTCATTTTTTCTCAGTCATTAGTTATAATCGGAACACCCTGTTGTATTAAGCTGTTCGTTGCTGTATTTGAAGGACCAGGTCAGTATTGGTGTATTTTATCTGGATCTTGTGGTTCCACCGAGTAAGTTCTCTTGTAATAAGTGTTCACATTTAATGTTTTAAGACGTTCCTTCAGAGCGGTCTTAATAACTGACAATCAGTTTAACATTGAAAACATTAACAGCCAACTCTCCCTAGGGTTTTAGTCAAATTAAAATTGTCAGAAGGGACGGGTTGGGATCCAATCGCACTTTGGTTGCCGGTTGAAATTAAGAAGTTGGTTGCTTTGAAGTAAGCCTTATCATTGTCATATTATTTCCTAATCTGCTCAACCTTTAAGCACAGGTGAGCATCTTAATCCCGAACCTTTCGACATACAGCTTTCAAATTAAAAGTTATGTCTTCTGTTTTCAGTAACTGAATCACTCTTGTCATCAATGGTGCTTACCTAGTTTTCACGTATTGCAGAACGGCATTTAATAAGACAGACTGTCCAGCGCGGTGGTAAACACCGCTGTTTCACCTGGTAACGGGCGGGCTGCAGGTCCGGCCGTCTTATAATCATTGTCATATTGTCTGAAATACAACACTTTAGGTTTCTTTTGCAAAATCTTATTGAACTTACCGTTTAAGATCGAAAGAATTTTGCGAATTTGTTCATTTTGTTAAAGAAAATTTTATGGTGATATATTGTTTAATAAATAGGTTGTGTGAAAAGAAAGTTATATTGGTGGGTCCTCAATTGTACGTTTTCCTTTAGTCCAGTAAGTTCCATGTATCATTCGAAATAGATGCATCAGAAGATGAACTGAATTGGCTCAAGAGTCGTTATGGTATGTTAAACAAATACGAGGCCTGTTCAGAAAGTAAGCTCCGATTGATTGCCAAATTGAAACCACAGTGAACATCAGAAATGTTTTACTTGTAACAATTAGCTACAAATTTCAGCTACTTCTCTACGTAGTCGCCGTTCTGACTTAGACTTTTGTCATAGCGTTGTACCAACTTTTCAATAGCCTCATCATAGAAGGCAGCCGCCAGTGCTTTACGCCAATTCTCCAGGTTGGCCTACACCTCGTTGTCTGTGTCAAAATGTTGTCTTCAAAGACAGCGCTTCATGTGACCAGAGATGAAACTCAGGGGGAGACAATTGCGGACTGTATTGTGGGTAATCTCATATTTCCATTTGAAAACGATGCAGGAGCATCTTCATTGCTCCTGCAGAATGCGGCTGAGAATTGTCTTGAAGAAGAAACAGCACGACAGTTATGTAATGTTAGCTGCATAGCTTCAGGCGAAATTTCTCACCCGGCCCTCGTACTTGGCGGCAGACACTATTTTATAGACATCTTTACGCACTCACTGCGAGTAGTCGTTTCCATTTCGCGACCGATCGGAGCTTACTTTCTGAACGCCCCTCGTATTTAATCACAAAGTGATGTACAGTTTTGTTCTCATGTTCGTCAAAGTTCCTCATGTTCCTAGAATTTATGTCGACATCTGGTACACCTGTAGGCAATTACATGTAGTCTTCTTTGGACGATTGTAAACTCCTTCGAGACTCCATGGTGTAGGCTTACATATTGTTCCGTCTTCACTAAGGCTACGTGTTCATCGGTTGTCCTACATCTGTCTTTCCTACTGATTTGTAACAGATTACTTGACCATTCCGTAGAAGAAGTGTTCCATTCCGCGAACCTTTCTCTGTTGTTTTTCCTTTATACAGAATATATTATTTTCTTCTCGTATAGATTTCTTTTTTATTCGATGTCTGAGGATACAGACTTTAACCTTAATTAAATAATTTATTTCGACCGCCTCTATTGTTCTTTTGTTTTTCTTAGGCAGTGGCCAATACTCACGTCTCTGTATCAGACCGGGAGTGCCATTACATTGCCAAATTTTAGTGTTGTACCTCTCCTTGTTTGTCACCTAGTGTCTGGTGCACTGTAATACGTATCATTTGGAACTTATTCAATTTATTAGTGATATTCTGTTCACACAGCCTAACGGTTGTTCTATTGATTGTCATCTAGTACTATGTCGGAGTGTTGGTTTTTTTATTCAGAATTTTTTCTGAAAATTATTGATTTTAGTTTTTACATATACGAATTTGGTGACGCAGTGCAAACCGTAGATCACTTTATGTCCTTTAAACAATTATTTGGACAGTGGAAAGTACCAGAAAACCTAAGTGTATCGTAGTTTTTATCTAAAACCTTGTTTAACTACTCGTTTCCTTCAACCAACGATGTTTTCGTGTATATTTCATACTCTGCAAGAAAAAATTAGTTCAAATAAAAAGATGACGTCAATTTTGATCCAATGATGGTTTATTCCACTTGGGGGATAGTAAGTGTACTGGTAATGGTTTCAACGTCGTCTGCCAACAGACAGCGCAGTGGCACAGTTACCAGTGCCATAATAGTAATAATGGCGTGTGACTAGGGCCTCCCGTTGGGTAGACCGCTCGCCTGGTCCAAGTCTTTCGATTTGACGTCACTTCGGCGACTTGCGCGTCGATGGGGATGAAATGATGATGATTAGGACAACACAACACCCAGTCCCTGAGCGGAGAATATCTCCGGGAATCGAACCCGGGCCCTTAATATTGACAGTCCGTCGCGCTGATCACTCAGCTACCGGGGGCGGACTACCAGTGCCATGTGTCTACCCTTTAAGAGGCAATGCTAACAGCCAGAAGGCTCAGTGGGGTGTAAATGTATGAAGCAATCAGGCAACCATGCCGCGGAGATGCGCTCGTGCTCCCTACAGCCAACTGAGTGAGTTTGAAAGGGGTAAAATTGTGTTCTTCCGGAGTATTGCCACACAAGTTGGACGAGCTGCTTCAGTTGTGCAACTATAGTCGTGTCAGTTGTCGCGTGGACATTTTCACACCCATAGAAGTAGTTCTGGACGTCCACGAAGCACAGATGCCTGCCAGGATCGTTGTATTGTAAGGACAGCAGTGGCAGGTCGTGCAGCTACATAAGAGGGCTTGTGAACCCAGACGTGTCAACACGAACTGTCGCGAGCCGGCTGGTGTGGCCGTGCGGTTCTAGGCACTTCAGTCTGGAACCGCGTGACCGCTACGGTCGCAGATTCGAATCCTGCCTCGGGCATGGATGCGTGTGATGTCCTTAGGTTAGTTAAGTTTAAGTAGTTCTAAGTTCTAGGGGACTGATGACCACAGATGTTAAGTCCCATAGTGCTCACAGCCATTTGAACCACTTTTGAACGAACTGTTGCGAACCGGTTACTAGCAGCGGGATTACGCGCACGCTCATCTTTAGCCCTTCTTCCACTCACGCAACAGCATAGATGTGCAGGGCTCGACTGGTGCCATGAGAGGAGCACTTGCATGACTCAATGGCGCGCCGTGGTCTCCAGCGACGAAAGCAGATACCGCCTGCACCCAAGTGACCGTCGTTTGCACGTACGACGTAGACATGGTATCGCTGTGTCATAGAGTACATTCGTCCAAGACACACTGGACACACCCCTGGCCTTGTGGTCTATAACTCTCATTCCCCTTAGGCGTTCGTGGAGGGGCACTAAGCAGCGCTTGATATGTGCAAAGTTTTGTTAGAAAAGTTTCATTGCAGTTATTGCAACAGGGAGGAAATGTGTAGTTGCAACAGGATAATGTTCGCCCATACACTGCCTGTGACATTCAACGCACCTTAAAAGACGTGCAGCACTTTCCCTTGTCTGCCATAGAATATGTGTGGGATATGGTGGGAAGAGAAGTGACACGTGCAGCTTGTGAACAAATATCTCTTACAGAACTGCGTGAATAAGTTGAACAGACGCGGCATAGCCATCTGTACAATCCACTGATTGTAAGAATCAGAGCCTGCATCACGGCCTGTGGAGGTTACACCACATACTGATATGAGTGTTTCAACATGGGTCGATACATGGTGCCTCAGAACCACTTGTTGTATTGGTCTGTAAATTTAATCGTTTCATGTACTCCACAAGCAATATTGCAGCAACAATAAATCTCGCGTGACTTGGAAACCTCTAAAAGGGTGTACCAATTTTTTTTTTCTGGCAGTGTATAGTAGGTGGAAAGCTATAGCCTTGCAGCACTCCTCTGTTGCTCTTCAATGGTGATGTCTTCTCTTTCATAATTTCTGTGTCCTAAAACAAACTTGTTATTACTTGTGTTACATGTCTAGGATACCCTAGCTTTTTGATTACTTTCGATAGTTTATTTCTGTTAACTCTATCGAAAGCTTTTTAAGGGGAGACGGAAGGATATATATATATATATATATATATATATATATATATATATATATATATATACCTCAGTTTACAAGTAAAATGAACGAAATACCTCTTAAGGTTTTATGGAAAACACAATTCTATTCTTTCACTAGTAAAATTTTACTTTTTTGTACATTGAATATTATAAAACAGTTTCTCATTCTTTGGTGGTTCTCAATGTACTTGTAATAACTTATTACCATCTGCAGTACAAACCGACCAAATTTCATGTTTGTAACCCCATTAGTTTATCAAATAATGGTACCTGAAAGTAAAAAAATGTATGTTTGAGAAAAATCCATTTGAAGTTTAATATTGCAATTCTAGTGTAGTTAGTGATGAGAATTACTTACCACTAATATTTTCCTGCACCATACTGAGTATTATCTGAATCATAATGTTCTTCTATTCTTCTTTTGGCCCCTCTTCTTTTCTGTCTGGCTTCCTTTGTGCATTTTAAATTAGCAATATGTGCTTTACGGATTCTCTCTTTATCTATTTCCACCGAGGATTTTGCAGTATTTCCACTAGGTTTTATGCCCAATAATTCCAAAACATCTAGTTTTATAATTACACCACCACTGAAGCGTAAAATAGCATCATAAACACCAAATTTGAGGGTTGTAAGATGAAGTTTTCCGTAACCGGTTCCAAATGACAGAATTCACACATTGATTTAAATTTTGGGTTTTCTCATGAAGACATTTCTTCAACAAGGTATCTTTACAAAGGTTTCTAAATATGGGTTTAATTTCATTCATCACTGATGCAGGCAAAGAATGTTTGTGGTCATATCTGGAACTTCTCCTGTACTTGCACCAAGTTTCAGGATCATTCGGGCAAAGACTGTGCACTGGATTTTCAGTTGCGGGAACCTTATGGAAAAAGATAGCCCATACAGCTTTATTCATGTTTTCTAAATTCCCTACATTTCTTCTTATGGCCAAGCCATAAAAATTTTTTAATCCATCTATTTCCACATTTGTCAGGCGACCTTTACCACCTTACCATCTTCCAATACTGTTTTTGACTTTTCTTTAAATAAGCTTCTCACGCAGGACTCCATTCTCTTCTGGACATGCCCAATGCACACTAATTTAGAAATTGTGACATTAGGACCATAGGATTGTTCTGTCACCATCCCCTAAATACTGTGTGTATCTGACACCTGCCAATGAACGATTAGAAATCCTTCCATCCCACTACTCAGACCAGTATAATTCAGCTGACAGTTATGTTCATGCTCACGTTATTAGTGCAAATGGTTCAAATGGCTCTGAGCACTATGGGACTCAACTTCTGAGGTCATTAGTCCCCTAGAACTTAGAACTAGTTAAACCTAACTAACCTAAGGACATCACAAACATCCATGCCCGAGGCAGGATTCGAACCTGCGACCGTAGCGGTTTTGCGGTTCCAGACTGCAGCGCCTTTAACCGCACGGCCACTTCGGCCGGCTATTAGTGCAAGATCGTCCCTTCCCAAAGGGATGTTATTTCGCCATTAGGAGGGTGTAAGGTAACTTATTCTTTCTTTTCATAGTAATTCTTGTGTACTGCTTGTAAGAAGCATTTACGAAGCTTATTTCTCTCTAGTTCTCATTGACATATCTTTCTCCTTTTCTGTAAAGCAGTATCATCTCCACTGTCTTCCACGGCTCAGGTATCACCTTCGTCCTCCAGCATTCACTTAATAATTGTAAGAATCTAATACTGATCTGCCTTATTTAAGGATTTCTATGTTTATTCTATCAGCGGTACTGTTTCTAATTTGTTCCAGGTTCTGCTGCATCTCCTTTAGTATAGTTACAGGAAAATTTTAAAATATCTATTCAGCGCAAGCTCTTTGCCTAAATGGGGCAGATGCATCTCCAGCAGAGAACAGGAAACACGTCCAACTGACGCCAACTGCGACACGCGGTTAGAACACGGTCCATTGGGCGCCGCCGATCCGTGAATTTCAAGCGTCTGCCGAATAATTCACACTTGGCTGTAATCGGGACGGGCGAATGTGATGTGACGTGCTTAACGTCACTGCCACGAGCAGGTCTGACCAGCAGACAATGAAATGGAAAAGGGTGCGCTTGCTGCGGTACATGTCACCACAGCACGATCCATCCTCTTTAATTTTCTGCAGCCACAGTCCATTCAAGTATTCGACCTTTCGTCCTACCTGTTCGGCACTTAGTTGTCTCTGAGAACAACAATGACATAAGAAACGTGTGCTTGCTGTTGGCGGTGACAGAGAAAAAACGACACACGAAGTATGCGTAAATGAATAGTTAATTACATTGATACACTACTGGCCATTAAAATTGCTATACCACGAAGATGGTGAGCTACAGACGCGAAATTTAACCGACAATAAGAAGATGCTGTGATATGCAAATGATTAGCTTTTCTGAGCATTCACACAAGGTTGGCGCCGGTGGCGACACTTACAACGTGGAAAGTTTCCAACCGATTTCTCGTACACAAACAGCAGTTGACCGGCGTTGCCTGGTGAAACGTTGTTGTGATGCCTCGTGTAAGGAGGAGAAATGCGTACCATCACGTTTTCGAATTCGATAAAGTTCGGATTGTAGGATTGTAGCCTATCGCGATTGCGGTTTATCGCATCGCGACATTGCTGCTCGCGTTAGTCGAGATCCAACGACTGTTAACAGAATATGGAATCCGTGGGTTCAGGAGGGTAATGGGGAACGCCGTGCTGGATCCCAACGGCCTCGTATCACTAGAAGTCGAGATGACAGGCATCTTATCCGCATGGCTGTAACGGATCGTGCAACCACGTCTCGATCCCTGAGTCAACAGATGGGGACGTTTGCAAGACAACAACCATCTGCACGAACAGTTCGACGACGTTTGCAGCAGCATGGACTACCAGCTCGGAGACCATGGCTGTGGTTACTCTTGACGCTGCGTCACAGACAGGAGCGCCTGCGATGGTGTACTCAACGACGAACCTGGGTACACGAATGGAAAAACGTCATTTTTTCGGACGAATCCATGTTCTGTTTACAGCATCATGATGGTCTCATCCGCGTTTGGCGACATCACAGTGAACGCACATTGGAAGCGTGTATTCGTCATCGCCATATTGACGTATCACCCGGCGTGATGATATGGGGTGCCATTGGTTACATGTCTCAGTCACTTCTTGTTCGCATTCAAGGCCCTTGGAACAATGAACATTACATTTCAGATGTGTTACGACTCATGGCTCTACCCTTCATTCGATCCCTGCGACACCCTACGTTTCAGCAGGATAATGCACCACCGCATGTTAGAGGTCCTGTACGGGCCTTTCTGGATACAGAAAGTTAGACTGCTGCCCTGGCCAGCACATCCTCCAGATCTCTCACCAATTGATAACGCTTGGTCAGTGGTGGCCAAGTAACTGGCTCGTCACAATATGCCAGTTACTACTCTTGATGGACTGTGGTATCGTGTTGAAGCTGTACCTGTACACGCCATCCAAGCTCTGTTTGACTCAATTCCCAGGCGTATCAAAGCCGTTATTACGGCCAGGGGTGGTTGTTCTGAGTACTGATTTCTCAGGAACTATGTCCCCAAGTTGCGTAAAAATGTAATCACATGTCAGTTCTAGTATATTTGTCCAATGAATATCCGTTTATCATCTGCATTTCTTCTTGGTGTAGCAATTTTTATTGACAGTAGTGTAGATTAGTAGATGTAATTATCTGTATGCAAGTCCTTCGGTATTGAGATTTCATTTTGTTGAATGTAGGCATTGTTGACCATCTTTCAACTACATTTTTTACTGTCTTCTTTATTGGCTATTAATCAAAGACGACTACAAAAAGAATTCTAGAATTGTTGCGTTTCATGTGTTGTTTCCTGTATGTTACATCTGTCAGAATGAACTGTCTACATACATCTTTTAATTTAGTACTAGCTGCACAACTCGTTTCGTACGTAATTGTTATAAGTATCTAATACTGTATATTTTATTTTCACAAATCGCATTTCGTTGTGCTGTTGGTGATTATTTTCCGTTCTGATATCACTCACATATGCTTCCATTGAGATTCATAGTGACGGGTGGTATGCATTATTTACGTTTATTGGTTTTACCTCTGTGATGTATTTCACTCTGTCCTTTGTATTTTTGAATTTGAAAACTCATTTTTGCTTTTAGTAATTTATTCATTATCATCATAGCTCAAGGTTCACTATTGCTTTGGCAGCAGTACAGAGCATCTACAGCTATAACTTTTCTCTTCTCACACCATAGTCTTGTTAATACAGTCCAACACTACTTCCATCTAATCCCTTTTATTTCATTTGTTTTTCAATAATGATTTCTCTTTCTTATGATATTTATATTCAGTAACAAATCAGTTGTTAGGCAAAAATACTGTTTTATTGTGAACGAATTGAAGTGTATTATAGTCCATAAATTACTGGAATTTTCTCATGCACTTTTGAGGCAAAACATTATGACCACTGCCCAGGTTCCATACTGTCTAGTAGCGCTGATGATACGTGACGCCGTAAGAGAAGTGTATGAGCGGAGCAGAGAAGAATGGGGAATCATTCTGACAACTGTCAGTGGCGCAGAAGCGGGAATATGCTGACGTAAGCGACTTCTACTGAATCCAGATTGTTGTGGCCCGTTGCCTGTGAGCGAGCGTCTCGGAAACGGCGAAGCTGGTCGGCTGTTCGCGTGCTACTGTCGTGACCATCTATGGATTGTTTGGGGGAAGAGACCAAACAGCAAGGTCATCGGTCTCATCGGATTAGGGAAGGACAGGGAAGTCGGCCGTGCCCTTTCAAAGGAACCATTCCGGCATTTGCCTGGAGTGATTTAGGAAAATCATGGAAAACCTAAATCAGGATGACCGGACGCGGTATTGAACAGTCGTCCTCCCGAATGCGAGTCCAGTGTGCTAACCAGTGCGCCACCTCGCTCGGTACCATGGATGGAAAGTGACTATAAATGCTGAAATCAGGAGTAGGCGACAGGAAGTTGGGCGTCCACATCTCATCAGAGTACATAGGGATTCGAGGCTTGCCCGCCCTCTAAAGCAGGATATGCGGCGATCTGTGGCGGATCTGACGACAGGGTACTGTGCTGGCGCAGCCACAAGTGTTTTGGAGCACACCGTTCAGTGCAAAGTGTTGAATGTGGTGTTCCGTATCAGAGAATCCCTACGTGTTCCCATGACGACCCAGCAACATCGTTTGTTATGATTACAGTGGGAACAGGAACATGGAGATTTTACCGTGGATCAATGTAACCGCGTTGCCTGCTAGGATGAATCCCATTTATTGTTAAACCAGGTAGATGGTTGTGTCCAGGTACCCTGTTATCAAGGAGAACGGCTGCTCAAAACATGTGGTGCGCCACGGACGCAAGCCAGTAGGAAAAGTATTACGTTTTGTGGGACATTCACCTGGGCTTCCACGGGACCTGCGGTGGTAGTCGAAGGCACCATGACAGCTATGGACTACGTGAATATTATTAGGGACCACCTGTAACAAATGATGCTTGACGTCTTCCTCAACAGCGACTGCATCATCCAGCAGGATAATTGTCCTTGTCAGAAGGCCAGAATCGTGCTGCGATGGTTTGAGGAGCATGATAGTGGACTCACGTTGATGTCTTGGTCAGCAGATTCGGCTTATCTGAATCCGATGAAACCCAACCGGGACACTATGTGGCTCCATCTCCTCTGCACAAACCAACTCTCCGTATATCAGGGGATGTGTGACCAGTGCGTAGGCAGCTGCTGCCACAAACCTCTAGAAACCTATCAAGTATTGCCGAATCCATGCTACTCAGAATCATTGTTGAATTGCGTTGCACAAGTGGACCAATAAGCCTTTAGATAAGGTAGTCATAGTTTTTTGGTTCACCAGTGTATACTGTACTGCTACTTCTTCTCGTTATCTTGTTTTTCTTCATTCTTCTTCCTCACCCCTCGTTAGGGTGTTATTGTTCCCTCCCGTAGATTTATGCTTCGCTAGGTGTCTTAGTAATCATATTTCCACCATCGAATTGCTGTCTTCACGGCATTTCTCTACCGTTTACCTACCACTTTGCCGTCTAATACACTGGCGCTACTGAACTGTGAAACTAGTTTTGGCCTACTATGGTATTTATAATTTCCTATTTGTTTCAAAGTTGGAATCACTATTCCATAAGTTTCCCAAAACGGGGCGAGATGATGTGGTGTTTCATGCACGGGACCAGTGCTTGAGAGACATGTGGTACAAATTCTCGTCACTCACATTTAATTTTATTGGTTCTTATTTTTAGTTTTTACTTTTTTTATCACTTCACTTCACTAATTACATGGTGTGCCATTTCTATGCTTTCATCTTTTTCCACTGCAAGAGTTCTATTGGACGTAAAACACGAGTTGTTACAATGTAACCATTTACATCAATACCTAGTCCTGTATCATCTGAAACACCCTTACTACTCTGCACATATCACTGCTGAGACGTGAAGAGGACAGAGCTTCCCCTTTATTGACAGCTAATATCCTTTACCAGTCAGAGCTATGAATAATTGCTCGTCTTCCTTTATAAAGCTTTTCCGATTTCGAAGGGCTTGGAGTATTGTTAATCACTTAACCAGTGCATGCGAAAACTATTGCGTCCCTTCGATCGCTCCGCATATTCTTGCAATAACAATATCGAGACAGAAGACGGATTCTCCCGAAATCATCATCGAAGAAAATCCATTTCGTCGTTGCAACTTGACCTAAGTTTGACAGTGCTGAACGAATTTTTTTTGTATCTTTAAAAGTGGTTGCTATAAACAAGAAAAATATATGTAAAATTACCGCACAGACAGTCAAGGGAAAACTGAATAAACACTAGCAGACGAATATACAGGTTAAACGAGAAATAGAGCCCTTCGGGAAGTACTTACAATGGCACTGATTCAGAAGAAACTAGCAAACACACATTTCATTCCTTTACTTGTAGAAGCATTTTCGTAATGCAGACTAAAATAAAATTTAGTTCATGCTAAAGCATTGTTTATCAAGGGTTGTTCGTGTCTTTATGCGAAGTAGAATGGGGAATTGACAGAATAATGGAGAAGGCCTATATGAGAAAATACCAAAACTTCGAGGATTATCAAAGAAGATCCAGAATGAGATTTTCACTCTGCAGCGGAGTGTGCGCTGATATGAAACTTCCTGGCAGATTAAAACTGTGTGCTCGCAGGAGAGCTTCTGTAAAGTTTGGAAGGTAGGAGACGAGGTACTGGCAGAAGTAAAGCTGTGAGTACCGGCCGTGAGTCGTGCTTCGGTAGCTCAGATGGTAGAGCACTTGCCCGCGAAAGGCAAAGGTCCCGAGTTCGAGTCTCGGTCGGGCACACAGTTTTAACTGCCAGGAAGTATCAAAGAAGATATTTCAATTGTGGTACTTTCTGAAATGGAACATTTTGTAGTTAACAGCTGCAACATGCACTTTCGAAAACAGACCTACGGTAGCAGTATCGCAGCAACCTGACAAATAAAATGACTAAATGTTAAGTGATGAATACAGACTCTTGAAAAGGTGGTTTAATTTTGCTACCTCAGCAGTGCAATGGATAAATGAGGTGTATGGCAAAAAGACCTAGTGATAAGAGACTCACAAGTCCAAATGGAAGCAGGATACAGCAAATACTCTGAAATGAAGAGCATTTCTGAAAACGACAGGATTGGAAAATTGCATCAAATGAACCGTGTAAGCAAAATATAGCTAATAAATTTGAAGAAGATGTTGCCCCATAGCTCTAACTATTTGATGAATGTCATGATTTACCACCAAGAGCTGCTGTTCAAATTTACTAGTTGAACAATCAGTTTCGGTTCACTGACCACCATCAGGTTCATAAAACATTTTAGGTTTCGTACTGGGTGATATTTTATACTGGTTTGTATCTAGCAGTATGGGTCGTAAACGTTTTACGAACCAGATAAAGTTCCATGGACCGAAACGGTTGTACAGTAAAGAAATTTGACCAATAGCTCTAGGTGGTAAATACTGGAAGTACTCGCTGATGCGATTAGCACACGGTACGAATGTAGAAATATCAATAGAGAGATCTTAGGCAAGCTGTATCAGGTCGAAATCGATGAGTTAAGTATTTTTACTATCTCGACTGACCACGTAAAAACAGTTTATTCCACGGTGTAATTAATACTTAAACATATATTCAAGTTTCTATTTATGACAGACTTCGGCTCACGTAAGCAGACGGTATTCAGCATTAAACTCTGCACGAAATCTAGCGGGATTTAGAGTATGAGAACGGGTGCCTTTCCCTATCAGGGTCTGCTCGCAAAATCAGATTTGGCCGTTTTGGATCGTGTCTCCCCCCGAGTTCGTCTTGGCGTGTTCACGTCATTAGCCTGTGGACAGGAGCCACTGAGTAAATGCGCTCAGATTCCCACGGGTGGGCGAGTGCATTGGCGTATTCGAAGCGTGGCCCCTGACGACGATAACTTTGAAAACGTGAGCGGCTCGCACCAGCCGCTACCGAAGTTTAGCTAAGCGCGCTCCCGATATTAGATTACTCCGAGTAGCTTTCCAGGTGGAAGTAATAAAATTAAGAGCTTTACCGCATCACAGCTTTTCTTTTTTCGCCGAAAAAAAAGTTGTGAAAAAGCCTGATGCTGATGAAGGTCCATAGTAACGACTACCATGAATCGCAAGGCGAAAAACATGTGAATACACCCTTAACGACTGCTTTATCCAGGTCCTTCGACTGGGGAGAGTAAAAGTCTGTGAAAAAATAATTTTGAATCACTATACTTCTCCATTGTTGCCAAGCAGCATCAATCTGTGTTGATGATCGTAGTTTAAAATAGGTCTTAGCGTACATCATTAAGTAAAGGAACATTCACTGCTAAGAGCGATGAAAGAACGAAAACCTAATCATTTAATGATACTAATATTGAAGAATTATTCTCCTTTAGAGATATCTCATTTAAATAATAGGCACTCTTAAGAAAACACAGATATATCAGACGAACCCCCGTCAAGTCGAGGGAGATTTCCATAAGCTACCAAAGAGGAGAAATGTACACAAAGGTGATTTGTGACCATACTATGATGCTATGATGAGCTGTATACATAAAGAGTCCACACAGGCAAATTTGCTTCATCACAGGTAAGACACTACTACAAATATATTGAGTAAAAATATCTGATTGAGCCTGTTATCCACTTTAAAAAAATATTTGTTTATTATTGAAAACAATGATGCATGTCGTAAGCTTTTAGGCTGTGAAGGGCTATAGCTTTCAGTCTCTAAACCTCAAGACTGTTGCTGGTTTTGCATAATCTTGAGGAGTCTGGATCAGTTTGCTTGCTTCACTTTTTACTAAGGAACATGGCGGTAACTGATTCAGTGTAGTAATTGGACATAGTTTCAAATCTAGATAACTTTTAATACTGTAAAAGTCAATACATTTCCTTTAATTTGTGAATAAAACCAGGACAGGACGTTGAAAAAGATGAAATATCGGTTTATTTTATAAATACTGTAATGTCACAAATCTGCCCTGGAACCACAATTATAACACTCTGAATGAGCTCTTGAGAAATCACTACCTATTAAAATTTGAAAACAAATCTTGGGCGTGGGTGACAGGATCACACGACTCAACAATTTCGTTGTAATCTAGCTGTTGATGGCGCGCACAGAAGAGAAAAAAATGTGCAGCCGACTACAGGATTAGCAGTAAAAATATCCTAAAGTAGGTATCAGCTAAATGCTGCTCAAACAGGGAGTAACAGTGAGAATTAGACAAACAAATTGGTGTTGTATGTTGTTGTTATTACGGCACTGTCGGAAGGGCATGACAGGCCGACACTGTACAACACCTTCTGTACTGCAACTACAGGCACTATGCAAGAAAACAAGTAAATTTTCATTTACTAACTTTATTAAATTATACAGAAATATCTTTAAAACGCAATGATCAACAGTCAGGACATGTGGAAGTTAGGAATTCGATTTTTATCATGGAATTATCGACCTGTTTGTTGTCTTTATCACTAACCTCGATCAATTTAACTGTGTAATTTTTATGTAACATACTCTTCCAGCTAGCCTGCCTGTAAATAAAACATGTTGTATTGACACGTATCTATGAAGGTCGTCCGATATAAAAGTTACACAATTTCATTCAGAATATATGTAGTCTTAAGACTTACAATTGATGAAAATATGAAGCAACATTTATTTTAAATATACTATTTTTCTGTATAGTCGCTATAACATTTCATGGAATTACGACATTGTATTGTAAGAGTATGTATTCCCTGCTGGTAAAAAAGGCTCATACTGCATGAATTACGCTGTCATGATCTTACAGTTTGGTCCTACGTGGAAAACCCTTTAAGTGGATCGAACTCCTATGTGGAAAACCCATTAAGTGGATCGAACAGATGGAACTACAAGGGCGCCAGTTCTGGGCTATAGGGTGCTGGAGGCACTGATGTCCAACACAATCTGATGATTTGTTGCAGGTTCTGAGACATGTGTGTGGCCATGCGTTATCATGATGAGCAAAACGTTTTGGGATTCTTGCCAGACCGAAAGCGTCAGAAATAGTTCTTGACTTTGTTCACATTTTTCACATGCGCCTCTGAATAAATGGTTGGGATTTTTGCCAATACATCTACAAGAATTACCCTGTCATTATCTCCAAAAAAAAACTGTCATCACGACTTTGCCAGCAGAGGGCGATTTCTTCTTGTAGTGACTGCGGACGGTGCCACTCCAGTGACTGCCTTTCTGTTCCCGGCTCACAGTGACGAACCTACGTTTCATCACCTGCAGATATCCGTGACAGAAAGGCCTCTCCATTGGTCTTATACCACTCCAACAGTTCAGATGAAATGGCTTTTCTTTCAATAAACTGGTCTCTTGTGAGTATTCGTGGAACCACCTTGAGTATGCCTTTGAATATTCAAGAGTCTCAATCATTGCACACACACTTCCAATAGCTGTAGAGCCAACTGTCGAGTTATGACGTACCACTCTGCCTGCATAATGGCATCCGCACGATTCACATATCGGGAGCAGTGACTGCGGCAGGACGTCCCTAGCCTGGCCGATCATGAAACTTACCATATGCCTTTCCTGACGCCTTAACTCTCATTACCCATTGCCCAATATTACTCCTATGAACTGTATTGTTACCATTTGTGGATTATCGTTACAATTTATTGATGTTCACCGTGGTTTCTGTCCGCGGAATCAGGAATTCGGTTATACCAAGTTACTTATAAGTAATGTCTTGCGCAGAGACGATTTTGATAGTTTCACTACGTCTCTACACTTTAACGCAATTGTTCGAAAGTTCGCACACTTGCAGATGAAACATCAAATGTGGGGCACCAAAGAGGACGCTTTCCTATACAGAGTGTCCTCCTGTGAGTTGTCAGGCGCGTTTTCTCTGCTGTTTCGACAAGTATTAGTAATTTCGTTTTTGGGATACGCAGCTGAAGTCAGCTTCAAGAAATACTACTTTTATGCGACGGCAAGTGCAAACGGAAGGCGTCAGTTTGTTTCCCATTGCAAAAGCAAAATGAATATTTAATGCCCATTCCTCAGAGTATTCTAGGAGTAGTCTAGTTCAATATGTATTAACCGGGCCAGAAAAACTTGGAGAATAACCAGGACTCCAACAGCGGTAGAATCGCCCTGGCCCGCGTTGACTGTTGCTGTCATGCAGCAGCGCTACTAAGTCTCAGCTGGAGTGCTGGTTAATCTTAGAGATTTACTGTTCCTGTTGGAACACCTCGGTAAAACTGATATCGTACTACACTAATTTGCGACCGCTTTATCGAATGGGCAGGTAGTATTGCACTTTAAAAATCGTTCAGATTGTAATGGGAATAAAACCAACGCTTTCCCTCCAAGCTGGACGTCGTATGCAGGATATCATGAGCAGTATTTGTTTGGACTGACTTAAGCTACACAAAATTGCTATCTGACAATACATCAGAGAGCCTGACGGCTCGTAGGAGGTACAGTCGTGCTCAAAAGTATCCGAACGACCTGAATTGCATTTCGCCTGATTCGCATGCAACCCACATAACCCAGATGTCTAGCAGGTCGTCTAATCGCTCCTTGGTACAGTCGTTTGACTATTGAAAATGGTCCCAACAAGTCACCACTAGAAAACACTACTCTGTCTCGCAATAACTCATGATGTAAAGTAATACTACGATACTACAAATATCAGGGAACACCTTATCACAGGTAGGGCTGTCCTTAAGGCTTGCAAGCTCATATTTATTACAATAAATGACATACCTGAAATGTTACCACTCTCATTATTACGTCAGATAGGTAATGCACGTAGTATGTTTGTCGTATTCATGATTTCCTCTTCAAAGTAACATACCGTACTTATTATTTAACACAAAATAACATTAAAAATTTAGGTTATTCACGAGCAGCTAGTTGAGAATATGTGTGAACTTCAAATGACACGGCGAACCGTCTCGTTGTGATTATGGATTCAAACCCAGGTCATGCAGAATAAGCAATGATTTCGTGACTGACGGAAACCAACAGTCATTCCTGATTAGGCATCCAGAGAGTGATATACCTCGATTTTAGACAGTATCAATTAGCAAATACCAACTTTAAATTACATAACGCAAACATTTTTAACGGACGCGAATTCCTACGTGGCACCTATTGTCCCTGGTAAAGAATAATGAGAGTTGTTAAATATTGCTTCTTAACAAGTAACTTGAGGTAAAGCTTTGGGATTCGAACACAGAACCTAATCGGATAGATTTCGAAGCACAATCAACTGTGACATGTCGCATTTCCTCGGCAGTAGCTAGATGTTTTAACCCAAATGACGAGACGAAACATTAATTTTTTCCTTCCCTGGACTCCAACCCAGCACCTATCGCTGTTTTATTCCAGAGAAGATGAACGTTAAACACGGGTTTGTTGCACCAACAGCAACATGTTAGCATATTTGAAATAGAAATAATATGACGAAGAGTTCAGTGCTGACTGGGAATAGAGCTCCACACATATCGTTGTTGACTACACACAAAGAGACGTCAGCTACCGAATTTTTCTCCACCAGCAGCTCGGAATAACATCTTGAACTTACAGTGATCTCGCAAATAGTTCTGTGTCCCACTGGGAGTCAAAAACGTCAGATATCATTGGTGTTGACAACGAATGAAAATACATTAAACATCGAAATTACTATCCACCAGCAGATAGGTGTTCTCATGCTAGAGCTTGATAATACATGATGATCTCTTTAGTGCCGGGACAGGATTCGAACCCATTCACGTGCAATATGTGGAGATGTTGAGGATTCTGCAGTTTTGAACAAACAACAAATTGTAGCCGAGCTGGATTGTCACGAAGGGGACAAAATCCGCGTTGAGGGCGTTCTGAGTTGCATTCCCAGTTCAGAACCAATTTTATTGACATACAGAAGCTCAGATAAAAGATGGAATAAGTGTCCTGTGATCCTACTTGGCGTTTGTTTCGTTACTAGAAATAAATAACTAGTATAAGAAAGGTTATTGGTGATATAGTTTCTACATGTCGTCACTCCAGACTTAATTGTGGCTCAACCTAACATCTACTTGGTAGAGAAGGAATATCATTTTTAATGTGGATTTCAGACCACTATCCCATTATATCTTCTTCACATCGTGCAGCCAGATGAGAACTCCCTATCTAAAACCACTGACCGAAGTTGGAATCGAACCCAGACCATAGATATATGAACCTATCATCAGCCCAACAGACCACCAAATCCTCTTCTCAATGGCTCATTTTTCTATCACAATGCCGTTGTGCCACACTGGCTGAGAATTCTGACACACAGGCTCGCTGTATCAATTTGCAGCATGTTCAGTAAATTCATTTACTTGGTTGACCGAATCACCATGAACTAGCTGCCTCGGGTACCCAGTGCATACATTCAACGTTATTTTGTAATCTGCAAAATAAAATCACGTAACTGCCACCAACAAAGAACTGACAACAGTGTAGGATGCAGAAATTTAAATGGGAAGTGTTTCTTTCCACTTGAACTACTCTATTGCGCTATCTGTTTGTTGAAACCATCGTGCAGTGCAAAAGAAAAGGTGTAACTGTTTGTCTTTCAGAATTCTAGACCCGGCCACATGCATTATATCACAGCGTTGTGGAATGCAGAAGTTCTGGAGGAATTGTTTTTGAGTTCTGGAGGTGTTGTGCTTATGTTTCAGCTGGTAGTGTAATGGTAAGTGTCGTGACCTGTAGAAAAGATGTCGCGATTTCGAGTACATTCATTGCTACATTTTTTAAAACGTAATTCTACTGCCTGCTTAAGTTATCAACGTAATGGAACTTGTAACATAATTCTCTTCACTTCTCAACACAAAATAGTCGTGTGTGGGAAAAGGGCTAGCTTCTGTGACATTTTATTCTTTTCAGGTTTAATAGACAACCAGGCAGCAGACACATCTCGAAACTTTTGTATTATGTAAGGGGCATCTTGCAATTCCGTCTGAAAAGTATTTTATACATTAGCATTTTATTCTTCTTCAATCCTTGTTTGACAGCTTTAACTCAGAACAAGTTTTCTACGTGCATGGAATCAATACACCGCATGTGTTATAGATAACATCAGAGAATTCGCATATATCGTTGATGATTAATTTGTCTCTCATGTTTACTATTTTTAACAACATTAAAGGAAATCTTACGAAAATTGTGAGCTGTATTTTAAGAAATGTAATAAAACTACCCACAATAACCTCACGACGAAAGTCTGTTTTAATGAAACTGAGTATCTGTACACAAGCGTGCCTCTATCGTCACGAATTGGTAAAATACTACTCACTTAGATTTTGATTGGGACCGTGTTTAATTGGTATTCTGTGTCATATTCAAGAGGTATGCAAATGTGGCATTTCAAAAATAAAGTTATGTATTCCCAGAAACCCAAAATTTTCTGGTCAGCAGCGGAAAGTGGCGTTACCTGTTTGATCTGACCGTTTGTAGCTCTTTCACAGAAGGGATAAAAACGCTACACTCAGTGAGGCTGGTACTGCGAACCATAACAGACGCTTTTTCACAGGTCAGCACGTTACCACAGAGCTGGCGAAGAACTATGTGTCTTAGCTTCCTCTTACGAGAACAATAGTGTCTAGAACTCGTAAACCGCTATTTAAAAGAAGAGATTAGTTGCGATTTCCTGGGCTGAAAACCGTAAATTTACAATCTTTTGTTACACCTCAAGCGATAATAACTCAGATTATTAAATGGAAATGACAGGTAAAATCAAGTGAAGGTTGAGGCTTAATTCCGTGCACACCAGGAAATAACTCGTCGATCACAGGGTTGCCGAACATACATTGCGTTGTTGCCAAATCTCAGTTACAATACCAGCAGGAAGAAGACGAACCGATATGATCGTACAGCGGGCTGGCAAGTGACCATAGCTGGCGTCTCCAAGTCGCGGCTGCAACGGCCTGGTATACGTAATGCGTCTGATTCGCATTTCTGTAACTAGGTTTAGGGAGTGGAGCGTAGTTACTAATAATACTCAGAACTGACTGCAAACTAAGCATCATAAATCAGTAACTCTCATAGTTGTTTTTATATTTCTTTCGTAATTGTACTCAAAACTAAGAAATTCATTCACAGACGTTTTCGTGCCTCGCAGATAGTCGAGCGCAACAAACAAATTAAAAAGAAAAAGAATGTGTGTGTGTGTGTCTGTGTGTGTGACAGTGAGAGAGAGAGGAAAAAGAGAGAGAGAGAGATAGAGAGAGAGAGAGAGAGAGAGAGAGAGAGAAAGAGAGATAAAAATCAAAAAGTATGAGGGAGAGTAAAAAATTGTAAAGAAATTGAATCATGGTATTCTTTCACTAAAATGACACGTTCCACATCATTACGAAATATCGTATTCATTATCTATGAAACAAGAATTAATCTAATGTAATCTAATCTAATCATATCATATTGATGACTAGCCATGAAAAGTCATGAATTACCGAAGTTTTTGCCAATACCAGTAACCAAATCTAAACTTGAAAATAAAAGACGACAATTTTTGTAATAAACCGGGACTTCTGTCAAGACCCTTTCGTCCCTGTTAATTAACCACAAAAGGTGTCTGATATATCTCTATTCTGAAGTAACAAAGTGTGCATGCATTTATAGATAAAGTGCATGATGTGAAGTTCTGTGACAGAGATACGAACCCAACACGGTTCTTTCCCTGTCTACGGAATCCTTTTCATGTTACTATCATACTTCAGTAATTACTCGTAGATTTCATTAAAACTAAAAGTAATTGATAAAGACGTTACTTGATAACAAAAACGAGCTGCCTTTCTTCAGTTATTTGCGACTAGAAATGGCTATCGAGTACTGCCAAACCAAAAGGCAAGAGATCCTACTGCCTTCCGAAATACGTCGCTGTCAGTTCTTCCACATGATTTGGTCGACATGACCTGTTTCAAGTTGTGTATGACAGACAATGTTTTAGAAAATCAATTGTTTTCCTTTGCAAGAAACAGAAAGATTTTCATTCTAAGCTATCCAAGTACAGAATTTTCGCAATATTAGTTCAAATTTAATATTCGCTTCTATAATGTAGGAAAGTATTTCACAGTTGTAATACTGGCATCCGACTCATTGACCTTACACTTAGTCGCTGACCATAAATTCTAGCTCAGTGTGACACCAGTTTAAGTGACCTAATGTAGCGAAAATTGTTTGCCAGTGCTCTTTCTTACCGGAAAACACGCAATTCACTCATTGGGCTCCATAAATACACTGTAGCAGTAATTTCTGTGTGTATGCAATGCATACGGCTTAGAATTTAGTGGTGCTCTCTCTTCCACTTCTTTATACAATATGCCTGACCTAAACGGGTTCTTTATCATTACAGGCCCTGGGCAGTGCAGCATCATACTGACAGTAGTAATGTGCTTGTACTGACAACCTGACTGTTCGTTTAACCTGATTTTGTAATCATTTAAATAAAACAACATAACCTTCCAGTGGGAGATATTCCGTCGTTCCCCATTTCCTTCTGTGAAATTTGTCAGTAAACTTTTTGCCTTCCAACCAGTGAAAAGCGGTCAGATCAAACATCCATAAGGAAATCGCAAGAAAATACTTTTGGCTCATAGTGCAGTGGTGAAAAACTTACAATGCTCCTCAACAGGTAACGCCTCTTTCCGCTGCTGACAATCAAATTTTGGGTTTCTAGCAATACATAACTTTATTTATGAAATACCACATTTGCATACATCTCGAGTACGACACAGCATACCAATTAAACAAAGATCCAATCAAAATCTAAGTTAGTAGTATTTTACCAATTCGTGACGATAGAGGCACGCTTGTGTACAGATACTCAGTTTTATTAAAACAGATTTTCGTCGTAAGGTTATCGTGAGTAGTTCTATTTCATTTTTTATAATACAGTTCACAATTATCTTAAGGTTTCCTTTAATGTTGTTAAAACAATAGTAAACATGAGAGAGAAATTAATCATCAACGATATATGCGAATTCTCTGATGTTATCTATAACAGTCTCAAAATGCACATGTAGTTTATTGATTACATGCACGTAGAAAACTTGTTCTGAGTTAAAGCTGTCACACAAGGTTTGAAGAAGAATAAAATGCCACTACCAGACGACAGCTAATGTAGAAAATACTTTTCCGACATATTTTGGAACGATGCGCTTTACCCATACACAATACAAAAGTTTCGAGATGCATCTCCTGTCTGGTTGTCTGTTAAACCTGAAATGAACAAACTGTCGCAGAAGTTAGCACTTTTTCCACACACGACTATTTTGGGTTGAGAAGTGAAGGAAATTATGTTACAAGTTCCATTAGATTGATAACGTTAGCAGACAGCAAAATTGCGTTTTAAAAAATATGGCATTGAATGTACTGGAACTCGCACCATCTTATACACGGCGCGTGATGCTTAGCGTAATGCTAATAACTGACACATAGGCACAACAGCTCCAGAACTCAAAAACAATTCCTCCAGAATTTCTGCATTCCACTGCGCTGTGAGATAATGTATGTGGCCTGGTCTAGAATTCTGATAGACAAACAGTTCTATCTTTTCTTTTGCACTGCACGACGTTTTCATCCAACAGATAGCGCAATAGAGTAGTTCAAGTGGAAAGAAACACTTCCCATTTAAATTTCTGCATCCTGCAGTTCTGTGTTGGTGGCAGAAACGTCATTTTATTTTGTAGATTACAAAATAAAGTCGAATGTATGCACTGGGTAGCCGAGGCATCTAGATCATAGTGATTCGGTCAACCAAGTAAATGAATTTACTGAACATGCTGCAAATTGATACAGCGAGCCTGTGTGTCAGAATTCTCAGCCAGTGTGGCACAACAGCATTATGATAGAAAAATGAGCCAATGAGAAGAGGATTAGGCAGTCTGTTGGGCTGATGATAGGTTCATATATCTATGGTCTGGGTTCGATTCCAACTTCGGTCAGTGGTTTTAGATAGGGAGTTCTCGTCTGGCTACACGATGTGAAGAAGATATAATGGGATAGTGGTCTGAAATCCACATTAAAAATGATATTCTTTCTCTACCAAGTAGACGTTAGGTTGAGCCACAATTAAGTCTGGAGTGGCGACATGTAGAAACTATATCACCAATAACCTTTCTTATACTAGTTATTTATTTCTAGTGACGAAACAAACGCTATGTAGGATCACAGGACACTTATTCCATCTTTTATCTGAGCTTCTGTATGTCAATAAAATTGGTTCTGAACTGGGAATGCAACTCAGACCGCCCTTAACGTGGAATTAGTTCCCTTCGTGACAATACCGCTCGGCTACAATTTGTTGTTTGTTCAAAACTGCAGATTCCTCAACATCTCCACATATTGCACGTGAATGGGTTCGAATCCTGTCCCGGCACTAAAGATTTCATCATGTATTATCAAGATCTACCATGAGAACACCTATCTGCTGGTGGATAATAATTTCGATGTTTAATGTATTTTCATTCGTTATCTACACTAACGATATTTGACGTTTTTGACTCCCAGTGGGACACAGAATTATTTGCGAGATCACTGTGAGTTCAAGATGTTATTCCGAGCTGCTAGTGAAGAAAAATTCGGTAGCTGACGTCTCTTTGTGTGTAGTCAACAATGATATGTGTGGAGCTCTATTCCCAGTCAGCACTGAACTCTTCGTCATATTATTTTGATCTCGCCTAGTTCGTTAGCAGGAACAATAGGTGCTGGCTAGGAATTCGCGTCCGTTAAAAAGTTTGCGTTATGTAATTTAAAGTTGGTATTTGCTAATTGATACTGTCTAAAATCGAGGTATATCACTCTCTGTATGCTTAATCAGGAATTACTGTTAGTTTCCGTCAGTCACGAAATCTTTGCTTAGTCTGCATGACCTGGGTTTCAATCCATATGCAGAACGAGACGGTTCGTCGTGTCATTTGAAGTTCATACATATTCTCAACTAGCTGCTCGTGAATAACTTAAATTTTTAATGTTATTTTGTGTTAAGTAATAAGTACGGTATGTTACTTTGAAGAGGAAATCATGAATACGACAAACATATTACGTGCGTTACCTACCTGACGTAATAATGAGAGTGGTAACATTTCAAGTATGTTATTTATTGTAATAAATGTGCGCTTACAAGCCTTAAGGACAGTTTTACTTGTGATAAGGTGTTCCCAGATATTTGTAGTATCGTAGTACTACTTTACATCTTGAGCTATTGCGATACAGAGTATTGTTTTCTAGTGGTGACTTGTTGGAACCATTTTCAATAGTCAAACGACTGTACCAAGGAGCGATTAGAGGACCTGCTACACAGCTGTGTTATGTGGGTTGCATGCGAATCAGGCGAAATGCAATTCAGGTCGTTCGGATACTTTTGAGCATAACTGTACATCCTGTATGCGGTAACGGGTGTAAAAATAATATGAGTCGTTATTTGTAGATAGACTCTGGTATTTATTGAGAAGATGAGACGTCGTAACAAATTATTGAAGGTCATCAAATCTGTGAAAACAACGTAGAGCGGTTGTGGTTTGTAAACGATGCTGCTAGAAGCAATGTTCCATAATTACATTAATTATAACCACGAGTGTTCCGCAATATTTAAAGAATCCATTTTAGAGAGTCTCTTGCAATAATAGTTTTTTACCTTAACTTTATCGGTCGTCTATTTACAAGATTTTGAATGTTAAGTTAAAAATATGCACCAATATATTTTTGATCTCAGACCATGCTCTAAATCATAAAAGTGGTGTAATTACCAAAAGTACCATAAATATGAAATGCTATTTACGTTAAGAGTACTTACTAGACAAATATGTTACGGTTTCACTCAATTTTGTATAGTAGCGGTACATTCCGATGTATATAGCTCGATATTCAGTGTTTTAATTGTGCAAGTATATGGAGCTAGCAAGCAGCCGCCATAGGTAACAAAGCTACGTCGCATTTGAAGCGCTGTTCAGTCTGTGGGGCGACACACTTATTACTTGAACTGGAAGTCTAAAAAGTTAGTTGAGTAACGTAAGTGTAAACCAAACCTCACTGTCACAGACTTATGAAACGAGAACCACTGACCATTATACGAGAGAAATCCCAAAAGTCAGGTCTCCTATTTTTTTTTACCAGTACAGAACTGTGTGTGGCAGTTGGTCTCACTGTTATGAAGAGTGCCTCACGCGCTGTGTATAGACATGCGCCCGCCGCGCTGAGGCGCTGTCTTGTCTTGGCAGCCGTCGAGAATGGAACTCCCGTTGGATGTTACCGCCAAGTGCGAATTGCGCGCAGTTATTCGCTTTCAGAACGCAAAAGGCACTGCGCCGATTGAAATCCATCGCCAATTGACGGAAGTGTATGGTGAGTCGGGCATGGATGCCAAAATGTTTGTAAGTGGTGTAGAGAGTTTGCAGCTGGTCGGACCGAAATTCACGACTAACAAAGGAGCGAGAGGCCTTCAGTTTCGGAGGAGATAGTGTTGAAGGTTGAGCAAAGCATGCGTGAAGATCGGCTGATCACCCTGGATGATCTCTGCACGTTGGTTCCTGAGGTTTCCCGAAGCACCGCTCACAGAATTTTAACGGAATCATTGAACTACCGGAAGGTGTGCGCAAGATGGGTGCCACGCATGCTGACTGAGGACCACATACGTCAACGAGTTGATGTTTCCCGCGCATTTCTTCACCGCCTTTCAGCCGAACAGGACAACTTTCTGGACTCAATTGTCACGGTGACGAAACCTGGGCATACCATCGGCAAGCCGTTGCTCTCCTGCAACAGTTTCAGTGGAACATAATCACCACCCGCCCTATAGTCCTGACTTGGCGCCCAGTGACTATCGCCTGTTCCCTAAGATAAAAGAACATTTGGCCGGAAACCGATTCAGCTCCGACAACGAGGTGAAAGAAAAGGTTCATAACTTTCTGAACAGCATGGCGGCGAGCTGGTATGACATGGGCATACAAAAACTGCCCCAGCGTCTACAAAAATGCATCGACAGAAATGGTGATCATGTCGAAAAGTAACTAAATGTTCCAGCTGTTAACTGATGTAAACCATTGCAGAAATAAGTAGGTCTATGTACTTATTAAAAAATAGGAGACCTTACTTTCGGGATTACCCTCGTAGCACGTAGACTTAAACAAAGTACCAGAGCATCGGTAATGAACTTTGTGCAGAAACTTTTTTTCATCAGTTATCTCAGTGGGTTATCGGTGTCCGTCATGGCTTTCTGTCCTGGATCAACATCTATCACCTCGAAGCACCACTTACATTACTCATCCTCTAATGAAAGCATTGGTGCAAAAACCAGAGATTTTCACTTTGAGCCGAAAGTAAGATTTTACTGCCAATTGATAATTTGAATATTGGATGATCGTATGGTGCAATAACGAGAACTGTCCATGGAATTAATACAGAATAACACAGTGACAGTAAATAGACTTGTTGTCGTCGGGCGTTTGGGGTAGGAATCAGCTACATCCGCCGATCGCCTTGTCATTGCACTAAACAATACTGAGAGTATGGTATGTCAAATACATCGAAGAAGTTCACTATGGGTGATGTTACACAAGATCTATTTCTAGACTTCTAGTCCTACCTAAAGACCCTGTATCGGTCTAATATTAGGAATACTGATAATGAAAAACTTACTGTTTGAAACCACACGTGCTTTGAGTACTTCAGTGCACACAAGCACGTAGGCTATTCCCGTTTTTAAGAAAGGCCGTAAGACAGATCCACACAATTACAGACCTATATCGTTGACGTCACTCTGTTGCAGAATTATGGAACATGTTTTATGCTCAAGAATTTTGACGTTTTAGGAAAATGAACAGATCCTCTATAAATACGAACATGGATTCCGCAAAAAGAGATCCTGCGAAACTGCGCTCGCTCTGTTCCTCCATGAGACCCACAGCGCAGTGGACAACGGCGCTCGGGCTGATGCCGTGATCGTTGACTTCAGTAAGGCATTTTATACCGTCCCTCATTGCCGTTTACTGAATGAAATACGAGCTTACGGAGTATCGGACGAGACCTGCAGACAGAACTGCAGACAGAACTGAACACGTCGCGCTTAACAGAACTAAATCGACAGAGGCGAAGGTAATATCCGGAGTACCACAAGGAAGTCTGATAAGACCGTTGACTTTTACAATATATATAAATGACCTAGTAGAAAGCGTCGGATGCTCTATAAAGCTAATCGCAGATGATGCAGTTGTTTATACCAAAGTAGCAACGCCAGAAGATAATAAGATTCTGATGAACGACCTGCGGAGAATTGATGAGTGATGCACAATCAGGCAGTTGCCCCTGAACGTAAATAAATGTAACATATTGCGCATACATATGAAAAGAAATCCACTACTGTGCAGCTACACTATTGACGACAAACAGCTGGAGACAGCGTCTGCCGTAAAATATCCTGGCGTAACTATCTAGAGCGACCTTAAGTGGAATGACCATATAACACAGGTAGTGGAAAAAGCAGACACAATACTGAGATTCACCGGAAGAATCTTACGGAAATGTAACTCATGCACGAACGAAGTGGCTTATAAGGCGCTTGTTCGCTCGATTCTTAAGTATTGTTCATCTATCTGGGATCCCTATCAGGTAGGACTGATAGAGGAGATAGAGAAGATCCAACGAAGAGCGGCGCGTTTCGCTACAGGATCGTTTAACTGGTGAGAGAGCGTTACTTAGATGGTAAACAAACTCAACTGGCCGACGTTACAAGACAGACGTTGTGCATCACGGGGAGGTTTAGTATTAAAAATTTCGGGACAGCACTTTTCAGGAGGAGTCAGACAACATGTTACTTCGTCCCACATACATGTCGCGTATTGACCACGGGAAGAAAATTCGAGAAATTAGAGCCAATTCAGAGGCTTGCCGACAATCATTCTTCACACGCACTATTCGCGAATAGAACAGGGTTGGAGGGATCAGTTACTGGTTCCGAAAGTACCCTCCGCCACACACCGTTAGGTGGCGTGCGGAGTACGATGCAGATGTAGATGTAGTTCGGTGTTATGCATCTTATCACAACGTATTTATCATGATTTCGCTCAACTACAGTGAGTTTTCCAGAAGAAAAATTTCATTAATGGCCTCTGCCATTAAGTCTGAGAAATATAAAGGTGTTTGGAAGCTTGCAAGAAGTATGTGCCAACCTGAGATACGGAATTTTGTAATAAGTTGGTCTGTGACAGAACTATTACAGATGCTGCATAAACTTCATCAGATGAAGCACAATAATCTTCTTATTTACCTTCCAAACCTCTGATTTTATTACTCTATCCACTTTTACTAGTAATATTAATAGGCTGCACACTCCAAATACTTGTTTCTTTAGTTATTTCTATATTTATCTGACATCACATTCATAAGAAAACAAAGTTGTTGTTGCAAGAGCGACAAGAGAACATTTTTTTTTAAATTGATTGTTCAATAAGGTATTATGGTGCGGTGGTGGCCTAGATAAAGGTTGGGAAAAGATGATTCCGATAAAAATCTTTTGTTAGTTTTTGGATGTATTCCAGTCTGTCTTCCTCTGTAATAATTGTTGCTACCTACGACTTCCTTTTCTAGAAGAGGGATATTCCCTAGTGTCTTAGTACATACCCTGAAATTCTGTTCCTTCTTCTAGTGTTTTCGATACTATCCTCATCGATCCTGCAGAGAACCTATTTCTTTATCTGATCAGTGTACTTAATTTTAGACATCCTCCTGTAATGTCACATCTTATGCTTTATTCAAGGCCGATTATTAGCTTCATACAACGTTGTGCTCAAGACGCTCATTCTCGTAAATTTCTTTCCCAAATTAAGTCCTAAGTTTGATACTAGTACTACTAGTTCATCTTTTTGCGACGAATACACTTTTACCTGTGGAAGTCTGCTCCTACATGCTCCTTGTTTCGTCCGTCATGCCTTATTCTGCTCCCAATAATTGCTTCCTTTCGTCTGCAACGAGGTCCTCAATTTCGCTGTTAAGTTTCTCGCTGATCATTTTTTTACCCACTCAGTCCATATTCTATGCCCGTTTAGCGGTTCGCCCCATTCAACGGGTTTTGTAGCATCCTACCTCACTTTCACTGTTGATAACAAAGCGATTAGCGAATCGTATCAGTGATTCCTTTCACTGTATATTTTACCTCAGTTCGGAATGTTTCTTTGGTTTCTGTTACCCGTTATTACTCGTTTAATGTTTGGGTGGAACAGTAGAGAAGAAAGAGTGTTCCCTGCTTTACCGCCTTTTTATTCCCAGCGGTCCTCTCTTGACCATCCTTTCTATTGCTACCTAACGTCTGTTGTACATCTTTTAAATAACTAACCTTCACCTATGTTTCGTATCTACTTTTCTATAGAAAACTTCTTACATCGATTTACTTTACCTAAATTTTTGTTTAGGTTCATAAGCCCTACGAAAGTACCTTTATTTATGTTGTCAGTGTTACGGGAATGTTAAGACACCAGTAGCGCCATGTACGTTTGCTTGATGTTAACTGGGTGGTCGAAACACGTTCCTGAATGGTCAAAAGCTTTTGTGATTGTTATAAATACCTGACATTATTAGGTGGAGAGCGATCATTTAATTCCATGTAAAGAAAGGTTCTGATATGAAGTTTTTATTGGCTTGACAGCATGTGCGTACACTGGATTACTAATTTCGACAGGACTAAGATGTCGTCTTCAGATCCACAGACTGCTGGTTATGAAATCGTGCTGTCTGGTTTATCGTAATTAGTAATCCAGTGTTGTATACGCTGCAAATGGAATACATAACTTGATATCAGAAGATTTCTTTACACTTTGTGATTGTGCCATAAGAAAATAGAAGAAGAAAAGTGATGTACATCCGGAAACCCGAGTGTATGTGTCTAGTCCCACAGGTTCTACACACTAACATGAGTAGTCGTTTCATTACCATATTCCACAACGATTTTAGAAATTCAGGACGAATGTTATCTAACTCACTTGTATTCTTTGACTGCAAGTCTTTCAAACATCAAACTGTAATACTAGATCCGCAAAGTTTTTCATATCGGCACTCATTTCATCCAACACATCAGTACACTGTTCCTCCCTCTCGTAGGAGCCCTGAGTGAACCTTTTGGATCTACCCTTCCCTTCTCTGCGTTTAACAGTTGAATTCATTCAGCAGTCATAAGGTTGATGTACAAGGTTTCAGTTTCGTGGCAAGTTATTTTCACTTTTCTACCCGTCGGAACTTTCCTGCCGGTTCAAATGGTTCAAATGGCTCTGAGCAGTATGGGACTCAACATCTGTGGTCATAAGTCCCCTAGAACTTAGAACTACTTAAACCTAACTAACCTAAGGACATCACACACATCCATGCCCGAGGCAGGATTCGAACCTGCGACCGTAGCAGTCGCGCGGTTCCTGACTGAGCGCCTAGAACCGCGAGACCACCGCGGCCGGCCCTTTCCTGCCGGTAGTCAGTTCTTTAATGACCCCTTCACTGTTTTCCTGTAGCCATTTCGCATCACCAAGCCTGCACTTACTATTGATTCGTGCAGTCTAACGCACTGCTTGTCGGGTGGGAAGGCGTGCCGGTCCCCGGCACAAATCCGACCGGCGGATTAGTGTCAAGGTCCGATGTCCCGGCCAGTCTGTGGATAGTTTTTAAGGCGAATCCATCTGACTCGACGAATACGGGCGGGTTCCCCTTATTCCGCCCCAGTTACACTATGTCGGCGACTGATGCGGAAACGCTGTCTCTGCGTACGCATGCACCATAATTACTCGACCACGCAAACATTGGAGTTGCACTTCTCTGGTGTGAGACGTTCCCCGACGACCACTGGGGGCCGAACCGCACAATAACACTGGGTTCGGTGTGGGGCGGCGGTGGGGTGAGTGGACTGCTGCAGCCTGTTGCGGGGTTGTGTACCACTGAGGGCAGCGGCGGGGACGAAGCCTCTCCGTCGTTTCTAGGTCCCCAGTACAATATAATACAATATTACTGATTTCATTCATAAGTGATTTGGGTATACGGTGATGTAGATATCTTTGTGTCTATTTATAAATGCATGCAGTAATAAAGAAAGAAAATAAATAATTTATAGTTTGGCGTTGTGTGGATTTTATAATAATTGTATGCGCAATATCGCCAGCTGCCCTCACATGTCTGCCTGTTAAGGTTGCATAGCTCGTTACGTGAACCCTCTTACCCCCTCCCTCCCCCCATCCCTATCGTTCCCTTCCACCTCCCCCATCTCCAGCTGCAACGAGTCTCATGATGACGAGTCTCATGATGACACGCCACTTGTAGCATCACTACAGAGTAATGTGTGCAGAGGGGCTTGGGCAGATATCGTGCTATTGAAGTAGCTTTACATTACACTACGAATTTAATCATTTTGTAACGTGGGTTATGCTGACTAATGTAAAAGAAGATATTCCATTCCATACCTCACCCTCTTAGGTTTTTTTTCCCTTTTTTCCGTGAAGTAGTCCCTGTACTTCCTCATGGCTCATGTTATACTGGCTCGAAATTGATTCAGCTACTTTGTAGTGAAAACGTAAGTAACAGAGTTACTTTCGTATTTATAATAATAGTGTGGATTGTGTCAAATGCTATGTTGTAGCACCATAACGCCTTTGTTCTGGGACAATCGTTCAATTACGCTGGCCACGAACGATGTAAAGCTTTTTTTAATTATGTCATGTGTGGATGTTGTCAGTTTAAGAAGATTTTAGCGATGTCTGAAGCCTTTAATGGCACCAAAAGTATTCGAGAACGTTTTATGATCTGATAATGGCTAGATTATTAGCCTAAACTAGTGATCAATCCAAATAAAGAAGATTTCATATGCGATCTTTATTTCATGGGAATTCAACCCCTAACGTAACTAAAAAAAAATGTGGTCGTTCACTGGTAAGTGGTGTAGCATATTGTAACACAAGTATGTGCATTTCACAGATTATAATCTACACTTTGGATTGGTTCATCTCCAAAACTACGTATCACCGGATAATGTAAAATAAAAGAATAATTTAGTACTAACAAGAGCATCTGGTAACTAAATGTTTAAGATCATTCAAGAAATCTTTCTGTTAATGTGATATCCCATTTCAGACTGAACCTAGCGAAGTTTTATCAATCAAACTGATGTATTCAATCTTTACTTTGGTATTTCACTGCTTTCAGATTTGGCACACTCTCATTATACACAAAAATCTTTTGACCTTTCTGAAAGAGGAAATTTCATTATAAAGTGTTTTGCGGTTGTGTAGTAGGAGTCGTGAAGCTGTAAACAGCTATAATGTAGGACGTTATTTTACTGTTTCTCACCTTTTTGCAAAATTCCTTTAAACTGAACTACTCGACTATTGTGTCCATTTGTAGACTACTGCAGACTAAAAGACAAGTGTTGCTTTAATTTTAAGCGTATTTTAATTACCTCCACTTTAATTATACTTTTCCTAGATAAAGGTACAAAATAATCTCGCCATTAAGCGAACTGTTGCTTTAATCAACAATAGTGCCCAGGTTTCGTTCATTTCATCAGAAACAGAAACCTCCCCCTATTGTACGTAGTGTTTACTACTGGAATTCAGTGTTTCTCGAGAAATATTTGTGGAGTATCTGATCCACGTAACTGTAGTCTGCAGCAGCGCATGACATGACCTAAGTGAGGTATCGTGGCTTTCATAATGTTTCAGCTTTTGTTTGACTGTGCGTGTATTTATAGAGGTCGGTCGGATAAGCCGTGTAAATATAGAGCACGGAGCCAACAGGTTAATGGGCAATACACATAAAGCAGTTTATGGCTTGGTGGCTTAATGCAAACGTTTCACTACAGAAAAGAAATAGCGCACGCGAAAAATTCATTACGCTTACGAAATGCGCAGTAAAGCTGCAGGTAGGAAGCGAAGAAGTACTGTGTTGTGCTTAAATCCTTTCGATAAACGGCCTTCCAGAGAAGTAACTGTCGGAAAAGTCCACACGGAAGTAATACTGTTCCGGCGAATGCCGACGTAGAGTCGTAAAGAGAGAAACATTTCCACCTTAAGCCAGTTTGCCAGACAGCCCGGTTTTTGCTTGTGATATTTTAGAGATTTGTTTACTGTTTGTCTGTTTAGCCTCCAGCTGCTGTTTCTATAATTGTGTTTCATATGATACGTAACCAGAACTGACGTTTTGGCTTTACTACTGCAGAACTGGTTCTGTACTGTCGTGTACAGTGTGATGGCACGGTGAGCAGTATCACTGGTGCCTACCAGTGGTCGATTATTGGAAAGAGCGTCACTTGCTTGAGAGATCCCTAGTAGACGGTAAATAAACAAAGAAGCAGAATTTAGAACACATTAGTTTTGGCAGTTTAATTACATGACATTCCCAAAATTTCAACTCCAAGAATTCGCAGGATTGGCAACCTACAGAAAATATCTTTTTACTCTCCTGCACCAAGGTCTTGATGCTTATTGCTGGTGCAGCGTATCCTCGCATACGAAATTTCATTTCTGTCATATTTGCCTCTACAGCTGATGCCCAGGAAACTTCTCTACGACTACGCAGTCCGTAGAACGACCATTCCACAAATTCGTGATACGATACTTTCCTCTTGCAGTTTTTCTTTTACTGTTATCTCTGTGTTGGGCGTTTATCCACGTCCAGTCACTTATGAACCCCCATTGTCTTAACAAGCAATCACTACGGTTGCTATGACACGGGATCGTGGATACTCGATCTATCGCTTGGAGCGATAAACCACGTTCCTTGTTGCACAAGAACAATGGTGACGTTCAGACACGAAATATGACCCGCGCCATGATGCAGTGTTATGCTATATGGGACATTCACCTGGGCTTCGGTAAAACCAGAGATCAAAGGTACCACGACTGGTTTTGACTACGTGACTATTTTTTCGAGCTGCCTGCACGCCATTATGCTTGATGTCTTCACCGATGGATAGCATCTTCCAGGAAAGATAACTGTCCACATAATAAGGCTACAATCATGCTACAGTTTATTGAGGAACGTGATAGTGAACTGCCGTTGATGTCTCGGCCAGCAGAATCTCCTTATCTGAACCCGACTGAACTCATCTAAAGTGCTGCAGAGCGCGACTCCATGTCCACAAACCACAGGGCCGTAATTAAAGGGGAACCGCATGACCAATGGTGCCATTTACCTCCCGAAACCTACTGAGATGAAGCTCATACTATTGTGGCTCAGCAGTGTATGTTTCACACGATGAAGTAAAAGATACCAGAGAATTTTGACACCGGAGATGCATTTTCTTAGAAACCTTTTTCCTGCTTATCCTACTTGTAGAAAGCGAGTGAAAAATAGTGCTGCATTGACATGTAATTTGTTGTATCTACATCTACATCCACACTCCGCAAGCCACCTGACGGTGTGTGACGGAGGGTACCTTGAGTACCTCTATCGGTTCTCCCTTCTATTCCAGTCTCGTATTGTTGGTGGAATGAAGGATTGTCGGCATGTCTCTGTGTGGGCTCTAATATCTCTGATTTTATCCTCATGGTCTCTTCGCGAGATATACGTAGGAGGGAGCAATATACTGCTTGACTCCTCGGTGAAGGTATGTTCTCGAAACTTCAACAAAAGCCCGTACCGAGCTACTGAGCGTCTCTCCTGCAGAGTCTTCCACCGGAGTCTATCTATCATTTCCGTAACGCTTTTGCGATTACTAAATGATCCTGTAACGAAGCGAGCTGCTCTCCGTTGGATCTTCTCTATCTCTTCTATCAACCCTGTCTGGTACGGATCCCACACTGCTGAGCAGTATTCAAGCAGTGGGCGAGCAAGCGTAATGTAACCTACACATGAAATCGAAACGAAGATGATCCTAAGTTGCGTCTGTTCTGCCCTTTTTTTCTAGTACTGAAATCTCACTACGTAAGCTACTTGAATCACAAAATGCGTATGCCAATACTGAAGTACATGTGCCTCAGTTTTCTCATCAGATAGTTATGGTGAAGTGGTGTAGTGTAACTCTTTCTCTCTTATCAAAGTGCGTTCGCGAGTTTTCTGTTCAAAATATTTATTATGCGACCGAAGAATGTAATTTACAGTCTTATACGTGACTTCAGATAATAGCACGATTTTTCTTTGTTTTATTTCGTTTATCTCTATCTGTATGGCATTTAAGGCTTACACTCCTTGTAGATTATTTAAAACAAAAGTGAAAAAGTTTCCCCTGTAAATAAATCGAACAACTAAGAAGTCAAATGTCTTTGTGATAGATTAGTTACATGAACTGAGATTACCTGAACAAAGCGTAGTTAATTCCTTGAGTTTTGTAGCTACTTTTTTGACTTTCAGCGGACAGTGCGTTATCCTTGGCACGCTATTTCTCGTTTGCTGTGACGTCTCCTTGTTGCAGCCTTAGAACGTGTAGCTATGCCTTATTTCCTTCTTCCATCCGCTCTTGCCGCACATGCCTCTGAGTAGTGGAAATCCTATTACTCGACAGCTGTCCTGCCTCCAGTCCCCCATAAAAAGACGACTCTGAAGAACATTTCTTGCTACAGGAACATCACTTTATAGCTGCAGCCTATATCGTAAAGGAAGTCAGCATGATTATACTATCTGCGACGAGTAAAGGTCACTTCTCAGCACGATTACTTTTTTTTTTACCCCCGATGCAAAAGCGAGCTCTGTATTAGAGATCACACTTTCTTGAAGATATACTGAAAGTATTACGAAGTCAAATTACATTCTCTAGCCCTGAAGGCGGAACTAGATGTTCGATGATGATTTTGACTTCATATGCAATGCAATGTAAGATGATCAGTCCCACGATCCTCCTATTAATGAGTTCACAGCTCATGGTCTGGTGGCTAGCGTTACTGACCCTGGATCACTGGGTCCCGCGTTCAATTTCCGACCGGGTAGGGGATTTTCTCCACCCGGGGACTGGATGTTTGTGTTATGTTCATCATTTCATCATCACACTGGTAAATGACAAGACCAGACAGTAAAAACCGTGGAAATTTGTCGTTGAACGCCCCACAAACCAAATATCATCCTTTTAATGATGAAAATAACGACAAACAGCGACCTTTTTCGAAGTCAAATGTATTTTGTATGACACCTTACAGGTATACATTACTTGACTAAAATGACTAAGAGCGGGGTCAGCTTCTGCTTTCTAAATAACATTATTTAGTAATGAAAGCTAAAGGACAATTAAACCATTTAAGAAATTTACGATAGTGTCGCAGGGTGTGGAATTGTGACTCGTTGTAGAGTCAGGAATTTTTTGGGAGTTTTTGGAGAGGATTTCTAGTTCCAGACATTTGCCTTGCAAACAAGAGAAGGATCCACAAAACGTTACACTGAACTTGAGCATCGGAATTATTTCCAATAGACAAAAACTAAAGCGTCTTGTTCGTGTAAATATTCTTTTAGATGTATACAGAGTAAAACAATGCCTTCCGACGATCACATGCGATCCATTCTACGCCGACTACTCCTAACGGTACACATAATGAAATTTCTAATTATAAGCGGAAAATACTTAATCAAGGTAGCAGTAAGAATTAAAATAAATTCTTTAATACACTCTAAAAAAATTATAACCATGAGTGATAACGAGATAACTTAAGTGAATAAGTAACAATATTATGCTTCCTTTGCACATATTCTTATAAAATTTTTGACAGATGCTGTAACTAATAAAAAAATTTAATTTAAATGTTGGAATGATTTGCAGTTTCAATAATTCAGTCCAAATAAGGAAGCAAAACGTGCACTCCTTTCATCAAATAATGCTACTATTGATGTTTCAGAAACTGCTTGGAATGAAGCGCTTTTAATAATTAAAGATGCAGTAAGACAAAAATGATATTTCAGACACTGCTTTTGTTTCGCCTGTGGCGTTTAAACGAGAGTAGCTTTCCAATTTGTTTGCACCCTCCAGTCGGCATACACAAAAAATTATAGCTATCGGTGTTATACACTGACACTGTTGGTAATGATTCGTGCCACGGAGGAGCATAGAAAATTCCTGTTGAAAATGGCTGATGTGAAGATACCATCAGCAGATACAAATGAATTCATTCACATGAAAGCATGAAAAAGTTTCTGCTATCAAATGATTTTGAACCATGATTATATTCCTGGTAGCTCTTTTGAAAAGGCTAACCCTGTGCTGCTTTTAGCTCTATTTATAATACTAATATGCAATCAGTACTATATTGTCACCAGCATATTTCCTTCCTTTAGTAAAGGATAGTCGAATATAATTTACAGTAAAATGTTTGTAGGTAACTCACTGACACATGCTGTAATATACACCGACGTTTTCGTCTCTGTAACCTTATTATGAATGGATCTTTGTAGCGTTGCGTATGAGCGAAATGTCGAATCCAGTTCAGCTACCTCTCAGGAATTACCTCGTGTTCTGAGTGATTCACATTAACTCTTCCGTGTTGAAATTTGAGTGGGGCTGAATGCGAGTCATAGATTCCGCTAGTCTCCATCACGTTCTATAGGATATAACACTCCTACTATCATTCGCTAATAGGTCGCTTCCAGATGCCAAACTGTTTACTTTCTACAGCCGAAACACGAGTCAAAGCGATCGACAATAAAGTGGCCGAGGTTTCAGATTGCTGTTCACAGCCAGTTTCTTCCTAAATCAACTCTGAAAGTATGGAGAGGATGCGTAGCATAGGATACGTTTTGTGGTAGCTTATTTTAAGACTTCATTCTTCTCCATTCATAGAAAGATGAACAAAGACTGTTTTCGTACTCTTGACCTAGCTGTTTCATATGAAATCATGTTTGGTGTCTCTAACTGAGCAGATAATACGGACATAGTTTCTTCTCGCGGAACTGTAACGTTTTGTTTACAAAACAAAAAATTCAAACACCGCGTTGCCAGTAGTCACGAGCAAGACAATTTATTTTCAGTTTTATGTGAAGTCGAGACATCTTAAAAATTCTAGAAATTCCTTCACGAGACACAAAATCTTTTTTGTAGTTAATACAAGCTTGACTTCTTCCCATGAATGTGCTTGTGTTTGACAGCATATCGAAAGTAAGATGATTATCTCTTCACGTTGAATATTTATATGTATCTAGGGAAAAGAAGAAAGCAAAATATGGACGACAGAATTCCAATTTTCTTCAGTAACGACGTCATTAGAGCTGATCCTACAGCTGGAACGCCACTGCGGGCAGAGAGATAGAAAGCGATATAGAACTACTTTGCAGACTTTCATTTGCCTCGGGCTTCGTCGCCTGTTTTGATCGGATATATTTTCCCGACAAGCAGACCGATGTTCGGCTCTTCAGGGCAGAGATGTGTTTCTAATTAGCGGCGAGTCCGGTAGCAGCTATCACAGTCGCGTGTGTCAGTTTTAATTAAAACATTCTCGCCGACGGGAAGCAGCAGTGAATGCGTTTCGAAGTTAATGCGCCCACCATACGGGACACAGTGCCGTGTGTTCACTGCCCAGCAGATAAGGGAAGGCCGGCGCCGCTGCTGTTTTGTCTGGTCGGACACCGGCCAGAAGAGAGCCGCCTCTGATCCTCTCCGTAGCCTCACCCTGGCCGGCACCGCTGACGTCACTGTATGCACTGCTGATAGCGCGCCTTTCCAGAGTGGCATACATTTAATCACCTAACGAGATACAGGGGTGGGACTTCATGGATTATAACGTGGCGTTGGTTAAAATAAAACTGTCTGCCCTATACAATGCCCAGATATACATGAGCAGGAAGCCAGTTACGTATAAGCCGGCCGAAGTGGCCGTGCGGTTAAAGGCGCTGCAGTCTGGAACCGCAAGACCGCTACGGTCGCAGGTTCGAATCCTGCCTCGGGCATGGATGTTTGTGATGTCCTTAGGTTAGTTAGGTTTAACTAGTTCTAAGTTCTAGGGGACTAATGACCTCAGCAGTTGAGTCCCATAGTGCTCAGAGCCATTTGAACCATTTGAACCAGTTACGTATACACGGAGATTCAGCTGCCCCTACCGCTAGGTTTTATGCAACCTGCAACACCATCGAATGTTACGCGGAAGATTGTCATATTGTCGTTGTGTGCAGACTATTAGACATACAGAAAAACGAACGGGATCTTTTTGCGGGAAATTTAACGCACTTAAATTTCTGTACTGGAATGTGTTTCCGCTAGAGACTGTAGTTTTCGAATTATTCAAGAAAAACGTACATATGTGACCCTCAATCGCGTTTCTCTTGAATAACTCGAAAACCGTGACCACCAGTAGAAACATATCCCAGTACAAAATTCCATTACATTGCATTTCCTACAAAAATATCTTGTTCATTTTTTTCTGTTGGACTAATAGTTTCTGTGTAGCAAGTGAGAGAATATGATAATCTTGCATGTGGCATTTGAAGGCGTTGTGGGCTGCATAAATCCCAGAGGTAAGGCAGCTGGATCACCTTGTACAGGTGGTTCCCTGCTTGGTAGACTACATTAACAACAACTATTAAAGGACTAATGCGGAACGTGTCAGTTGAATAAAATATTGCAGAAATAGAAAGTATATGAAGACATCGGTTGTAAACAATAGTAAGGAACAAGTTGGTTGTTTCGAGAACTTGCACAGCAAAATTCAAATAAAATATGGAAAACACGAAATTTGAAGTACATCCATTATCATTTTTTATTCAGATAAGTTATTGTTTTCAAAAAAGGTATAGACTAACAAAATATTAGTAAAGTTGTTAATTCTATCCAAAATCCTGCTCTTAAAATATGCCAAGGAGTACGTATCATTGTTAACTTGCAAAGTGAGTGTACTTAACATGAAGTGTCATTGACTTAACACTGTTTACTTTCTGGCCGAGCTACTAAACCATTACCTTAAAACGCTTCAAAACTACGAATTTAAAAGATCAATACTATTATTTATTGCGTAATGTTAAACCCTTGTATGTATGTAATTTCATTATAATTTTTGGAGCTTCAGTCCGTTAGGGAAATTAACATTTGTGAATAATGTTACTATGAGACAGGAACGATGGTGAGCGATGTTGGATTGCAATTACGAGTTAAACTGAATATTACGAATCAAACGGACTCTCTTCGTTTGAGGCAGTGGTCTATGGTCTGTTTTCGTATACTCAAAACTAGATCGGAATTTGTAAGTGGGCCGAGCTCCTGAACGGTTTAATTTTGGAGAAATGAAAAATAAACGAATGGACTCTGCGTCCGGGTTGCTGCTCAACCGGCCGTCCACTGTTGTTTCTGGAAACCTGCGTTCTTGTTATTAAATTAACTCGATTGATTTTGTCCTGTCCTGCTTTCTGACCACTGAAGTTTTATTTACTGTATATTCTGATGGATCAGCGACTGACAAGACAACGGAGCGTCGGCACCAGAGTTCTAGCAGCAGTCGTTTCAGATAGTAAGCTGCCGACAACACATTTCTGCAGTCACAATATCTGCTGCAACCGACGTTTCATTGGTGCGGCGTATCAATACAAATAAACTCCCACAGACAAATATTAGTTAAGTACATTACATAGGTTTAAGTCAGATTTCAGTTTATCTTTTAACAGTTCTCCTTTTGTAACACCTCAAACTGAAGTTACATTTCTACTTTTAAGGACAATTTCAGTGTCGGAAATTTACGTACTTGTCGCATAACAAAGTGTGTTGACCTAACGGTCATAATTTGACGGTATTTTGATGGCTACAGTGATAAAGCTTGAACAGTATTCTACTATTGACATTGTGAACTCACATTGTTGAAGACAGTGCTCGTGAAAATCAGTTAACAAAGACTTGGAGCCTAAACTGTTTACAGCTGCGTTATTTCAAGGCAGATCGTCACTCATTCTTCAGCTCTGACGTTAATTTTTTATTCTATTCAGAGATCATTTACATGTTTGTTGATTTCAGTGCTTAATAATCAAAGTTTCTCACCAAGAATGTGCTGAATTCTAGCAGATCTACACTGCTACCAGCAAAAAGCCAATACTCATCAAATTTAGTAGTTGTGCGAAAGATGTTTTCATATAACAAAGTTGCACTGCATTCCATATATCCATCTTCAGAGCAAACAGTAATCCACAGTTATTTGCTGTATTTGTAGAAATTTCGTCTGTTTATATGTATTTTTGCATATATTTTTATTAGATGTGGCTGTAATGTCTTTGTCCCCCATGCCTGCGATCTCAATCAATCTTTCTTAGAGGTAGACGCTAACTACTATATAATATCAGTGGCACGTTATTTCAGGACAGGAAGAGACTGTCTAAGGGATGAATTAAATGGACAAGTTTTAAGGTTTTCATATGTTTTGCGTCATTGCAAATAATTCACCTCTGCTGTACAGGGACAAAAATGCATAAACGCTCTGTACGAGCAGCGGATAATTTCTGTGGTACGCGTGCTTGTCAGTCGGTTGTGCAGCACTGGCGCATTCGTAATCGTATTACAGGCACCAGTTGAGTTTCAGGAAAGGAGATTTGATATTTGTGAAGCTGGGAGAAATTATCTGAAATACTTTATTATGGAGATGAAAACTTGTTCATGATTTTATTGATGTAGAAGATCTTTTTGAGTAATATTTCAAAATAACCTACAGACGTGCAAGAATAAAATTTTGGTTCGTCAGGACTATCAATTGAAGGCAATCTTTGTCCTGGATAACTTATGATATTAATGATTTGTGTAAATTGGATCTCTTTTTTTTTTCATTATGTCAAAAACAATGCAACTGGTTCATACGCCTGCAATTATTGTAATGAGAGAATTTCGTAAATGTTAGAGTCTTCTTATATTGTAAGTCTTTTTTGACAGTAATCAAAGTTTAATTTTTGAAGAAAGCTTCTTTTAAAGTAAAACTGACCTTCATTATTTCCTAGTAAAGTCTGAAAAAATTTATTATGTGTGCATTACCACCCGCAGCCACCGATTGTTTATGACAAGCAATGTAAAATTTAGAGAAGATTATTTTTCTCTAGCTAGTACATGTGCTAATTTCAGTTTACTTTCGAGAACATCGGTACACAAGATTCAAAATAGCATGAAGAGTAAGGGTAAGCTAATTTCCTGTCATTTTACCTTCTTGTGAGGAAATAGTGGGTCGTCGGAATTTTCAGGTATTGTACTAAGTAATTAATTGTACTAAGTAATTAATTTGCTGTGAACAGTAAAGGTAATACCGAGCGAGGTGGCACAGTGGTTAGCACACTGGACTCGCATTCGGGAGGACGGCAGTTCAATCCCGCGTCCGGCCATCCTGATTTATGTTTTCCGTGATTTCCCTAAATCGCTTCAGGCAAATGCCGGGATGGTTCCTTTGAAAGGTCACTGCGACTTCCACTTGCTTCCCCATCCTTCCGATGAGCCGCCCGGAGTGGCCGTGCGGTTCTAGGCGCTACAGTCTGGAACCGAGCGAACGCTACGGTCTCAGGTTCGAATCCTGCCGCGGGCATGGATGTGTGTGATGTCATTAGGTTAGTTAGGTTTAATTAGTTCTAAGTTCTAGGCGACTGATGACCTCAGAAGTTGTCGCATAGTGCTCAGAGCGATGTGAACCATTTTTTAACCTAATACGATGAGACCGATGACCTTACAGTTTGGTCTCCTCCAACCCCCCCCCCCCCCCCTCCAACCAACCAACAAGTAAAGGTAATATTAAACAGTTATTTTCTTTTGTGTAGGGCAGTATTTTATTTCGTGGATCTTTTAAGCAGACAGTCAACTTCATGTTGTAAATTTCATAAAGTACTTCAGTATCAAGTGTCAATTAAATAGTTTTCACTGAGGACATAACTAGTTTCTTTTAGCATTTAATTAGATTCATTTTTATTTTTTCAGATTCAGCATTTTGTTAGGATTTATGTTTTGTTTGACAACACTGTTCACATGCGCATCACAGGGCCAACCAACAGTCAGTTTTGTTCAGCAGTTGAATACGATATCTAAAGCACACGTTGCACGGGGAGACAAATTACGTAGAAAGCTCTCAAGGCTACGGTTCATCCCAAAAGTTTATGAAGTGTTTTGGCGAACTTTTTTTATACAGAACGTTTATGTGCTATGTGCAGTAAAGCATTTCCAAATTTTAAAAGCTACTTAACAAAATGGGGGAAGGTACCAGCTGCATATTTATTTGTAGGAGACTGTCTAAATCATTATGGGAGACGTAGGCGAAAAACAATGTCTGCATAAAGAGTCAGAATAATTTTTCTGATGCGAATCCCACACGCTGTACTACTACTAATGGTCGCGTTTTTTACACTTTCCACTGATTACGTGCCCACATACTGAACTCCGATTAGTGATAATCTGATATTAGAGGCACAGCTGCCATTTCTCGGTTTATCGTGGAACTGTTAACTAATATTAACAAAAGTGATCTCGTAACATGTTTTACATGAAATAGCTCCGTTTCTCTGTCCATTTCCATTGCTTACAGCGGAGGTCTTCATTGCTAGTGTGTGTGGATAGAGGAGGACAGATTTTGCTATGACTAGAATAAGGTGAACAAGAACTCATAGCTGTTAAGTTATACATTTAGCAACCCTTGTTTACTGCACATTTTTATTGGTTTAGTCCATTACTACCACTTCTGAATGTTTTATACCGTATAATCTTAGAGCCAACAGTGTCGGTACATGCATTTCACCATTAGAGGCATCCGAACGATGTTCGCATATATCTTCCGACTCGTTTCCGGACCAGGTCCCTTACTTCAAATTGATGTATTTACCCTTTCTCATCAACCCTGAAAGTGTGAAACATCATCAGGAAATCGACCTGTATTTTTCCTGTAAGCTACTTCTATAAATTAATGTTTGATAACAAGAGTGAAACAGAATGAACGTCACCTAATGCGACAACTGTTTTTTGTTGCTGAAACACAGGGCGGCCAATTAATGGAAGCCATGTCTTGCTTACTTTTTGCTAATGTTAAGAGAAAAGAAAAAGATCCTTTACTACCGTGCGAGTTTTCATGTTGAAGATTTCACATTTATCCAACAGTCTTCTGGCTTGCCGCTTTGCACGTTTCCTCTCCAGCACCAACCTCGTCACCTCAGACTATCACTTTCAAACAAGGGTATGAGTTATTTGTAGGTAGTAATATAATCTCTGTCTCCCCCACAAATTTCACCTTCTACGGCTCCTTCTAGCACAGCCAGAGTTAATCAAAAAAATGTTACAACGGCTCTAATCACTATGGGACTTAACATCTGGGTCATCAGTCCTCTAGACTTAGAACTACTTAAACCAAACTAACCTAAGGACATCACACACATCCATGTCCAAGGCAGGATTCAAACCTGCGACCGTAGCAGCAGCGCGGTTCCGGACTGACGCGCCTGCAACCGCTCGGTCACAGTTAATCCCTGACATATTAATCAATGAGCTGTCGTCCTGTCTTCTTTTCCTAGATAGCATTTTCCATATATTTCTTTCCACGTGAATTTCGCAGTGAATATGCTCATATCTTATCTCAAGTTACCTTCACTTTCTGCATGTGCCCGTAAAAGCACGCCTCAAATGCTTTCATTCTCTTTTTATCTGCTTCTGCTGCAATCCATGATCCATTTCCATCCGCTGTCGAGTTGCAGTCGTACATTTCTAAGAATTTTCTGTATCTGACAAAGGCCTGGGTTTGATACCAACTGATTTCCTTTAGCGAAGACTGCTCTTTTTGCCTGTGCTAATCTGCTTCTGTATGGCATCCAGTCCTTACGTTACATTTGTCGCTAATTTCATGCAACCCACTCTTGAGTACAATGTCTTTCTTTCGTTTACTTTTAATTCATCTTCCGTTATTAGGAGACTGTTAATTCCATTCAATTCATGTAATTCTTCCTAAATTTCACAGATGACAACAATGTTGTCAACGAATTTTATGTTTGGTATGTTTCACCTTCCTATTCTGTTTCAGTCCCAATCCTGAAGCTTCCCTTTATTTGCGGTATTGTTTCTTTGGTGCACAGATTGAATATTCTAGCAGAAAAACTGCAAGCATGAACCCACTTTATCCGTGCACTTCTCTCTCCGCCACCTCTTCTTACTAATCCATCTTGGTACGTATGTTAATCTGTTCTCCTTACAGAGTACACTTTTGGAAAGATTTTTAACGTGTTACAGCGTTTTAGGATGTGCAATGCAAATTTCAGGTCGAGAAATCCTGTGAAAGTTTCTAGATTTTTGTTTCGTCATGCCTCCATTATCATGCGCAACTTCAGAACTGCCTCTTTGGTCCACTTAACTTTACTACAGCCAAACTAAGAGTCTCATAAGATATCCTCATTTTCTTTTCCATGTTTCTGTATATCATTGTTGTCAACAACCTGGATGGTTCAAATGGCTCTGAGCACTATGGGACTCAACATATATGGTCATCAGTCCCCTAGAACTTAGAACTACTTAAACCTAACTAACCTAAGGACATCACACAACACCAACCTGGATGCATAACATGTTAAGCGTGTGTTCAATATTTTTCACACATATCTGCTCTCTAAACCTTCTGAATTGCGGTATGTGGATGATGTCCTCTTGCGGGATTTCTTCATAAAACGATCAAAACAAAGTCGTAATAAGAACAACATTTGTCACGTTACGTTTTTACGTAGTACATGAATAATTCTATAAAATCCTCGCTTAGGGGTTGATTGCTTAAACTGATGTTGTTAGGTGAATACTAGGCACCCAGTGATGTGAGAATTAAATTATTATATTCAGCTGCTGACGGTCGTTGATATATATCATCGGCGACAGGTGAAAATGTGTACTTCTAACAGGACTCGAACCCGGGATCTCCTGCTTACATGACAGACGCTCTATCCATCTGAGCCGACGAGCGCACAGAGGGGAGTGCGACTTCAGGAAGTATCTCGCGCACGCCTCCCGCGAGACCCACATTCTCACCTTGTATGTCCACACACTACATTCGTAGTGTCCCATCCCAACACACTCATTACTCGTGGAAGACATTCTTACCAAGTCCCGTAAGAGTTCGGGGAATGTGTGTGCATCCGCACAGAAGGTCATGGCCAGTATTGCCAGAACTATATACTTATATGGATATTGTGTCTGGTCTTTCGGACATTTCAAAAAGAACAGACACCATATCGATATAAGTATATAACTACTAATGTGCAAGTCTGCTTCGGAAAGTGAGAACTTCGTAGTATTACATATCACGTTTGAGATATCGAAAGGAAGAGTCTATAGTATGATATGAATTCGTTACTGTGTGACTAGTAATAACAATTTTTTAACAATCTCATTTTACATGAACCCTTGGAAACGCTTTTCTTGTTTGGAGTTCGTGCTTGATGTGCCAGTGAAGGCAAACTAAGTACAGACTTTGCAGTTCAATGAAATCAACAGCTGAAAGCCCAGAACTAACATTTTGCGCTAAACTAGTCACTTACAAGCCAAGCCAATTTGTCCAAAATAATTGCAAAAATTGTTTAAATATTTGAAGGAGAACGGAAACTGATTCTACGTTAACTTTATCGGCACATAGTAAGAAACATCCAAGATAAATGTGTGGGGTATTACATACTAGAACTTATTTGCCTGGTCCATTTGAAGTGTAAGTCATATGAATGATCCACGTACGGCAATCCTTATTTACGTTTTCCGTAATTTCCCTAAATGGCTTCAGATAAATGCCAGAATGGTTCCTTGGAAAAGGCATGACCGACTTCCTTTCCTCATCCGATGGGATCCATGACCTCGCTGTTTGGGCTCTCCGTTAAATCGACTAACCAAACACGTGAATGTTCTCGTCGCTAAAGAAGTGTGTCATTCTATTACTTCAGACATATCGTCCGTATGCCTTGGTTCGCACGCACAGACATTTTGGACGGAACAGCATCCTGAGGCAAGATTTATTTAGTGAGATGGCTGCCTAACATTCAGACGTAGCTCCGGACTCCATAGAACAAGGTCTCGGGTGACGGTTTGTGAGGATCGTGGAAAGAGACCTCTAGGATAATGTGTCCAAAGTGGCGAGAGTCTGCGAAAACAAACGAGTCGGCCGTAAGTAATCGCTAGGAATATAAACACTCAGCGCAGTATTTACGTGGCGCGAGCTGTGGCTTTGCCGAGAGCTACGGGAGAAGGCTGGCGTTTGAGTAAGAGATGACAGGCGCGAAAGCCGATGAAATGTCTATTTCTTCCTGCGCGCTAATGAAAGCACATCCCGTACACATGGAGCTCTGCCCATGTCCTCTGGAAAAGTCACCACTGCAATCGTAAAATTAATGCTGCCTACACGAAGAGCAAGTGACTCTACAGGAGCCGTGTATAGCTCGGAGGGCCGTCGGTTGTTTCCTGTGTTGCACGTGCCCTACGTCAATTGTTGTCAAACGTTCTTGTACTACTTATCGCGAGCGGCATTTTCTTTTTTTTTTTTTTCAGAACCATCTTGAACATTAAAACCCAGAAACGGAAGACGTAATTTTATGTTGCGGAGTAGTTTGGTCAAATCCTGTCATAAATATTTGCTATTGCGATATTTAGTGTCTTTTATTCATGTATCGTGTTCCGTCGAATCATTCGAGACAAATTTGCTTCGTCATGGATGGAGTCAGTGCATAGGTTACAGAATGCTGATTCGAAAATTTTCAAACAAAAAAAATCTGAAAGATTAATTAAATACATACAATTATGAGAGTTATACGAATAAACATCACCTTACAGAGAAACGTTCTCGACTACTGCTAGAAAGCCTGTACTAGAAGCAGTGTGAGAGAAGTAAACATCCTAAATTATGCACTAAAGTGACAAAAAGTCATTTGACAGCGATTTGCACATAAACAGATGGCGGCAGTATCGCATACACAAGGTATAAAAGGATAGTACATTGGTGGAGCTGCCATTTCTACTGAAGTGATTCATATGAAATGGTTTCTGAAGTGACTCTGACCACATGACGGGAATCAGCAGACTTTGAAAGCGGAATGGAAGCTGGAGATAGACGCATGGGACATTCCCCTTCGGAAATGGTTATGAGCTCAAAACACCGAGGTCCACAGTGTCAAGATTGTGCCGAGAAATTCAGATTTCAGTCATTAGCTCTCACCACAGCCAACGAAATGACCGACGGCCGTCGCTTAGCGACCAAAAGCAACGGCGTTTACGTAGAGTTTTCATTGCTATTAGACAAGAAAACTGAGTAAAATAGTCGCAGAAATCAGTGAACGACGTACGAAGAACGTGTTGGTTAGGGCAGTGAGGCAAAATTTGACGTTAAAAAGCTGTGGCAGCTGACGACAGAGGCAAGTGCCCTTGCTAACATCACGACGTCACCTGCAACGCCTCTCCGGCGCTCATGATTGGAACCCAGACGACCCGTGGACTAGTCAGATGAGTCCCGACTTCAGTTAGTAAGAACTGATGGTAGGGTTCGAGTTCGGCCCACATCCCACGAAGCCATGGACCCAAGTTGTCAACAAGCCACTGTGCAAGCTGGTGGTGGCTCCACAATGGTGTCGTTGTGTTTACATGGAACGGACTGGGTCCTCCGGTCCAACTGAACGTATCATTGACTGGAAATGGTTAGATTGGGCTAACTGTAGACCATCTGCAGTCGTTCTTGGAGTTCATGTTCCTAAACAACGATGGAATTTTTGTGGATGACGATATGCCATTTCACCGGACCACAATCGTTCGCGATTGTTTGGCTCAAATGGCTCTGAGCACTATGGGACTCAACTGCTGAGGTCATTAGTCCCCTAGAACTTAGAACTAGTTAAACCTAACTAACCTAAGGACATCACAAACATCCATGCCCGAGGCAGGATTCGAACCTGCGACCGTAGCGGTCTTGCGGTTCCAAACTGCAGCGCCTTTAACCGCACGGCCACTTCGGCCGGCGCGCGATTGTTTGAAGAACGTTCTGGACAATTCGAGCAAATGCTTGGAAACCATCGAAAATCTATGGGGCATAATCGACAGGTCAGTTTGGGGGAAAAATTCTGTATCGGCAACAATTTCGAATTAATAGACAGCTATAGAGGCAGCATCGCTCAATACTTCTGCGTAGGGCTCCCTATGCTTTCTTAACTCCATGCCACGTCGCTTTGCTGCAGTACGTCGGGCGTAAGGAGGTTCGACATGATATTAGAAGGTATCCCATAACTTTGTCCAATCAGTATATTTGAAGACTTGGCACTTCTCAGTCGATTTTTTCAGTTACGATGGGATCCTTTTGAAAGTAAAAAAGAATGTGTATTCAAGCAGTTCATATTTTCGTCTAGTACTTACTGAATGGCTGCTGCAGGTTTTTTCTGAATGAGTCAATATTGTCAACATCAAATACCGTAGTTGAGTATACGTACCAGCATGGAACACTTAAAATTCCGACACACCTGGACAACGGACTACGAGAAATTCTCGGCCTCCGCAAGACACCGTAGGATAGAATGGAATGAAATGGACCAGAGTGAATAAGCCTTCGCATTTAAATGTCAGTGACAGTGGAGATTACTTTTACCGTGAAGGTATCAGCATTGAGTTCCTGCAAAAGAACTGTAACGCGATACTTTCAAGATAGCTTTGCACTTAACCTCGGTCCTAATAATTAAAACCGGTGGGCTACAAGGACTGTTTACCGCCTTGGGACCATAAAATTTCGCTTTTCTTTAATTTTCTTTTGTTCTTAAAAACAGAGTCTGTACCCTGAATGTCTGATGCTGATGTTACCGATAAGCATATTACAGCATTAGGTGATAGATCTGTTACATTACCGTTACTTATTACTTTCCATGTATATCGCAAATACATTTGAGTGTGTGTGTGTGTGTGTGTGTGTGTGTGTGTGTGTGTGTGTGCGTGCGTGTGTGTGTGTTTTAAGCGACTGTCGTGTTTAACTAATATGTGACACTGAACAAGATAAGAATATCAGAAAATTGCATAACTGCCGAATTTCAATATAATATGAAGCGGATATAACTGTAGTGATTAACAAATAATGAAAAAATAACGACAGTATCGGTTAATCGGTAACTGAATGTTTGAAACATGGAAGGCAGATCAATCAATATTTTTCGTGTATCGCCCAGAGAACGCACGTTCAGAAGTATATACATAAGATCGTCAATTGTGGCCTCCAGTGATGCCTCCCATTGCAGAACAAGTGCACGTCAACAGTGGTCTGGCTGACTTGGAAAGAATTTCTACATGTTCTGAAATTTTTCTGCCCATTTCTTCTTCCAGTAATTTTCGGGTTTGCAGCCGCATCACATCACATTCTGCCACGACATTTCGGTCCTTTTTTTCTTTTTTTCATATGTGATATTTTACAATACAGCATCACCGGCCTTTTGGGGTCTAATTGTGTTTGTGAGGCAGTAAATTTATCCACAGGAGAGTGACGCTGCGTCACTGCAAACACTTTAGATATGTGGCGGTGGGACTTGGAGTCCCATACCACCCTCCAGCGGTGGCAGTACTACCTCAGTCAGGCAGAAAAACTTAGCCTAGCATGGGCAGGTAGGGTGGGAAAGTAGTGGAAGAAGAATGGGTGGTGGTGTGGGGGGGGGGCTAGTCCCGCAAAAAGATGCATTCTTGGTCGGCTTGTCAGGCCTATCGTTAGCCGTAGTCGGCATCCGATTCCTCTGAGATGGTGAGAGGAACCGAATGTCGATGACAGCGGTGTGGAACTGTGGTCCCAACGTGGCGTAACCAATGGACAGTGTCCCACAGGGCATCCGCTTTCTCATAGAGCCGCCGTTCGTTGTTGCGTATGGTCGTCTTGATGGGGACGATTGAAGAGACCTGATGCAGTCATGGTATTTATAGCGAATTTCGCGCAAGCAAATCGTACTGGCGGCTTACAGCGCATGCGTTAGGAGGTGACATGTGTGAGGCAGCCAAGCTGTGTGTGCTGCCCTTAGTGGTGAAGTGAGAACAATCGCTGAGTATCGACTGAGCATGTCGATTCCGTTGTGACCGCATAATTTTAATAATTGGATTCCAATTTTTATCCAGCTGAAAGCCGTTATCACGATTCATTAAATTATCGGCAAGACGTACTTCCACGGATTCTTTAATTATAGAGCCCCAGAAGCTGGAAACCGGTGCTAAAATTGTGGTATTATTGTATTCCATTCAATGTCCTATGGAAATTCGATGTTCTGCTACTGCTGATTTTAAAGGTTGCCCCCGACGGGTGTGTGTCTTTCGTGTTCTACACAGCATTCCTGCACCGTTCATGTTGTCTGACCTATATATGCAGAACGACAGTCACAGGAAATTTTATAAACATGCGCCTTCCAGTACTGTGCGTGGTGGAGGGTACCCTGTGACATAACTGCACATTTCCTTTCCTGTTTCACTCACAGAGCGATAAAAAGTCGACTATCTATAAGTCTTCGTATGAGCCCTGATATCTCGTACCTTATCTTCGTGGTCCTTGTATGTTGGCGACAGTAGAATCGTTCGGCAGTCAGCTTCAGATGACGTTTCTTTAAACTTCAATAGTGGTCCTCGAATTGCTTCGATGTCTTCCTTTAATCCGACTTGGTACGGTTCCAAAGCATTCTAGCAGTATTCAAGAACAGGTCGAACTAGCGTCCTATACTCGTCCCCCGTATCGAAGTCAATCATTCGCCTTCGCTACTACAAGTATCACATGCTCGATCCATTTCTTATCGGTTTGCAGCGTTGCACCGAGATATTTAAACGATGTGATTCCGTTAAGCAGGACACTACTAATGCTGTGTTCTTTTGGACCCTATAAATGCTGTACCCAAACATTACGGGTTTGTTTTTCCTAAAGATCACCTTTCTTTCTTTCAGTGGTGCCATGTCCCTCGCTGACGCAGGGTCGGCATTGTTAGGAACGGATTTGGCAAGGTTAGTGGAAAGGGGTGGCCAGATGACCTTCCTGCCACCACCCTGTACCCCCCGGGGAGGAATTAGTGTACCCCTGCTGTCTGCGTCTAGTGTAATTCATAGAATACTGCGAACGTGTTCAGATGTCTGCGAATCGTGTAACTGAGGCGGAATGTGGGGACCAGCCCGGTATTCACCTAGTGGGATGTGGAAAACCGCCCAAAAACCACATCCAGGCTGGCCAGCACACCGACCGACGTCGGTAATCCGCCAGGCGGATTCGATCCGGGACCGGTGCGCCTACCCGAGTCCAGGAAGCAGCTCATTAGCGCTCTCGGCTAACCTGCCGGGTTTTTTCTAAAGACCACCATTAACTTATATTGTTCTATATTTAGAGCTAGCTACCATTCATTACACCAACCACAAATTCTGTCTAAATCATCTTGTATCCTTCTACAATCACTCAATTTCGACACCTTCGCCGCACTGAGTGGCCGCGTGGTTTGAGGCGTTGTGTTACGGATTCCGCAGCCCCTCCCGCCGGAGCTTCGAGTCCTCCCTCTTACCTTAATTTAGTTTAAGTTGTTGGTATGTCTTTGTACCGATGACCTCAGCAGTTTGGTCTCTTAGGAATTCACACACATTTGAACATTCGACATCTTCCGTTGCACCATACCACCATCAGCAAGCAACCGCAGATTGCTGCTCACCCTGACCGCGAGTGAAGTGGGCCTATCACACTTCCCTGTGGCACTCCTCACGATAAGCTTGTCTCTGATGAACACGTGCCATGTAACAGCAGTCCAGTTTGCAAACGGCCCACTCGAGAAGAGTGAGTGATGTCCTCATTTTAAAAATACTCGTTGTCCCTAGTCTGCCGCAAATGTTGGAGCATTAACATCCCTTCAGGTGGGAACCAGGTCAGTATGCACCGCAGAGAAGACGTACGTTTACTGTAGGCCACACTCTTCACATTATCCATAGAAAACACATTTAACGGAGTACATGAAGGAAGTGCATTGGTTTGCCGAGTACAGGAAACAGGTCGAGTTGACAGAAGAGAAGACCCAAAGAAGAGCGGCGCGTTTCGTCACAGGGTTATTTGGTAAGCGTGATAGCGTTACGGAGATGTTTAGCAAACTCAATTGGCAGACTCTGCATGACAGGCGCACTGCATCGCTCGTGTACCTTGTTGTCCAGGTTTCGAGAGGGTGCGTTTCTGGATGAGGTATCGAATATATTGCTTCCCCCTACTTATACCTCCCGAGGAGATCAAGAATGTAAAATTAGAAAGAGGCTTTCCGGCAGTCGTTTTTCCCGCGAACCATACGCGACTGGAACAGGAAAGAGAGGTAATGACAGTGGCACGTAAAGTGCCCTCCGCCACACACCGTTGGGTGGCTTGCGGAGTATAAATGTAGATGTAGATGTAGATGAACAATATGATGTCTGACGTAGATTTAGGGACTATCGGCTGCCTGTAGGTGCTATCTACCAAGCACAAATGCTACCCTGGTTATCCGTCTTAGAGTACTTAGGCTTGGTAACGATCCAAGCGGTGGGTTTTAGTACGTGGTTAGCGTGACCCATACTGCCGCAGAATGTTTGTTGGAATTTCTCCAAGGTTAGGATCAATGCTACCAACATTTGTTTTTCTTCTGGTCTATATGATTTTAATTGTGACAGTCCTCTATTTACTCGACTGAATGTCTGTCACGTTCTAAATACATTCATTGTGCTAGCCCCTGCCTGTATGACTCTTGTCGTGTTTGCTAGCCTCACATAACATGAAACGAAGCCGACTATGTACAAGAAAGCTGGCTCCACAGTCTGTCGCGTATGTCGGTGTAGATGACTAGGAAAATCAGTTCTGTGCAACGTCTTTTACGATCATGTATTACAGCTCTGTGATTCTAATCCATTAAGAAACAAACATAATAAATGTACGACCCCAACCAGTCAGAAAACGACTGAATACTAATAGAGTGATAAAAGGTATAATGAGCACAGTTAGGTTGTGCAACTGATGCAACTGGGAAACGTAATCTGTTATGAATCAAACAAACGGTAGTTTTCAAAATTTCGCGATCATAAGATGATAGTGTATGATGAATTAATGGTACTTCTGAAACGTACAATAATTTTGTATACCCTTCACATGTCAAACCTACAGATGCTTTAAAAAAGGCAACAGTAATTTCTTTCCCCACAATAGCTCGTGTTGTGTACATAACAAATTTCGCATACACGTTGGAACTATGCTTCCTTTTCCACAAACTCCCTTCTTTTAGAAACATCAGCAATTCCACCACAAAACCGCAATGTAAATTTGAGGTGATTTCTGTGCTCTGCAAAGAATTGTAGGTACTAACCACGCAGTGAGGAAAAAAGAGTCAAGTTTTACCATGAACTGACAATGCCATAGACACAAGAAGATCACTTCTTCTCTACAGCCAACATAGTGCACTAACAGAATAAATCACAAATTCTTCGGACACTGCCTTCTGCTGTACATAAACCAATTTTTTTTTTTAGAGTCTGCCAGGACTGTACAAAAATTGCGATATCCGTTTTATTATTTACCTTTTGCAAGTGTCCTTGGGAATACAGAGATCAACTGCAATTGCTGCTAAACATAGCATCACATTTTCCATAGTATAACATCTGGACACGGAGGTGGTGTTCGTAGTATTTGTTGAAGTTGCGTCGCAAGGCTGGGTTGAGACGAGTGACCGACTGCGGCAATATCGCACGCCACGAATACCTGCGATCCGTTGGTCGTGTATGGCGACCGTGGGAAATGCTTCAAGTCAAAACTACATCTTTACACCAAGTACATTTACAAATGAATATTTTGGTGTTCCAAAGATATGAAAGAGCACAAAACTGTGAAAATTACACAGTCCAACAGCCTGAGAAATAATCCTATGGTAACGTCGAAAACTACTGATTCAGATTTTATTGCTAGAGCACAAAAATATTCACTAATTTGGTTGAGCGTCCGTTGAAACAACATTTCTGATGGTTTGACTAATGGAGAATGAATTTTACGACAGTGACCTTATAAAAGAACTTTCCTTTCTTTGCTCATCAATGTTTCTAGTTCAAAAGGGATCCGTATCACCACATAAAGACATAACAGCAGTTCAGGTAATAAGTCGTAAACTGGTATTACCTTCTTAAAGAACTAGTGCGCCTTCAACTGCTATAATCAAAATTAACAAGCGAGTCATTATCGTGTTAGTAGAAACCTTATATTGTGACGAATAAAACACGTAAAACGGGGGTCTAACCAAATATACGTGGTGGTCCATTGATCGTGACCGGGCCAAATATCTCACGAAATAAGCGTCAAACGAAAAAACTACAAAAAACTAAACTTGTCTAGCTTGAAGGGGAAAACCAGATGGCGCTATAGTTGGCCCGCTAGACGGCACTGCCATAGGTCAATCGGATATCAACTGGTTTTTTAAATAGGAACCCCCATTTTTATTACATATTAGTGTAGTACGTAAAGAAATATGAATGTTTCAGTTGCACCACTATTTTTCGCTTTGCGGTAAATGGCACTGTAACAGTCACAAACATATGGCTCACAATTTTAGACTAACAGTTGGTAAAAGGTAGTTTTTAAATTAAAATACATAACGTAGGTACGTTTGAACATTTTATTTCGGTTGCTCCAATGTGGTACATGTACCTTTGTCAACATCATTTCTGAGAACGCATGCTGTTACAGCGTGATTACCTGTAAAAACCAGATTAATGCAATAAATGCTAAAAATGATGTCCGTCAATCTCAATGCATTTGGCAATACGTGTAACGACATTCCTCTCAAAAGCGAGTAGTTCGCCTTCCGTAATGTTCACACATGCATTGACAATGCGCTGACGCATGTTGTCAGGCGTTGTCGGTAGATCACGATAGCAAATATCCTTCAACTTTCCCCACAGAAAGAAATCCGGGGACGTCAGATCCGGTGAAGGTGCGGGCCATGGTATGGTGCTTCGATGACCAATGCACCAGTCATGAAATATGCTATTCAATACCGGTTCAACCACACGCGAGCTATGTGCCGGACATCCATCATGTTGGAAGTACATCGCCATTCTGTCATGTAGTGAAACATCTTGTAGTAACATTGGTAGAACATTACGTAGGAAATCAGCATACATTGCACCATTTAGATTGCCGTCGATAAAATAGGGGCTAATTATCGTTGCTCCCATAATGCCTCACCATACATTAACCCGCCAAGGTCGTTGATGTTCGTCTTGCAGCCATCGTGGATTTTCCGTTGCCCAATAGTGCATATTATGCCGGTTTACGTTACCGCTGTTGGTGAATGACGCTTAATCGCTAAATAGAACGCGTGCAAAAAATCTGTCATCGTCCCGTAATTTCTTTTGTGCACAGTGGCAGAACTGTACACGACGTTCAATGTCGTCTCCATGCAATTCCTGGTGCCTAGAAATATGGTACGGGTGCAAACGATGTTGATGTATCAATCTCAACACCGATGTTTTTGAGATTCCCGATTCACGAGCAATTTGTCTGCTACTGATGTGCGGATTCGCCGCGACAGCAGCTAATCACCTACTTGGGCGTCATCATTTGTTGCAGGTCGTGGTTGACGTTTCACATGCGGCTGAACACTTCCTGTTCCCTTAAATAACGTAACTATCCGGCGAACGGTCCGGACACTTGTATCATGTCGTCCAGGATACCGAGCAGCATACATAGCACACGCCCGTTGGGCATTTTGATCGCAATAGCCATACATCAACACGATATAGACCTTTTCCGAAATTGGTAAACGGTCCATTTTAACACGGATAATGTATCACGAAGCAAATACCGTCCGCACTGGCGGAATGTTACGTAATACCACGTACTTATACGTTTGTGACTATTACAACGCCATCTATCACAAAGCGATAAAAGTGGTCCAACTAAAACATTCATATTTCTTTACGTACTCCACGAATATGTAATAAAAAATGGGGGTTCCTATTTTAAAAAAACGCAGTTGATATCCGTTTGACCTATGGCAGCACCATCTAGCGGGCCAACTATAGCGTCATCTGGTTTCCCCCTTCTAGCTAGACGAGTTTAGTTATTTGTAGTTTTTTCGTTTGATGCTTACTTCGTGAGATATTTGGCCCGGTCACTATCAATGGACCACCCCGTATATATTTGGTCTTGTTTCATATTTTTTAAATATTATCCGGCTGCTGTTCAGTATGAAATAAATGCAAAACAGTACAAATATAAGGAATTTAAAAATGTCGCAGTGCTCATAAGTCTGCATTAATACTTTCACAAAACGGCTTGAAATGCTTTTGAACAAGTTCTGTACAGCAAAACGTAGGACGATTCGATGTGGCAGTACCTGTGTAGCCAAGAAGTACGACGCAATGTCCCTTCGGATATGCATGCATGCCCAAAGGAACATGCACTGATGCGGCTACAGGCATTATGAAACGCATGAAATGAATTCGCAGTCGCGAACCTGGACAACCATCACCTGTACCGCAGAATGACGACAGTGAAAATTTGTGCTGTGCCGCACTGTCACTCGAACCAGGATTTTCTTTGTGTAGCGAGCAGTCGGCTATCCGATCACGACTCACGGCCGCACCAAAACTTCCACATGTCTTGAGTCATGTGTCTACGACCTGCGCTCGTACTCTGTATTACCGTACAGGGCAGATAATTTAATTGAAAGTTGCTTGCCCGGTTTCGGCGGATAACTATGATATTTTAGTGCCTGTGTTGCTCTGCACAATAGGATGCTCCTTGCGACAGGCATGCATACGGAAGGTTGCGTCAGCCCCTGAGTCGTGGTCGGAGAGCCTAACGGTGCCGGGCCTCGGAACTCGACCCCTGCCCGGCTTGTCTCGATCCTGCAGCTGGAGGAATGTTTCTTTGCGTTGTTTCTTCCTTCAGTTCTCAGTAAAAAAAGAATAGGAAAAAAATAAATAAATACAAAAAAAGAAAACAGTCGTCAGAGCAGTTGCCCGCGAAAAAAAGGGGTCGGAAAAAATGGTAAGGTGATCACTCACGATAAACAGAAAACCCGGGTTCGGATCCAGGTAAGGCTGAAATTTTCCTTCTCGTCATTCCATTACACAGTTTATGGTTGTCCATATTCGAAACTGGTATTACATGTCATGTAAACTGAGAACCTGTTACGACCGGTGAATTGACACACGGGCAAGGTTCAAAAATTGGTTCAAATGGCTCTGAGCACTATGGGACTCAACTGCTGAGGTCATAAGTCCCCTAGAACTTAGAACTAGTTAAACCTAACTAACCTAAGGACAACACACACATCCATGCCCGAGGCAGAATTCGAACCTGCGACCGTAGCGGTTGCGCGGTTCCAGACTGTAACGCCAGAACCGCTCGGCCACCAGCGGCCGGCACACGGGCAAGGCACTCGAAAACAATTTTACAGTCTTCCTTTCTCACTATGCGCTAAATCCATTCCTCCCTTGTAGGGCGTAGTATCAGAGACCAATCACTGAATTTTTTGGTAAGAAGTAATGAACTGAATATCAGCAACGTTAAGAATCTATTGCTCCTTGCTTCTGGAAATCGGATTAAAGTTATCTGAATGGAGAGGTCGATGACCTCCGTGTACTTCAACATCTGTCACTTGCATTTAAGACTTTTAGCGAGCCATTTTCTCCGCATTCGACGAAAATAGCAGTTCCCAACAAAATATTACTCCCAACATCGAATCGAATCCTACTGATCCCTACCCAAATTATTAATGGCCGATCTCATTACATTAGTCAAACAAGTGCCAATTCGCTCAAGTGCAATACTTTGACAGTATTCTCGAAAGAATGCACTATAGGGCTTATCTTATCCACTTATACGGCTGCTGAAAAAATGAGGTTCATGATCAGTGCTTGACAAATGCTACCCCGGAAAATAATGCGAGATATTTTTTGTTTCACACGGAAACATTGTTTCTTGTTAACAAATATTTCGCACTTGGCTGTTGAACATACTAGTGCCATCCGCAGGAAACGCTGGTTCTAACATAGAGCCTGACAGCGTTCTACGTTCCAATGACAGTGCCGGTTCTATAAGAATTTTCAAATGAGTAAGTCGTTAAAACACGAAATAAATAACAATTGTTTGTTTTTATCTGCAAAGAGTATAGTGTCCTTTTTCTGCAAAATAACATGTGCCTTCTTGATAAATTTTAATGTCACAGACGGTTATTAACATGTTACGCCATCAGTGCACTTAATACTACTCAAAGCTGTGGGTGAACCGGGCGAGGTGGCGCGTGGTTATGACACTGGATAAACTTTCAGGAGGACGACAGTTCTAATCCGCGGTTGGCCATCCAGATTTGGCCTTTCCGTGTTATCCCTAAATAGCTCCAGCCAAATGACTAGTTGATTTCTTTCAAAGGGCAAGGACAATTTCCTTCACCATCCTTTAAACAATGCGAGCATTTACTCCGTCTCTAACGACCTCAAGGTCGACGGGACGTTAAACACCAGTCTTCTTCCCATTCTTCTTCCTAATTTGCGTACTCACAATACGAATGTGAGTTTATCAGGGCCTGTTTGTGCATGGAATTCTTTGATATTAGCAACTGTAGTGGATCAGTCTTATGAAGGCACAAAACTGTGATAATCGAAGTGGGAGATGAAAATATCTGTTTTTCTGTTCGGGATTCGGTTACACACGGGAAAATAGTGACCATTTAATGTGTAAGCCTCATGAATCACTTTCATTTCTTTAGTTGCTTGAAGCAAAGAAACGAAAGCAACAACGTTGAAAAATAACATGTTCATGAAATCTGTGTAATTAGCATACGCTAAATATATCATGAGAATGCTGACGAAATGAATATGTTGTGTTTCTCTCTCGTCTATAGCGGTATAGGCAACGGCCTTGCCGCAGTGGATTTACCGGATCCCGCGAGATCACCGAAGTTAAGCGTTGTCGGGCGTGGACGGCACTTGGATGGGTAACCATCCGGTGGCCATGCCCTGTTGCCATTTTTCCGCGTGCACTCAGCCTCATGATGCTACTCGACCGAATAGTAGCGGCTCCGGTCAAAGAAAACCATCATAACGACCAGTAGAGTGGTGTGCTGACCACACGCCCCTCCTATCCGCATCCTCAACTGAGGATGACACAGCGGTCGGATGCTCCCGATGGGCCACTTGTGGCCCGAAGACGGAGTGCTATATTGAGGTACAGTGCACCCTAATTAATGGCTGTATTATCTTTGAAGCACCCTTACGAAAAAGAAAATTAAGAAACTATCGGTTCAGAAACCTCGTTACTGAGCCACATGTACGGACCAACAGCAAAGGTGGTAGTATTGTCCAGCTGAACAGAAGCTGAGGAAGCATGTTTCAAGATAAGCGAACAGGTCGGACGAGAACTGCTGTGAGGTGACACCGATGTTCTCATAGCTAGTAGCATGCATTTGAAGGTAGCTTGAGCCATCTGAGCTAATTACTTGCAACATCGAGTTACCACAGAAACACCAAAACAGTTTACGAAATAACTAAAAATATAACAACGGCTGTAAACGGATTCAAATTACCTCCATGAAAAATATCAGCAGCTAATTTAAGCTAGGAAACGATGAAAAACAATGTTTCTAGAGCTTACGTATAACACCACACAATGGGTGAGTGGGGGGGGGGGGGGGGGGGGAGGGCAGAAGCAGGATATCAATAAAAAGGAAAATTGATGATATGTCAGGATGCATGTGTACCGTCGTAGCTGTACCTTTTTTGTGCACCTGAGCAATTCCGCGGTTTTTTTACCTATTATGTATTCGGCGTATCGAAGAACAGCCGCAGGATACAAGCCTCCTTGTTTTACTGTTTCGATTTGTATGTGTATTTAATAATGTAAAGGCTTGCGATGTATTGTAGATAAGTGGCCTTGAACAATGTGTAGTGAAAATAAAATGATTGACACTGACAGCAATAACCGTGCACACATGAGATACTGCTAGGTCAACAATAACTCTGAAAGATTTTCGTAATACGATCAGAGAAACAAAAATTGTGCATTTAACCAGGTCTGGTCCGAATTTGATAATAAGAAACGAAACATCGCATAATTATCGAGAAATGAACGAAGCTTCTAACTACAAAAGAGGGCAACCAATAGGCAGCATGGTAGTTTAGTAGGGTGCAACGTTGAATACTTCTTCATTTAACGGAAGCTTTGGTATTGTGTCTATTGAGTAGCTGCAGGTAATTCTACGAATATGTCCATTCGATCACCAGATAGGTAAGAAGGTGGGCTCATGAGACACATATTCTGACATTAATAGCAATATGGGCCACAAGCAAGCAGGAAATTCACATTCAGATCCGCTGCCTGTGGTACAAACAGCGTGGCTAACCTATGGATTTCTGCCAAATATAAAACAGCGACTGGGAATGAGGCACCTGAAACCCTTGACAGGTCACGAGCTTTACAGCTACCTACTGGCACTGAATTGGTCGAAGTCAAATCTCTGAAAGTGTCCAGTGGTGACGAAGGCACGCCAGAAGATACTGTCTGCGAATGTCGACTGTATGCCGATGTTCCTGCTACTAATCGGCTGTAACTGAATAGTCATGAAGACTCGATGTCAATGAGAGAATGAGTTGCTGGACAAAATGGCAAATATTGGACCATACTGAGGACGTTGTTTCAATAAAAGCCTTGGGTAACGCGTTAGCTTATCAGTTAACTCCCGTGCACTGCACTACGCTTGGTTGCGAGAGAAGGCCGAGGAGCAAAACAGCGAAGAGAGCTGAGGTGAACAGCTGCAGGCAAAAGAACAGCCAGCGTCTCATGCAAGGCGATCGTAATGACAATACCGGAGTGGACACTCAACCGTGGTCAGTGTCTCGGTACCGAAGGATCAAGAACCGGCGTCCCGCGAACGATTCTCGAGTGTAACAGGAAGAGAGGGAAACGATACTGGTACATAACGTACCCTGTGGAGTGAAGATGTAGATGTAGACGTGGGCCGGAATTTCGCTTCGTTCTTCACCAGCAGCAACGCTGCTCCCCCGGAGTAGGGCAGACGTCCACCGCAATCATGAAGCCGACAGACATCGGGAAGAGGCAGCTGCGAACACAACGTCCTTTTCTGCGCTCAGAGTACTGGGAACTGTGGCTACAGACCGGACAAAGTTGGAGTGCGTTTTAGAATATGGCAGACAAGAACTAAGGATACTAAAGTAGTGATAGACGTAGTTAGATTTGGTGGAGGTGTAGTTTTTATTAAGAATAGAAATAATTGTGGTGATGGGAAGTAGTATTTTGTGGGATGTAATAGTATATATTGTATAATTTGTTGCCGAGTTATAGCAAAAAAATTACTGTTGATAGCAATAATTTATGTAAGAACCTGTGTTTAAATTATAGATAAAAGGGTAAAAAGTAATAAATAAATTAATTGCCTCCCATGGCCAGTGGTAAACAAACGTGTATACGTTTGCTTCAAGTGTAACTGAGAGTTTTGGATGAAGCACTTTCGGAGGTATGCAGTTGTGCTCGTAATTTGTGGAACTTAACACCTTCCCCCTGTACAGTGTAGTAAACCTTCAGGGGCTGTACTGGAAAACAACTGTGAGTGACTTTAGCGAATTGTCTTCGAGTGGCGTTCTTGCCTTCTAAAAGCTCTGTAGGCCAATGCACTTTATTTGTAATGCGATGTAAAACTATTCTTAATCGCTTCTTTCATCTGAATTATTTAATGTCTACAACTACTGGACCGTTGCAGCGATATTCATTGGTTATGACTGGTTTGATGCTACAAACCACGCGCCTTAAAACCATGACATGCTTAATAACACTGAACTTTACTGTCAGTTTTATAATGCAATGAGGACTTTCGATGAAATTCTAAACTGCACTCTCAACTTGTCTCTCCCGTCACCTTCCTCATATGCCCTTTATTTCCCTTTCCACTCTTCCTTTACATTACCCTGCCCTACCCTCTCTCCTACGCCTTCCTCCATTCCCAAACCGTATGTCTTCCCCTCCGCTCCTTTTCCTGAGCTTTGCCCTTTCTTGGAAATAAACCGGTGGCCTTCTAAGCTTGTGTTATACACATTTAGTCAAGTCACAGTAATTTATGCCATATCAGTTCGTCCAGTTCATTTTCTGAACTCCATCTTGAGCCAAACTTCTTTTCTGGAAATACGCCAGTCAGGAACTGAATATGTAATAACATATCAATGAATCGATGACACAGTCGTCCTTTACAAATATTAATTCATGTAACATACAAGTAAAATTCCCCCATTATTATTTAGTACCTTCACTTTAATTACTCCCACGTTACTCAAAATTATATTCATACAGCGCTCAGCTCCAGATTGTCATCTTAATATGGTAATGAATATTAATACGTCCTACTGCCTGCTGCTTCAGTCCGACACGCACGACTTTGCATACGTCTACTTTCGCAGACCGAGCCATACAACGAATACAACTGCTCACTGCTGCTCCGAAACATCGCGTTGCCCTGGCAGGTTCTATAATTTCCAAGCACCAGACAACGCCCAAGCCATATAACAGTATTCCGGGAAAACGATGTATCAAAACCGACTCGACGGAGAGAATACAACCGCAAGGTGATGTACTCCACGTCACTCCAAGAATGAAGATGAAAGAATGCTACAATTGAGCGCCCTTAGCTGTTGATGTTATTGCGTTCATGGTAGTGGGTCGGTAGGGAAACCACAAACTGTCTAAATTTGCTCCGCGCAAATACGTATTCACTGTCCCAACCACTGAATTATGTAGCAAGTGTATTCATATAGCGTATTTACAGAAATGACGCGCCACGAAGATCTTCACAGACACAAAAGTACAGTATATCAGTCCACTTGTTATATAGCTCAGTTTGTGATGAAGATGGAAATCCGGCAAGAAATCTTTAGACATTTTGTTGCAAACTGTATAGTTATTTTCTGCTAACATGTTTTGTGATGCATCGTCTTTAGTATTGTTCACACACAAATACCTTGTTCATCCCCGTAACACTTTAATAACATTTTAACAGGAGTTGCACCGGTATACGCAAGTGGCTAATAAAAGAATGTTTGCATATTGATATTAAAGAATAGAGAAACAGGCTACTGGATGGAACATAAGAACTTACCGTGTGTAAGTAGTAAACTAGCTGATGCAAAAAAGCAACTAATGTTTGAGGCCTCTTGAATAAAAAATCGAAGATTTTACAATATAAGGCAACCTGCGTTAGTTTCAAAGTTCTCAAACTTTTTTAATCTTGCCTTTGTACTCGTTTATTTGAAAGTTCGGCCGTAAGCTAAAACACACAAGACAATAACAAGCAACACACACTGTAAATCTTCCTTAATTGGTGGAAATTTCCGACTCCTGACGACAACTGCACTAAAGTTGTCGAATTCTTTCTACACGAATGTGTAACAAATAACTGTAATCGTTTAGAAAACGAATCGGACCAGTTACCTACTGTTTTACACACCTGCAATCCTCAATCTGTACAGGCGTGTCTTATCCGGGGCAAAGGGATTGTCACAATGTTTGTGATAAGAGTTACTGTAGCTAATAGGAACAGCTGCATTTACGTTACCTGCCGAATTGACGGGAGGGAACAATATTGGATGCTCTCCTCACTTGAACATGGTCATATAGCTCACCAGTTAGCATTACTCATGTTTTTCCGGACCTGATAGTGGTTTAATTTGAGTGATAATGGCTATCGTAAAATAAGAAAATTATTTCAAGGAATCGAATGCAATATACGACACCAGAAAGCTGCTATGTCAGAGTTACCAGAGTGCTTTAAGTGCATATGTGCAAAGACGATGGCTTATTGGACTAGCTAGCATATTTAATGACAAATCGTTATTATATAGCACGCAGTTGTTAAATACGTGCTTAGCTTTAATTTCGTAAGAATCATGACCGTCAAACATATTTTATGAAGCACTCTACATTTTTGTTGAAATACGTAGGAATTTATTACAGCTTGCAACGTATCACAACTGAAGTTGTTCGCCAATGGCGAATAACACTGAATCGAAGTACTGAAACAGCAAACGCTGTGAGAAAAACGAGAATAACTAATGTCTGTTAATGAAACTAATCTGTCCTCAAGAGATCTTGACCGTTCTGAATTAGCAAAAGGGTACTCGTCAATTGGAGCTTTGAATCGATCTTTGAAGAGATCTTCAGCTACCTCAACTGGTAGAACGCTACGCTTGAAAGCACTCCTTTCAGTTTGCCTCTCCTTTACAGAGTTCCAAATTGTAAACAACGATTTGTTGCGGTGCTACATGACTGCGGATCATTGCATTGTATTGCTGCCGTCGCGACAGACGGTAGCAACAAGTTTGGTCCACACAGACAGTTAACAGACTTGTCGTACATCAGTTTATTAAGCTACGCAAAAACTGCTTTTCATCTTATCATGAAACTGTACTGACAAGCGTAAATTTGAGACTGTAGGTGCCTACCGCATTGACTCAGAGGAACTAATTCCGAACAATCAGAGAGAGGTTAATTTCGCTGGTGCCGCGGGAGGTACGCAGATTTACAGCTCACGAATCACACTGTGGTGCAACAGATATTCCTCTTCCCTTTAATAACAAACGTTATGCACAGAAACGCACCACGTCTTCTAGGCTTTCGCCCCGTGCGAGCCAAAAACAACGTTTACGAACTCGTCAGTTACTTTACGAAACGAAAGCAACTTCTTTTATAAGCATTCGTCTACTGCTTTTCAAAGAGAAAGCGTTTATTTTTGTTTGCTGGATACCAAAAACTGTCATCAGTCCTAACTGATAGATGTTATTGACCTTTCTGTACCACCGCCTTAAGTGAGACGACTCGGCATACAGATCCTTTCCTTTGGATTTTACATCATAAGGTACTACTTCTACTAGAATCTCAAAGTGAATCACAAATATAAAAATGTACACGAAAAAATTTTCCTGGAGAAAGAATTCTAATAATTACGTTTAAAACATAATGCAGTAAGGTATTTACTTTTCAAGTACAATATTAAACATTCTTTCTCTCTTTCGTCTGTAGAATGTGTAGGTGATCTATGTAAACGTAATATGTAAGAAGACAGCGACCAGCTGTGACTGTGGCGAAATAAGAACACACCACATCATGTCCTCTGGAAATGTTTTCTAGTTCAAGATACTGCAAGGACTGCTAGGCAGGCTTTAAGACGTAAATCTGTTTACAACATAATTTAGAGTAGAAGAAGACTTTCACAGGCTGATGTTGCTCCAGAAAAAGCAAGACGTAACTATATTTAGCAAAGACAATTAGAGCCAATAGACGAGTCTAGAGTACGAGAACGAAATCCGATAGCTCAAGGATCGCTTGCTCCGATGGAACAGTCGCCATGTTATCTGGAAGCAATAAGATATTGCCGGATCCTACAGCACGGACGATCGGGTGCGGACAAAGTAATTGCATTCCAATTTTACTAAAGTTTCTGCATTCATCTCAGACTATTACAAGGACGAATTACACAAGACTGCACTGTGGGTAATCGTAGCTGAAGCATTAGTATTGGTAACAAGTACTAGTAACACAAATTGAGTTGCAGTAGAAAATTATTGTTGGAGCTGGTAGTAAAAGGGTTTACTCGTATATGTCATAGTTCTGTTGTTATTGTTGTAGTAGCAGATGCACCTGTTATGACGCTTATAACAGCAGAGATAAAGATGAGAGTGAAAACTATGAGAGATTGAAAGAACTAAACTCTATAGCACTATAGCTCTCGCGCTAAAAGGGAGTAGTGAGATTTGTGATCTACACTCCTGGAAATGGAAAAAAGAACACATTGACACCGGTGTGTCAGACCCACCATACTTGCTCCGGACACTGCGAGAGGGCTGTACAAGCAATGATCACACGCACGGCACAGCGGACACACCAGGAACCGCGGTGTTGGCCGTCGAATGGCGCTAGCTGCGCAGCATTTGTGCACCGCCGCCGTCAGTGTCAGCCAGTTTGCCGTGGCATACGGAGCTCCATCGCAGTCTTTAACACTGGTAGCATGCCGCGACAGCGTGGACGTGAACCGTATGTGCAGTTGACGGACTTTGAGCGAGGGCGTATAGTGGGCATGCGGGAGGCCGGGTGGACGTACCGCCGAATTGCTCAACACGTGGGGCGTGAGGTCTCCACAGTACATCGATGTTGTCGCCAGTGGTCGGCGGAAGGTGCACGTGCCCATCGACCTGGGACCGGACCGCAGCGACGCACAGATGCACGCCAAGACCGTAGGATCCTACGCAGTGCCGTAGGGGACCGCACCGCCACTTCCCAGCAAATTAGGGACACTGTGGCTCCTGGGGTATCGGCGAGGACCATTCGCAACCGTCTCCATGAAGCTGGGCTACGGTCCCGCACACCGTTAGGCCGTCTTCCGCTCACGCCCCAACATCGTGCAGCCCGCCTCCAGTGGTGTCGCGACAGGCGTGAATGGAGGGACGAATGGAGACGTGTCGTCTTCAGCGATGAGAGTCGCTTCTGCCTTGGTGCCAATGATGGTCGTATGCGTGTTTGGCGCCGTGCAGGTGAGCGCCACAATCAGGACTGCATACGACCGAGGCACACAGGGCCAACACCCGGCATCATGGTGTGGGGAGCGATCTCCTACACTGGCCGTACACCACTGGTGATCGTCGAGGGGACACTGAATAGTGCACGGTACATCCAAACCGTCATCGAACCCATCGTTCTACCATTCCTAGACCGGCAAGGGAACTTGCTGTTCCAACAGGACAATGCACGTCCGCATGTATCCCGTGCCACCCAACGTGCTCTAGAAGGTGTAAGTCAACTACCCTGGCCAGCAAGATCTCCGGATCTGTCCCCCATTGAGCATGTTTGGGACTGGATGAAGCGTCGTCTCACGCGGTCTGCACGTCCAGCACGAACGCTGGTCCAACTGAGGCGCCAGGTGGAAATGGCATGGCAAGCCGTTCCACAGGACTACATCCAGCATCTCTACGATCGTCTCCATGGGAGAATAGCAGCCTGCATTGCTGCGAAAGGTGGATATACACTGTACTAGTGCCGACATTGTGCATGCTCTGTTGCCTGTGTCTATGTGCCTGTGGTTCTGTCAGTGTGATCATGTGATGTATCTGACCCCAGGAATGTCCTGGGACAATGAATTCACGGTGTTCTTATTTCAATTTCCAGGAGTGTATATTAACTCAGAAATACGATAACAGCCTACATATTTAAAAAGTGAAAACTAACAAGATCAATCTCTGAGACTGAAAAAAGATTATGTGAGATAACTGTTGGCAAACAAGCTTACAATGTGTTAGCAAGTGTCTTGTGTCGTTTGGAAACGAAGCTACTGAAGGTTGATCGCTTCTGTGTATGCAATTCAGTGTGTCGCTCTCGAATCTACCTGCTTTGTTTTACAAACTGATTTTCATTCCACGAGAGATCAAATTATGATTTGTTGCTTTTTGCACTTCTAACAATCAACAGAATTTCTTTTATCCATTTCGGGTTATCTTAGCTTGAGATTCGGTTATAATTATCGCGATGGTTACAGAACTTTCAAAGAAAACGTTCCGATCTTTGTGAGTAGTGCAGCAAGAATAAGAAAGACGACAGTCTAAAGATTCAAATGGTGAAAATTACAAGAACAATCTCACCTACATAGTGACTTGTCTCATTTCTTTACTTGTCTCATTTCTCCGAGAGTAAGCATCACATAAAAATTCCAAATGTTTGTAATTCTGTCTTCGTTTCATTTTCAATGACCTTGACTTACTTAACGAGGATTCTGACAGCAGTTTAAGCGATAGTAAAAATTAAACCAAGCTACAGATTCCACTTTACACAGGACGTCCTCCACAAGTGCGGTATTAAAATCGGATTGCCACAGTTTAAATGATAGAACGCTTGGGAACCACGATTAGAGTTAATAGGGGAAATGAGAGGGATAATGTGCTGTTTGACTATCAGCTATTGCTTGTCAGAAAATATGTCCATCTGACACACAGTCTCTTATTACGTATATCATTTTGATAAAGCGATTACGTAGGTTTAATCAGAATATTTGTGATCAGAGATGTTATAGTTAGGAGGAACAGCTCAATTTGCGTTGCCTGCCAAACTGCCCTAAGGGAACAGAATTCAATAACGCAGTTTATTGACGTAGTGAACTGAATCAACTACGGGATAATTGAGGTGAGAAGACGAAACAACTGGCTAGTCTATGCATCTTCTTGGTCGCTGCTTCGTATGATTGACGGTACCTATACGACGTGGTGAAAAGCTTAACGGATAATTGTGCACTGAAAATATTTAACAAGGAAACAACTTTTTTAATTTAGCGTGGAATAGTTTTTTCCGCAAAAGGTGATGCAATTATGTTGTCCTTGGATTTTCGAAGCAATTGAACGGAATGGGAGAGTATCCAGTGAAGAAATTTAGGCCACGTACTCCTTCCATTACTGTCCAATCTTGACTATTGTGTTTTTACTAACTGATAGTCACTAAATCATGAAATCCTTCGCAAAAAGAATATAGATTATTTAGAAATGAAGTAGAAAGAAAATAATAACGCGGATATATTAAGTGGTTCTCTTCCAAATACACATACTGGCTGAAGATAATTTGTAACCATAATGGTTTTTCAGATCACATGGAAACAAAAGGGCAGCATTACAACATTTATTACTATTTTTAGTAGAACTATTTTGCCAAACCAGTTGGGAAGAGGGCATAAAAGAAGAGGTCGTAACAGGAGGAGACCAAGCTCCCAGCTGAATCCATAGCGCTAAGTCATCTCAGTAAACGTAGCATAAGCAGATCTTAACTGGAGCTAACACTGTGCTCTCATCTTGGATTCTGGAATACTTCACCTGCCTTAAATACAGTGAAATACTCGAAATTTTTATGCTCTTCCTTCTAAACTCTGAATGGTTTATAAGGCTACCAGCTCATGTCGTACAACGTGCCCCCAAAAATATCACTTATGTGCAACACATCACACTCCAGTATTTTGTGATTGTGTCACAAAACATGTTGATATATCGATGCTTTTTGCCGTTCCAACAGTAAGAGAGATCCTTTGATAGCACATTCAGTCTTATATATCGCTCTGCCTCGAACATGAAGCGTCAGTCCGATTTTATTTTGAGTGGAAACGTGTAGTAAGGAAAGAATTATCAGAAAGCACTTTATGAAGAGAATTTTAAACATGCGGTGTACTATCGTGTTTAAAAGAGAAGTTTTTGGGGGAACATCTTATTTGTTATCGAGTGGCAGGACGGTTTGTTTGAAGGATGGACGCTCGACGTTTCCCATTCAATGGGGACGATAAATTGTCGCATATGACTTTGTGGTTCCAGTGGAAAATTGATTGACTACACACTGCTGTGCTGCCGATAGAACGAGAATGATGTGCTAGATTTTAGAGTCATACAGCTAAATTACCCATACGCTTCTGTTGCTAAAGACAATTTCAAACAGAAATTCGTAATTGGTGTAAGTTTTTTCACGCTGAAAAATTATGCGTCTCTGTTTTCTAGAAAATCAGTTGTTAAGTAGAAGGAATGGCTTAAAAACTGAAAATCTGTTACGGGTATGTAATTTTATGCATTTTATGTGTGTGTACATGCGAAAGTAATACACTGTAGAAGGAATGGCTTAAAAACTGAAAATCTGTTACGGGAAAGTAATTTTATGCATTTTATGTGTGTGTACATGCGAAAGTAATATACTGTTGACCTTTTAGTCAACCGATTTCGTTGAAGTAGTAAATGAGAGGGACAACATTCTCTTGCTCCATATCACGTTCCTCAGCGCTGAAACGGAATCAGAATGTGAGACGAAGTACCAACTCTGGGTAATGTCTCTCTGTAGAGTGATTCATTTCATTATTGATAAAAGAAGGAGGATGCAAACTAACTCATCAGAAGTGCTGATTAGTAGGTAAGGACTTTAATTTGTAACTGCAACCAATTTTAAGTAAAGAATTCTGTAAAATGACGCAAAAACGTTTGTAAGCAGATCATATACATTACTTAAAAAATTTACCGACTCTGAACTTCCTTTGAGCGAATGTGTAACTATTAACGAGCCCACTCAATAAAAAACTGGGGTAATAAAGTATCTTACAGTCACAAGAGAACAGTTTTCCACAGACATGTTAATACTAAGTCTACCAAAAATTTGGGCCCTCTCCATTGCTGCTATTTCAGTCCACGGTTAAAAGTTAATGATGTTAATAAGGTGATAAATCAAATGTTCTATACACTAACTTCTATTTTTTAAGAATTAAATAGAGAAATTATAAAATGCTACCACTGTAAGTGACCATGTCACTTGAATGAAATATTATATATTATTTGCTGATGGGAAATATATTCAGAGTTCAAATAGTTTTGGTTTTGTTCATTAACAGAGCCCCGTGACCTGTGTGCATAATACATACTCAAAATATGGTATCATCTTCTTAAAGCGCCGAATTATGTGTGCTTCTAAATGACGATGTCTCTCATTTGCATTCGCAACTGGGAAAGCAGCTCTTCCACATGGCGTACGGCCAATTCTGAGGTTAACTTGAGTGTGTAAATTACCCATCTGTACTTACGAGTTACGAACCATGAACCATTTGAATAATTGTTCTTAGATGACGGAACGAACCTCTTATATGCTCGTTTCTTACAGAAATTTCTGTAATGCATAAATGCAATTTTCTAAACGCACTAATTGCAATATCTGTCTTACGGATGACAAAGGCGTAATGCCCCAGCAGTCAACTATTAAATTCTGGCCTTAAATATTTAATTCAAAGAGTGTCTACGTGATTTAGAGCGAGTCGCTTGGACAGCATTATAAGCTCATACCCGCTAGGTGCACGGTTAGCGTTGTACTCCGTCAGCAGGCACTAGAAGTCCATCAAAAGACAGTGTTCTAGGAATGAGGGATATGATTCTGCGAATGGAGAATACTCTTAGTTTTCTAGAAAGTTATAGATGGATGAAAAACGCAGTCAAATTATAATCAAAATAAAACCGCAACAACGACTGCTGAAGGCAAGAATTATAGTCACAAGTTCTTTTTTCACAGAACGCACGATCCGTTATGATTAACTTGAGCGCTACGAACGGAAAATGTATGTTCCACTGTATTTATCATTGCTGATACTTCTCGTTAAAAGTGCAACTAATTAATCAAATTTACTTTCATGTACGTCCTGCTTGGTGATGTCTATAAAATGTCTTACTACTAACACATCACACTGGTATTCCAAACAAGTGTACTGATTTAGTTGATATGCGGTAATCAAATTTTTTAAAGAACTCTTGTAGGGGTAAATAATCGAGGTTGTAACAGTGCGTAGTAGGGACTATTGCGAATAAAATTTTAAAATTGTTAAGTTCATAATAGAATCATTCAAATGTTGTCTATTGTCGACTTGTTAACTGACAGTATTTCAAACAATTAGAAAAAGGAGAAAAGTGAGTGAAATACGGGTGCTGTCAAAAGGCGTTCACTGTAGTTCATCAAATACTACCATTACTCTATCAAAGAGCACCAAATAATTTCCAAAATTAATTACTGTGTCCTTAAGACAATATTTAGAATAAATAATGCACGTGTTAAGTATATGTACTTAAGCTATTCAGTTTGAATTATACCCTTCATTCATACAGCTTATAGACCAAGTATGTGCGTTTCAGGCATTATTAAATTTGCGATTGCGTGAGCCCTATAAGTTATTTCTACATTCGCTTTACAAACAGATCACACAAAATTATTAAATAGTGAATTTGCTAAAAGTATAAGGTGAAATTCGTGTATCCAAGGACCGCCGTCACCACGGCAGTAAAATTAGTGGAATATTATACGGTACTTTCAAACACCAAATTAAATAAAGAGAGATACATTGCATTACTGTAATGTGCTGACAGAATCCTTTCATTGTAGTACGACTGATGTAGTGTCTTCCTACAGAAAAAAGAGGTAGAATTCTAGCAAAGCAATAATGGACATCACCATCGTAATTGTTTACTGCAGGGGATAACTACGTAACTGCTAGGGCTTTGGCTAACCTATTATAACTGTTGAATAAGAAGTTATATCTTGTAAGTTAGAACTCCTCCCTCTATACTGGTGTTACATACTACATAAGATAAAATATGTAACTAGGAATAGTCACTCACTGCAACACAAATCAGATGATTAAAAGGTAACAATTTATCCACATAAATCAAAATTTTAACTAACAATAGCACTTACATTCGGCAGTATATTAGTGCTGACTGCGTTGTTAATTTAAAAACATGTATGGTTTGGGTAACAGTTAATTAAATGAAATTTCTAAACGACTACGACACTAGAAACTCGGGAACTGCATTGGTATTGTTTCTATTCACAAAAAGTAATAAAAAGTCTAAAAAGGAAGAAAACAAATAGGCGTCAAGATTTGTGACAGTCCACAGTTATTGTAGACAGTGCATCGAGAGCAGTGACCCCTGCAAGTCGGCTGCCCGCCACGCAGCAGCGTCCACTGTGCGCTCCCGCCTCTGGCGTCTACTCACCGGCCGGCAGGAGGTCCGCTCCGCGTGGCGCCCACGGCCACGTCCGACGCCACACTGGCGGTCGACGCCGAGCGCCGCCACGGCCCGCCCCCGCAGACGTCGCTGCCGCCGTCGCCGCCGCTGCCCCATACCGAGCGACACCGACTCTGGCCGACCGAGGCGTGTCCTCCTGCACTATGTCGTGCGATCTCATCATCGCGGTCTCCCGATAGCGTATGTTACCGTAAGGAAAGTCACCTCGTCAATTACAAGGGTTTTGCGTGCTCTTAGGCCGTAGTTACCGCTTTAGTAAAATTCTGTGGAATCTTATGTGCATCTTGCACAGGGCAAGTAAATTAAAAGTTTCGAAATTCTTTGCGATACCCTTATGCAATTACTGAAACTGAGGAATATGGATACTATAATATAGAAAACCTAGCCATGTGCAGGTGTCAAACATGCGAGGGCGTGCTGAAAAGTAATGCCTCGAATTTACGTCAAGTAAAACAAGTACTATTAACATTTTACAGTTTTATCGTTCATGTCCACACTTTTGGGGCACTCTGTCCCTAAAGGGCTCCGACTGTAACCCGTAACATGACGATCTGTAACGTAACTGTGTTGGTGCGAAGAAAACAGGATGCTGTAAGCGAGTTTCGGATTCTAAGAGTTCGTCCACAAAAGGAACACCCCCTTCTTCAAAATGACAATGCCAGACCACACACGAGCGTTGCGGCATCTGCAACAGTCCGACGTCTTGTGTTCACCAGCTTTGATCATCCTCATCTACACTGCCGAATTGGTCCCATACGACTTTGTGTGTTTCCAAAACTTAAGGAACACCTTCGAGGATTTCACTTTGAAAGTGACAAAGCGGCGAAAGCAGAGACGAGGTTGTATATCCCGCAACAACGTCAAACATTCGACAGTGACTGCCATTACGATAATCACCTGAAACAAGTAACAGCCAAAACAGTATGGTGCCACAGAACACAAACGAAACAAGAGTGAAAGTGACAGCAACTAGAATGGTAAGCTCAAGTGCAACCACGCTCTGCTACCAGTCAGACGCCCTGCTAAACCTGCAGGACAGGATAGGTAGTTTAAATTGTGGAAAGGGGCCAAAATAAGCGGCTGTCAGTTGCACTCGAACTTACAACTTTATTTATTTGACCAAACATTACAAGAGCCAAGAAATTATAAAAAACACAGCATTAATTTACTGGCCGAATGCGCATAAAATTTCGTGCCTTAAGACCACTTTAATTCAAAATCGGCTGAAAGTCAATAACTTAAGACTCAAACCAAAATCAGAAATTTAAAAGACAGAAGGCCTTATCTTAAATCAGTTCTTTTAGTTAAGCTGAAGGCCCTAACAATCTCACACCTTAAGAGCAAAACAACTTTTAAAAAAGAAAAATCGGCTGAAGGCCCATGTCTTAAAGCTCAAACGAAAATTAAATTTTTCAAAGGCGTTATCTTAAAACAGTTTTTTAATTAGGCTGAATGCCCAAACAATCTGACACCTTAACAGAAAAACAACTACTAAAAAATGCATTATGCGATACCTCAATTGAAACGTGAAGCAGTGGAAGAAGAGCTCCAGATAATATTGCAAATGGGAATAATAGAAAGGTCAACTAGCCAATATAACAACCCATTGTTCACTGTGGAAAAGAGGAATTGCAATGTCAGAGTAGTATTGGATGCACGTCCAGTGAATAAAATTATTATTCCAGAAAGAGACAGACCTGAGAATTTGGAAGACGTACTCCTAAAGTTTCATGGGGCAAGAGTATTCAGTATCATTGGTCTTAGATCAGGGTACTGCTGCCAGTAGATAAGGATTCAAGACCCTTCACTGCATTCCTGTATGGAGGAATAAGCTACAAGTATTATGTACTACCATTTGGCCTTAATATTTCCACCTCTGCCTTTGTTAGAGCATTGGATAAGGTACTAGGTGAGCAGTTGATTGAGAAGGTCACTAGGCACGTTGATGACATCCTGATAGCAACTGCAGACTGGGAAAAGCAAGTTAAAATGCTTGAAGAGGTACTCATGGCCTTTCTGAAGGCGGTAATGACAGCGAATATGCAGAAATCGGATTTTGGAAAGAATGAAGTTTCTTGGCCACATTGTCAATGCACAACGGATCAAACTGGATGAGGACAAACTACAAGTAGCCAAGGATTTTCCTGCACCACGCTATACGAAGCAGTTAAGAGGTTTCCTTGGTTTATGTGGATAGTATAGGAAGTTTATAAGTGGACAGTCACTTAGTAATCCACACTTGTTGAATCTGCTGAAGAACAAAGTGTTATGGGATTGGACAGATGAATTCCAACGTGTTTTCGAGGAAGTAAAGCAACAGCTGTGCGATCCTAAGCTGCTTTCGCACCCAGATTTGAGCAAGGAGTTTTACTTAGCTTGTGACAGCTCAGACTATGGATTAGGAGTGCATTTATACTAGTTGGATGAAATGGACTCGGATAATGTTAAGACAATTGCATTTGCAAGAAAGGCTCTGACTAAATGGGAACAGCAATATAGAGTCACAGAGAGAGGCACTAGCTGATCTGTGGGGATTTCACAAAATTTAGATATTACCTGGCTGGTAGAACCATCAAGGTTGTTACAGACCATAAAGCATTGACCTTTCTACTCGATGGAAAATTATACAATAGACGTCTCACCAGATAGGCGCTTGCCTTACAAGAATATCAATTTAGTGTTGTCTACCAAACTGAGAACCAAAACATTATACCTGATGCAATTTCGAGGATGCCACCTGGCCCTGACGATATAAATGTTAATGGACCGCAAGGGCAGGAATTGAGCATTAATTTGATCAAGGGTGTTCAATAATAGTCATTTGTTACCAAATTACTTAAGAATATCCGTCGAGAGCAAAATAAAGAGCCTGCTGGAGAAGATAAATTGGGAAAATACACTCCTGGAAATGGAAAAAAGAACACATTGACACCGGTGTGTCAGACCCACCATACTTGCTCCGGACACTGCGAGAGGGCTGTACAAGCAATGATCACACGCACGGCACAGCGGACACACCAGGAACCGCGGTGTTGGCCGTCGAATGGCGCTAGCTGCGCAGCATTTGTGCACCGCCGCCGTCAGTGTCAGCCAGTTTGCCGTGGCATACGGAGCTCCATCGCAGTCTTTAACACTGGTAGCATGCCGCGACAGCGTGGACGTGAACCGTATGTGCAGTTGACGGACTTTGAGCGAGGGCGTATAGTGGGCATACGGGAGGCCGGGTGGACGTACCGCCGAATTGCTCAACACGTGGGGCGTGAGGTCTCCACAGTACATCGATGTTGTCGCCAGTGGTCGGCGGAAGGTGCACGTGCCCGTCGACCTGGGACCGGACCGCAGCGACGCACGGATGCACACCAAGACCGTAGGATCCTACGCAGTGCCGTAGGGGACTGCACCGCCACTTCCCAGCAAATTAGGGACACTGTTGCTCCTGGGGTATCGGCGAGGACCATTCGCAACCGTCTCCATGAAGCTGGGCTACGGTCCCGCACACCGTTAGGCCGTCTTCCGCTCACGCCCCAACATCGTGCAGCCCGCCTCCAGTGGTGTCACGACAGGCGTGAATGGAGGGACGAATGGAGACGTGTCGTCTTCAGCGATGAGAGTCGCTTCTGCCTTGGTGCCAATGATGGTCGTATGCGTGTTTGGCGCCGTGCAGGTGAGCGCCACAATCAGGACTGCATACGATCGAGGCACACAGGGCCAACACCCGGCATCATGGTGTGGGGAGCGATCTCCTACACTGGCCGTACACCACTGGTGATCGTCGAAGGGACACTGAATAGTGCACGGTACATCCAAACCGTCATCGAACCCATCGTTCTACCATTCCTAGACCGGCAAGGGAACTTGCTGTTCCAACAGGACAATGCACGTCCGCATGTATCCCGTGCCACCCAACGTGCTCTAGAAGGTGTACGTCAACTACCCTGGCCAGCAAGATCTCCGGATCTGTTCCCCATTCAGCATGTTTGGGACTGGATGAAGCGTCGTCTCACGCGGTCTGCACGCCCAGCACGAACGCTGGTCCAACTGAGGCGCCAGGTGGAAATGGCATGGCAAGCCGTTCCACAGGACTACATCCAGCATCTCTACGATCGTCTCCATGGGAGAATAGCAGCCTGCATTGCTGCGAAAGGTGGATATACACTGTACTAGTGCCGACATTGTGCATGCTCTGTTGCCTGTGTCTATGTGCCTGTGGTTCTGTCAGTGTGATCATGTGATGTATCTGACCCCAGGAATGTGTCAATAAAGTTTCTCCTTCTTGGGACAATGAATTCACGGTGTTCTTATTTCAATTTCCAGGAGTGTATTATTTAATTCATCAAAACATTTTATACTGTCGTCTGGATGAAACGTCACAGGACTGGAAGTTGCACATTTTGGAACATGCTATTGAGAAGCAGGAGTGGTACATGCATTTCAGTAATGCCCACTTTGAAGCAAACAAATCTCTAGAAAAACTAAGGAAGAAGTGTATTTTCTTTGGCATGAGCAAAACGATTAGCAATCAGGGACCTATGCACCCCATAATTCCTGATGGAATGAAAGACATTGTGGCCATTGCTTTACTTTGTCCACTGCCTAACTCCCATTGCAATTTCACACAGCTCATGGTGGTGTTAGAAGCGTCTTCAAAATATGTAAAGCTCTACCCCCTAAGGAAGGCAACCGGGAAGGCAATATTGGTGAAAATGGAAAACGACAATTTTATGCACATGTGCAAACCAAAGCAAGTGCTATCAGACAATGGATCACAATCCATATAAAAGCAATGGAAGGAGATGTTGCAGACCACTGGTGTGGAACAGGTTCTGATAGCCAAAGATACACCTGCCTCAAATCCAGCTGAAGAGAATTATGTGAGAGGTGAACCGCATGTACAGGACATTCTGCAGTCGGAAACATAGCAAAAGGGAAGTTCATATTACAGATTTGGAGGGTTTAATGAATAGCCTACCTCATGCCACAACAGGTTTTGCACCATGTGAATTCCTGCTGAACCAACCTCCTGAAAGCATATTCTCCAACATCTTGAATGATTCTCCCCATGTTGATCAATCTAGGGACACGAAAGTTGAATTGGCCATGGTGCATTTACGTGAAGTGGCTCAACGGCGGAAAGAAAGACATGAAAAGATCGTACGAATGATTAAGTATGAAGTCAGTTACCTTGTGTTAATCAAACCCCACTCACTTTCTAGCAATCTGAATGAAGAAATTAAGAAGTTCCATCATGAATACCAAGGTCCATGTCGTATTATTGATATCAAATGTCCTAATACTGTTGGACTGGTTCGTGTGATGTCAGGTAGCCACGAGGGCAAACACCATGTGGAAAACACTAAACCATATCATAGTGAGCACGATTAACGACTGGTTGTTATATGTGAAGTGTCTGAATCTGTATATATGTCAGCTGTTATTGTCCTTGTACAAACATACATTTCTGATTATTATCAGGTTTTATGAGGACACTTAATCAAGTGAGATTTAACTAGGACGTGTTACCACCATATACACTATTATAATCGAGATTATATGTATCATGTTTCCCTTTTTTGCCCAGTGATAAGGTTTGAGTAATTACTAGCGTCTATAGGTGGTGCTATCCAAAAGCTTTTCATTTAAAAATTTCTTACTACTCCTGCTTAATGATTGCGCACCTGCTACTATTTTTTGTATTATTCACTTATTAACTGAATTTAACTTACAGGAGTTCCACATATACTTTTTTATAAGCCTAAGTGTTTATTATATCGTTTATTATGTCAGATAGATCATTTTAATATCCTCTGTAGTAGTGACAGACTATGAGTAGGCTGAAATAGGCATTACTAGGACAACACTGAGAGCGTCATTAACCTGTTTCATGTACGCCAATGGGCGGATTACCGAGAAGCGAAAGTGGCGGGCAGACGAATATACTACACATCTGCCTGTCAGCGCAGCATCGATGCTACAGCAGCTCCCCAGCCCTTTTCAGTGTAAGGAATGCTACCCTGTGAAGCAGTGTTGTGAGTAGTGAAATATTTTTTGTTGCTGGATTTTGAAGGCCCAGTGTTGATGGAGGTTCCCTAATTTCTTCTATGTCTACTAGTGTCACCATTGATAATGCCTACGTGGAGCAGCAGTGAACGCATGTTTTTTTTCTACTATTTCTTTTTTTTCCTCTTTCTTTCACCCACCTGTCTGTCATATCTAATCTCTTGTATTTGTATTGGTGAACCTCTCTATTTCAGGGACTTAATATTCTTGTGTCTTATTGTATTAACTCTTTGTTTATCCACTGTATTGTAACTGAGTTTTGCTAGTCAGGATGCACTGTAGGTAGGATTCTTTTATTATGTATTTTTTCTCTATGGACAACTGTTTACATAATGTTCTTTATGTTTCCATGATGGTATGTCACGTCTGGTCCACAATGTGGCAATGGGTCTATACCTGTGGGATGTGGCTATATACCCCTCCCCCCAACCCCAATCACTTTAATCTCCTGCTGGAGGGAATTATCTAGATTTCGATATTCGATACTTCGAAAACTTTTCCGTACGGGAATGAAAGCGTATTCTCATATCGCTGGCGTGGTTGCGGAGTATCTTTGCGGGCGGCCGCGTTTTTGCAGTGTCGAGCACGGGACACGGAGCTGTTATGTTGTGCTGTGGGTAGCTCTACATGTGGCAGGCTTATTCTGGAAGTTCAAGTGTTGCTACAAGTGATATTACAGTAAAGTAATGAGATATGGAGGTGAATTCAGTGAAAAGGGTCGCAAAGAAGTAATTAAATATGAGCAGTGCCACCGATAACGTATTTGTGTGTCCGCTCGTTGCGAGTCGTACGGTACAGCATCAATTGTCCGCGTCATGATTGGTCTCCCAAAATGAACTAATGTGAATGACAGTATTTTAAACATAGCTGCACAACAGCAACGGTTCCACGTATTAAAATTATTAACAGCCGACCAGTTGCAATGGATAAAGAATTCTTTACCTAGGTTTCAACAAATTTAAATTTGTCTTCTTCGGAAGGTGGCAATTTTACATTAGTATGGACTGATGTATCATCGCCGTTTTTACAAATGTCGGCATAAGTCCATTTGTCAAAATTAAAATATAGCCCTAGAAATAGGGTTTGTCAAATAAATATAAATTAGTACATGGATGTTGCAGAACTCGGTTGTGAGCTCTGCAACATCCATGTACTAATTTATATTTATTTGACAAACCCTACTTCTAGGGCTATATTTTAATTTTGACAAATGGACTTATGCCGACATTTGTAAAAACGGCGATGATACATCAGTCCATACTAATGTAAAATTGCCACCTTCTGAAGAAGACAAATTTAAATTTGTTGAAACCTAGGTAAAGAATTCTTTTATCCATTGCAACTGGTCGGCTGTTAATAATTTTAATAATGTGAATGAGTAACATTATCACTAATGTCAAGGAGAACTGGTACCAGATATCTGGGTATGCGTGAAGAGCGTAAGAACTTTCGTTCGATTATTCGGCTTCCGGTTCATAAACAATCACCCGCGTCGTGTCGGTTACACGCCGAAGTGATATTGTGGACAGATAATCACCAAAATGTTAAGTGGCATAAATACTTACGACTTAGAATGTAAACAGTGCAACCTGTGATTTTGTTACCGTCCCACAATATGGTTCATCATACCAGACGTAGGACAGTGTTGTGCTTAACGTTGAGTGTCTCCCGTAAACCGGCTTGCATATTTAGATACATAATTTCAGGAAAGCCAGCAGCAGTGTGGAGCAGAACAATACGACCGCCGCGGAAGAATCAGGTACGTGGTGTGGACAGGGCGTACGGTAGAAGCTAGAACAAACTAAGGGACCGCCGCCATTTGTACCCTCGGGCGTGTTACAGTTTGTTTTATTTAAAAAAAAAGACCTTAAGAGTTTTCACGTAATTGATTCGATGACATTACTTTTCTGCATTCCCTCGTATTATATGACGTTAGGCCACGTTTGACATCCTAACCAGTCAGAATTGTCGTAGGACTGGAAGTTGTAAATTATGAACATTGATCAATGTGATTTTAGACCATTGCTCGCAGTAAAACCATTCAGCTTCTTGAAACAACCAGACGAATAAAACAAGCTCTGAATCTCTAAATAATTTGCTCAGTGTTAATTACAATGCTACGATGCAAGTAATATGTGGGAATGCTAAGCTGAGGAAGGATGTGTTATTTGTCTCACATGATAAATAGTATCATGTTTGACATCTTCAGGTGTGATAGTGGCAGTATGAGAATCGACGTGCTCCTGTAAGAAGCGAACATAAAGCAACAACAGAGCGAGGCTTACTGAACTACTGCTCTTCTCCGACGCTCAGAAACACATAGGGATTCAGTATGATTTTTAAGAAAGCTAGGACACATAATAGGAATGACAGCACCGTCTCAGCTATTATTCGCTACGATCAATGAAAACCGCGATTTTGTCCTGTTACCTCATTCTCAAGTGACAGGAGAAGTCTATCAAAATGCGTAATCGCTCCTTTGAAGAGGCCACTGTACTCGTGCCATGTTTGCTTGTTCCATATGTATAACGAGACAGAAGTCTCCATCATTTATATACTTTATGTAATACGGTTTGTGCTAATGGAGTATAACCTTTGTTGAAAGGAGGACAGTTTCCTTGGAAAAATAATGATTATAGATTCTGATGCACTTCATAGTGAGTTATCACTTGAAAATACCATGATAAGCAGAAATGGCACATTTAATAGCAGTCCACAGGCTGTCGCTGTTAAAATATACCAGAAAGGATGGACTTATTTAGAATAGTTAGGCACTGAACAGCATGGTTACCAGCGTCCTTTCTCAAGATCGTGGTGCATGTGTTGGAGAAGTTACTCTTGTTCACACGAAAAGTAAAGGTCAAATGACCACATCAAACCGGAAAGATTTCACCTACGATCTCCAGTACTACTTTTCATACAGTCATACGTTAATGGAATCAAGAAAACAATGTGACGCATTAAGATAGGTGGTTGATCACGAAATTCGTAACATAAGCTCGCGTCTGAAGAACACGTTAAAACCCTCGCCCAAGTAAACTGGGCTGTGTAATATATCGTGTACAATGCCCTAAATGAGAAAAGTTATTTTATTGCCGCTGAATCTTGACGTTATTATTACTTTGTCGCACGAGTACTCGTTTTCTCTGCAGAATCGTCAGTACTCATTGGATTGCGGCATTTTCTCTGAGAAATTACAGTTTATTAATATGGAACTGAAACAGACTGATTTACGCTTAAGAGCTTGAACAAGATGGTAGAAGTTATTGGGACTAGATTCCTGTGTAAGGTCTATAACTTACCAGTAGCCGCCGTTGCATGTGATACTCCCGCTAACCCCGCTGGTCAGAGCAGGTAATTAGGATTGTGGAAAGATCCAAATAAGATTGGGGTCAGTTTCACCTTCTAGTTGTAATTTATTGTAATTTAATAACACATTTACAAACAAAGCAGCACATAACCAATTGCAAATCTTTCGCGGCTGAAGGCCTCCAAACCACAAATCTTTACAAATCAACAAGATAAAAATTCAATTAAAATAGCAATAAAATAATTAAAAAGAAAACGTCTATCACACCTAGGTCTTCTTCTTAAGTTGCCAATCCTAAGATTGATTTGCAGCAGCTCCCCATTCAGTGCGATTGTCGGCCAGCCTCTTCAATTCCGTGAAACTTCCGCATCCTAGGTCCTGCATTATCTGGCTTATGTACTTTCTTCTAGGTCTGCCTCTTGCCCTTTTTCCCTCCACAAGGCCTTCCATTATAGTGTGGAGAAGACTTTCATGTCTCAGAATGTGTCCCATCCATATATCTCTCCTCTTCTTGACCGTCTTCCAAAGAACTGGAACTTCCTCCGCTCTCTGCAGGACTTCTTCATTTGTCTTCCTGGCCGTCCAAGGAATTTTTAACATCCTTCGCAGACACCACATTTCGAATCCTTCAATCCTTCTTCTTTCGTCCTCTCCAAGTGTCCAGGTTTCGCTGCCGTAGAGAAGCACACTCCCAACAAAGGTCTTTATTAACCGCTTCCTTAACGCCAGACTTATCATATTTGATGTGAGGAGTCCTTTCCTTTTATAGAATGCAGTCTTTGCCTGATTTATTCTACTTATTACATCTTTCCTACTACGACCATCTGATGTTATTCTGCTTCCCAAGTAGACAAAGTCTTGTATTTCTTTCAGCTTCTCTCCATTCAGCCTTATATTCGTAATTGCTTGATTATTTTGTTTGCTTGCAACTAAGATTTTTGTTTTTGACTTATTAATTTTCATGTTGTACCGTGTAGCAAGAGTGTTTTCCATTTCCTCCAACATTACTTGTAATTCTTCCTCATTTTCCGCTAGGACAGCAATGTCATCCGCAAAACGCAGCATATCAACTATTTTTCCCTGGATCCTGATTCCATTAGCTTGTCCTAACTTTTCTCTGACCTCGTCCATTGCTTTCTGTATGTACATATTAAAGAGGACAGGGGAGAGTGCACATCCCTGTCTGACACCCTGTTTAATTTTTGCTTGTTGTTGATGTTCCCCACATCTCACTATTGCCACCTCTTCTTTGTATAAGTTCCATATCGTTCTCCTGTCCTTGTACTTAGCTCCAGTTTCCCTCAATATCTGGAATAGTTTTTTCCATTCAACCTTATCAAAGGCCTTTTCGAGGTCAACAAATGCTATGTAGGTGTCCTTTCCTTTTTCCATTCTTTTTTCTATTATGAGCCTTAGGGCCATAATGGCTTCTCGCGTACCTCTCCCTCTTCTAAAGCCAAACTGATCTTCTGTGAGCATGCATTCCACATTCCCTTCAATTCTTCTGAGGAGGATGGTCGTCAAAATTTTTGATGCATGTGATGTTAGGCTGAGGGTTCTGTATTGTGCACACGATTTTGCTGGCATTTTCTTTGGTAATGGAACAATAATACACTTTTTGAAGTCCTCAGGCAGCTCTCCAGTATCATATATTTGGCAGATTAGTTTATACAATTTATCTTTTATTTCTGTTCCAGCTGCTTTGATGATTTCTGCAGGCAATGAGTCAATTCCTGGTGCTTTTCCGTGCTTAAGTGCCTGTATTGCCTGATCAAATTCAGACCTTAGTATGCTGTCTCCTAGTTCATCTTTATCTACTTCGTCCTCACTTTCAATCATGTCATCTTGTACGTTGCCTCCATATAATTTCTCTAGGTATTCCTTCCACGTAAGTGCTATATCTTCATGATTATACACCATCTTATTATCCTCTCTTATTAGGGCATTACATCTAATCCTTTGTCCTCCTGAGAAGAAGCGTTTCACTGTTTTGTATGCTAATTCAAGGTTCCCTTTCTTCAGAAGTTCTTCAACTTCTTTGCATCTGTCTTCAAGGAATCTTTCTTTTACTTGCTTCAACTTCCTGTTGATTTTGTTCCTAAGCACTCGGTATGCCGTTTTCCCTTCTTCCGTTTCATTATTTTTGAGCTTCCTTCTTTCCTCAAACATAAGTATTATTTCATCAGTTATCCACTCCTTCCTCTTTTCAGGTTTTTGTTTTCCAATTATCTCTAGGTAGAAAGCCTCAAAGTAAATTAGATAGAACAAACATATGCAAGGCGCAATACAAATGACTGGAGGCCACAATTAAGTTTCAAAATTTTAGAACATATTACCATAGACTTTTAAAAGGCAGAAGGCCACAATCTATAAAAACATCAAATCTTAAAAATCAACAAGATGAAAATCCAATTAAAAAGCAAATAAAATAAATAAAAAAACATATCATGACTAACCAGAAAGCCTCAAGCCAAAGCAGACAGAATGAACATATGCAAGGTGCAAAACCAATGGATAAAGGCCACAATTAAGTTTCAAAATTTTAAAATAAGTTACCACAATCTGTTAAGGCAGAAGGCGTAAATGTTTAAGCTCGAAAGATACTTTTAAGAATAAGTTACAAGGCTGAAAGCCCACAGTTAATTTCCAAAAATTAAAAAAAAAATATAACCATACGTCTTAAATTTTGAATAGCTGAAAATGGATAATTAAATACCGGTGGGAAAGACAATAAAGACAACAGCACTCAGAAGTCTCCAGGGAGGTCGGTCTGCCCTCGTTCACTTAGGTGAGACGGGTGGTAAGCCAAACTACATTTGATCCATCGGAACCCAACCAGAGAACAGCCACGGACCGACCAACACAACAATTTGCTTGCCATCAATAAGTATTTGAGAACTCAAACACAAAAGGTTACGAACGTGATAATCCACAATGATGTATATATTAGCTGTCAAAATTACACACCATGTTGGACAGCGACAACAGGTGAGGAAAAGACGCTGCCTGAAATTATGTTAGTGTCCAGGGCAGATAACTGGCATACTAACTGCCATAAAGCATAAAATTCCGCTGGTACACTTCAATTTAAAATACATTAATATAATTAACTTCACCAAAAAAAAAAAAAAAACACTGCCTGAATCTACCTCAGTGGCCAGTGCAGGTAACCATAACACTAACGGTCACAAGGCAGAAAATTCCGCTGGTGCACCCGAATTGTAGTCAAGCAATATAGTTAGTTGCACTGCATGACAGCTAAATTTTCAGCAATAGAAACACTTGGAGTTGCTCACAGGGAAACCTCCCCAACATCCAACCACCGAAACGAACCACCACAACATGAGTGGACGTGGCTTGGGTGGTTGAAACCACTACTCAACTTTGACGTCTTGAGTCACACTCCGAAACTGCGCAGGGACCACCAGCGGACCCAGCCGACTGCACCGCATGGAGATACTTCCCTGGTCCGTCGCAATCGACCGACCCACTCAGAATGCTGACAACATCTAAAATAGTCGTCAGTGGAAATAACGGCAACTACACACACAACCTGACAAACACTTGCACGAAGACCTGAACGATACGCAACAGTAACTATGCGCGTACAAATCGGGAGTCGCTACACACACACAGGCGACTCATGAACCATCGGCGAGCCATAAAGCATCGTCCAGTAGGACGACCGACTGACGATCCAGTAAGACCGTGGCCCGGCTCAAGTGATGCGTGGCGGCAATGGTCAGGCGAGCAGTGTCGACGCAGACCTCACTGCTGCTCCAACCCGACTGCACTAGTGCTGCATTGCAAATCCCCGAATGGCAGGTCCGGACTGCGCTCCTGACGCGTTCCAACTGACTGGAAGCTCCAACTCGCGTCCCCAACTCAGCCTCAACTACGACAGACAACGATGGGAAGTAACAGTAGTCGAGTAAAGATACTACGAGAGGGGATACATCGATACGCGCTGCTAACGCCGCTCAAGGTCAGGCAAAACAGCAACTCAGTGACAGCAGTAATTTAAATTGAGATAGTGAGGTGGAACTACGTTAAAAACAGGGTGTAAAATACATGATGGCGGGAACACGAGCCATCCATGGCTCAGCATGTTTTCTATTTTATGTTCATTTCACGTAATTGTTCAGGCATCTATTTTACTAATAATTCCAAAACGTATGTTGGAGTTCCCATTTTATGGATCGAACTATAAGTATCACAGATATCTCGGCGAATCATAGATCGTACGGATAGATGCAGATCTTATCTATAATTAGAATCTACCCACACGGTAATAATCAGTTCTGAAAATATATTTATGGCTACAAATCTCTTTTTAACGACAATACGAAGACTATCTTCCACTTTCTATCTGCAGTGTCGTTTTAGCACAGAAACAGACTCCGGACAATCTATGATGGTGAAAGTGATGGTTTTATGACGCTTCTAGGACTGAGTGACTTACGGTTTCTGAACGAAGCTGCAGAAAAACCTCCAGGTGAATTGCGAGACTTCGTCAGAAACTGCAAATCCAGCGAGCGTTAAGTAATGTTTGTTCGGAATCTGTAATGTTTCTTCTGATTTTTCAAGGAAGAGCATTAAGCCGACAAAAACCTTTAATTTTCCGAATTACTGAAGTCCCTAAAGTGTGCAGTTATTAAAGAGCGTATATTCCCTGTTAGTCACTAAAACAGTCAATCCATGAAAATTAATTATTCAGACTGTTCATAATATTTCGCTCTGGATTAGAGTCATCATTGTAATTAATTGATCTAAGGGAAGTAGGGAAATGTTTTAGCAGGAGTCCTGACGCCACACAAAATGTCAACGGGCTGTTCACAGTATTTCACTCTCGATTAGATTTCTCACTGCATTTAATTAATGTATGGGCCATAGGGAGATATTTGAGCAGGAGTCCTGACACCACATAAAATTTCAAGATTTTTTCATTATTGTTTCGTCATCGCCTAAAACTGATGGCACGTCCCTCGATACTCCAAATGCTTCCCTCCTCTCATGGTACAAAAGACACGACGTTACCAACGTGCAACTTGAGTAAGATGTCGCAAACTCTATATTCCGACGTTTCATCGTACCACAAGCGATAAGCATATGTCATTGGGCTGAGTTTCCCACAATCTGACCTATTTTGCGGTTCGGAACTGTTGCCAATGAAGCTGAACATGTCAAACGGGCCTGGTTTCTGAAAGGTAGTAACTGCGTTCCACCTTCAATTCATGATGTTATTGATTTCCTTTTCTCGCATTACTCGCCATACAGCAAAGTAATAAGTACAAATCCCATGCGAATTGCACGCTCTCAGTTATTTCTGAACTATATCGACGGCAACTTTAATGTACAAGGTGAGATTTATTTTTTCCTGTACTATTCGAGTTCAGTGCCTAGGTAGGCTATCGACAGTATCTACGCCATAGATTGGGCATTATACCCTGGAATAGCTTCAAATTTTTATAGCTTTCACTAGGTACTTTTTGTTTTGGTCTGGCTATAGGACAGTATAGAAACCGTGTCATCACAGCACATTATCTTACGGGGTGGTCAGCAGGAGTGATCATTACTCAGGGATATGACAGAACCTATCATGCGAGGCAAAGAAGTCCAGTAAACATGAGCTCTAAAATGTACTCCTCTTACCAAAACATGGAAGCAAAGAGCTTGCAGTAAAGAGTTTTGTTTTGCAGTATCAAATGGTTCAAATGGCTCTGAGCACTACGGGACTTAACATCTATGATCATCAGTCCCCTAGAACTTAGAACTACTTAAACCTAACTAACCTAAGGACATCACACAACACCCAGTCATCACGAGGCAGAGAAAATCCCTGATCCCGCCGGGAATCGAACCCGGAAACCCGGGTTTGCAGTATCGAAGGTGAAGAAGTGCTCATAGTTAATAAGAAATGCGTTTTAGAGATCATGTTTACCAGCATTTTCTGTGTCGAATAATAGTTCCTGCTATATCGCTGAATATTGACCACTCTTCCTGAGATATCCTGTGCAGAGCCCTCACGATAATTCACAGTGACACTCTCCTCCTTGATGTTCATCCGCGCAAAAATATACTGTGGTTAACAACACTGGTAGAATATAGTAATTCACAGCACACAACTACATTGATTGGAACTTTTTTATCTACGTTTATGGAGAACGAAAATCTGCACTATAAAAATGAACATGGGTTCCGCAAACGCTGTTCCTCAACGACATCCGTAGCGCAGTAATCAACGGCGCTCAGGTTAATGCCGTGTTCTGTAACTTCAGGAAGGTATTTGACGCCGCCCTGCACTGTCATTAGTGAACAAATACGAGCTTATTTGGAACCGGACAGATTCGCAACTAGAAGCAAGACTTCCTTCGAGCAAGAACTCAACACGTCGCTCTTAACGGAACAAAATCAACGGACGTAAAGGTAATTACCGGAATACCCCAAGGAAGATTCATATGTAAACTGCGGTTTACAGTGTATTTAAATGATCTAGCAGTAAGCGTCCGCAGCTCTTTAATACTGTTCGCAAATAATACGGTTACCTACAAGAGAGTAGCATCTGCAGAAAACAGTACAGCAAATAATACGTTTATCTACATAAACGTAGCAAGTCCAGAAGGCTGTATCAGTTTTCAGAATGAATTATGGATGATTGATTATGAGGCTGAATCTGACAGTTGACCCTCAACGTAAATAAATGTTATATATTGCGCATACATAGGAAGAGGAATCCACTACTGTGCTACTACAGTACTGGTGACAAGTTGTTCGAAGCAATATCTGCCGCGAATTATCTAGGAGTTAATATCCACAGGACCTTAGACTGAATGACCGCAAAAAACTGCAGAAGAAGCTAGTGCCAGAGTGAGGTTCGTAGCAAGTATCTTAACAAAATGTAATTAATCCACGAAGGAAGAGACTTACATGGCGCTTGTCCGACCGATCCTTGGGTACTGTTCTATATGGTACACTTACTAGGTAGGAGTGACAGAAAAGATAGAGAATATCCAGCGAAGAGGGGCGCGTTTCCTCACAGGATCGTTTACTCGGTGCGAGGGCGTTACACAGGTGTCAAACCAACTCCAATGACAGACGTTTCAAGAGAGATCTTGTGCATCACTGAGTGGTTTGCTATTGATATTTCGAGATAGATTTTTCCAGAAAGAGACGGACAACATACTTCTTCCTCGCACATACATCCCACGAAATGATCACGACGAAGAAGTTCGAGAAATTAGTGCTAATACAGAGGCTTAGCGACAATCATTCTTCCCACCCGCCATTCGCTAGCTGGACAGGGTATGGGGGTTCAGTTAGAGGTACCAGGAGTACCCTCAGCCACACAACGTAAGATGGAGGAGCATAATGTTGATGTACTGTACACTCTTCTATCCAACAGTTAGCTTACAAAACGTCTACCAAGAATGAATCGCTTATGGATATATTCAATGTTCCTTCTATGTGAAATGAATATTTTCGAACATTAAACCCATTAGTCACTTCACAGAATGGTACTTGTAATTAGCTTTAACACTCTTTCACTTAAGTCAGTATGTTTACTATTTATTCTGTTGCTATGTTTAGCTAAGAAATTTTACCAATGTACTCTACACTGTGTAGTGGCTCGAAATACTTTTATTGATTTACAACAGTCGACGCCAATGCACCAGAAAAACAGACGCTACAGTTTCTGTCTGGCGAATGCACTGAGGCAGCAGAAGTCAAGGGATACCTCCTGGTATTGTATCGGACATCCTTTTGCCCAGCGAAAGCAGCAGTTCGATATGGCTTGGACTCAAGAAGTCATGGGAAGTCCTCTGCAGAAATATTGAGCCATGTGGCCTCTATAGCCGTCCGTAATTTGTAACGCCGGAAATGCATATCCTCCTATTTCCATCTATTGTACTATAAATTTGTTCCTTATTTTGTTACCTGAATATATGACATTTCTGTGCCTTTATATATTGTAATTGTTTTACTATTTGTATATATGTATTTATGCATCTATGTCGATGTATGATTGGTTTGTTTTGTAAATATTATTTGTATTTTACGCTGGGTCTTGCCTAGGGAAAACTATGCTATCGAACGAATACATCGATAGCTCGTGTGAAGAACGAAAGTGTTTAGGATCTTTGGTAGTGTTAACTCTGTCGCGTGGAGCGCGGGCAGAGAGGGGCTGGCTGGAGTAGTGCAGTGGAGCAGGGTGTTGTGTGACGCTCCCGCGAGTTGCCGCGCGTTCGGGGTTGGACGGCATGTAATTGCGCTCGACTGGCTATAACAGTCTCTAGCACGGTGTCGCGGACGGGAAGCATTAGCTGGCACACATCAAGAGCCCGTTTCGCCTGGTGACCGTGTCGAGAAGAAGGCGCGCCAGCATCCAGCTTCTGCAACAGCGACGGCCGACAATGAGTGACTGTCGCCACCTCCTCGATCGACGACTTCAAACCTTCAATCAACCAACAAGGAAGACTAAAAGCACGTAAGGTTACAGAACTGTATGGCAGACCTCAGCTTTTAAAATTGTTGCATCACAAAATTACAGCAACTTAGCATGAACCTTTGTTGCTCATTGTCCCAATTGCATTGCCAAGCAGGGTCCCTTCCTTTTCCGAAATGAACCCGAGTGTCGTTGAAATTCAAACGCCAGCATTAAAATAATATATTTCAGTTTCACTGCTTTAATTTCAAAGTTCAGTTAAAGTATTCATAGCTGGCTACAATATTTAGATTACACGAGCACAAATTAAGAGTGCGAGTTTTGTTAGCATATTTTAGCTTACCTGTGACTGCAGCTCAGCTTGGTACGTACTAAATTTTACTATTGTTAATTGTTCAGAATCATTTAATTCAAGTTCGAAGTTAAATCTCTTATTTCTAAATTGCGTAGATTCAAGTAGCTTTTGAAATGATCGTTGAGGTAGCCCAAGACTAACTGTATTTTACTGAATTTCGATATGCTTCAGAAACAAAGTTCACTATTAATTTCAGTCACTAAATTAACTTTCAATTTTCCATTTTTATTCATTCTTTTGCTAAATTAAGTCAGAGTGTAGCGAAATTTATTACTTCAGACAAACATTCAGTTTTCACACAACACGTGTCAACCTTCAGTTGCCACGCTTTTAGTGCTAATTATATGTGCAATAACCTTTCTTTTTCAGTTATTATAGTAATTGTCCATAGGACTGGCGACCGTGATTTCCCCCAAATCTCAAATATCTAATTACCGCTAGTTAATTGTTGACGTAACGGCCGCACATTTACTTTCTTTATTAACTTTACCCCTTTTCAAAATTAATTTCCACCTGTTTCATTAGCATTTTTCCTTTCATTTAGATGTAACCCTTTCCTCCCTCTTTACCGACAGATTAACTTCGGTGACGATTGCTTTTCCCAAATTTCCATTAGGTACACGCGGTTTAATTTTTCACTGTCATTAAGGTCGATAAGTGAGGGGGAGGTTACACGTGGCGACCGTGACAGGACAATCTTCAGATCTATGGTCGTTCTGGACACGAATTTTGCATTGTGCAAATCTCGTAACAAAGTACTGGTTACGAAATGGTCGATACGTCTGCGAGAATATTAGTGTGAGGAATCCTAATTAGATTTGAGATTTGGCATTTATATTGAAAATTATTAAAATGAGTGAAGGCAACAATTACCAAAATTTGGTAGACTTGGATACGGAACAATCGGTCGAACAGTGGGAAACGCGCACCGCGGTACCCATTGTTCAGGGGCAGGCGGCTAGCATGAAAGACGCGACCGCCGAAACGCAACAAAGAGCAGAAATGGAATTCCAAACTTTAGAAAATGTTTCGGAATCGGAAGTGAAAATCAAATCCGAACCCCTTGATGACGAATACGGTGGGACGATTAAAGAGGAAGCCGCTACAGAAGTAAAACCGGTAGTTTCCGGGAATTTAACTGATTTATTGAATGTTTTGATTAATGAAATCAAGAGTCAATCGGCCGAAATGAAAGCTCAGGCTGCCAAGCAAGAAGCCCAGGCTGAAAATATTGAACGGAAGTTAGACAATCAGAACAAAGCTATTAATTTTGTTAACAATAATGTAGGAGTTGTTAACACAAAAGTTGATAAAATGAAAGAAGATATTGTTGTAATTAATACCGAAATCGGTAATCTTAAACAGGAAATGGTAAGCGTTTAGGCGGAAATTGCGAGCATAAATACTCGTTTTAATTCCGAAATTAGCAGAATCGAGAAAAGTGTAGGAGAAGCAGTTGCTCCGATCATCGAGAATAAGGTGACGGAACAAATTCAATTAGTCAAAAAAGAGGATCAACAGAAGGTGGAAACTATAAAGGCTTTAGTGTCCGAGGTTGATACTAAAGTGACGAAGCAGGCTAATACCTGCGAAGAGAAAAAAATGGAAGTAGAAACGCTTGCGACAACCTCTTGCCAAGTAATTACGAGAGTTTCGGAATTAGAAAAGAAACTTGACGAAAAACAGAGCTATGTGCCAATCTGTGCACATAGTTCGAAATTGTTGACGAAAGAGGAGCGGTTCGACCCCTTGAAAAAAGGCGGTATACACCCAAAGGATTTCATTAACAATTGTGAAAGAGTTTTACCCAGATCGTGGACTAATGAGAGAAAAATTAATGCGTTTATTGATGTGTTGGCTGGTGATGCCAAGCGTTGGGGCTTAAACCTCAACATTACGAACCTGTCTTTTGACGAGTTTAAAAATTTGTTTCTGGCTGAATACTGGTCAGAGCAAAAACAGCAAATTGTCTGGCGCGAATTTGTCGTATCGAGGCCTTTCGATGCGAATTCGCGCGGTTCGATGAAGGAGTTTTGTGAGGGCTGGATCCGCAAGTTGGAATATTTGCATGATCGCCGCACGGAATCCGAAATAGTCTGGGAACTCTACAAGAAGCTTCCAGATGATACAAAATGCTATGTAGGAAGCAATTACAGGACAATCAATGATTTCCTGGAAAGAGTTGAGGACGAGAACAATTGGCGCAATAATCGCGACAGTGGTAGAGGCCGTGGTAACAACAACGGGTACCACAGCAACCACAACAATGATAACTATGTGAATAATGCATACCGCAATCTTGGCAGCAATAACAATAGTGGTTCGGGCCGTAATGACAATCGGTACAATGCAAATAATAACAGGAATGACGGAAACCAGTATCATACTAGCGTGATACGGGCTTCGCAGAATAGTAATAACGCCAGAGGGTGTGATCAGCCGCCTCAGCAGCATCCGGGGAGCGTATCTGCTGGGACGAGACAGGGAAACCATTAGCCGCGCCGGTGAGGGGCCGACCGGGCGTGGAGAAATTTTGGCGGCCCAATAACAGGAGAAAACCCAGGTGTCGTCGTACTGAAAATTCCGTGTGGAATAATCAACAGCGGGAGAGTGTGCCAGTGTTAGGAGAAAGGAGCGCGCCCACGAGTAGTAGATCAGCTGTAGACACGGCAGTAGAAAATACATTCACTGTCAGTGAGAACAATTTAAGTAGTGTTTCGGAAATCGATTATAAAATGGCAGCTGTAACACCCACAGAGGAACTGGAGATTGAGTTTAAGAATGATTCGCAATTGTTGAGAGAAGATCAGATGTCGGATAACACGTCCGTCATCGAGCGAGGGGATGCAGAGAGACATGAGATCTGGTTTAGGCAGTTCGGTCGCTTATACGACGAACTAAGAGATTATAGGGGCCTGTACGGGAGAAGTGTTTATGGGGAGCGTGGGCAGTATTTGCCGCGTCTCGTCCCACAGGAAGATAGTGTTTGTGAAGTGATAGACAGTTCTGGCCCTAACCGGCAGACTTTACCAGAGATAGTTGATGTTAATGGGGAGTACGACCAAGATTCGTCGTGTTTCGTCCCGCAGGAGTTGGATGTTGAAGTAGTAACGGAAAGTTCTGGCCCTCACCGGCAGATTTTACCGACAGTTATAGCTTTAGAAGTGGCCGACCCATCCGACGCAAAACTCCAGTTTAAACATTGCGAAAATATTGAGGAGAAAGATTACGAGAATTTTAGTGATAGCCGGACACGATTGGTAGAAAAGCACGTAGATTACAGCGTGTATGAGGATAGAGCTGACGTTATACGGTCAGACGGTAGCAATGTGGGTTGCGCAGATCCAAAGGAAGTAATTGCAGATACTACTGGGCACATTCCTCCAGGTAGATTGGCGGATGAGACCAATCTGGCCAAAGAGGAATCAACGAAGGTGACAATTAGTGAATTGATAGCAAAGCAACACTCACTAGTTGACGAGTTACAGAAAAAGATTTCGGTATTGGAAGCGAAGCTACAGACTAAGCCTCAGGACAAACGTGTTGAAATTAAAACTGTATGTGAACAGAGGCTGAAAAAGCCGCCAGATAAGCCGGATTTAGGATCAAAGCCAGATGGTTTTTTCTGGAGTGACCTGGATATAGACGAGGATTTACTGTGGGGAAAATAAAGAAACAGATGAGGACAAGTGTAGACACATAGTAGTGTCTGTTAATATGCACGGCCTACAACTAAACGTGTTGATTGACACCGGTGCAGAATTGAGTGCTGTATCCGGGAAAATATTTGAGTTACTGAAAGACAGACCTGGTATCGTAGTTATGCCAGTAACAGGAGTGAAAATTATCGGTGCTACTGGGAAGGCCAGTAAACCGTTCACAAAACAGATTTTTGTCAACTTCGAGATATGTGGGGCACGATTTGAACAAGAGTTTGTCGTCGTGCCAGACTTAACTACGGAAGTAATTATCGGGTTAGATTGGCTATTAAAGTACCGTGCAGTGATTAATTGCGAAAGCAAAACTTTGACATGTACGTCACAAGATAAAACAATAGTAGTTAGCTTTGACTAGGCAGGAGACAGTGTGCATAGGCAATACCAGCCTATACACATTGTTAACTGGCCGGATGACATTGACGTAGGAATGAATTTGAACTGCCGTAACGTGAGGAATCTCGGCATTGACAAAAGTGTAGAAAGTGAATTGGAAGAGATAATCAAATTCCCTCCACATTGACATTGACATTATTGGTGTGAAAAAAGATCGTTTGCGTGAAGTAATGAAGCTAAAAGCCGATGCTCGCATACGTCGTCATGACGCTAAAGTGCGTTTTGCTAAGTTTGCAATCGGAGACTTAATACTTGTAAAAGCTCATGGGAAATCGAGCGAGATAGACAATGAAATCGCTAAATTTGTTTATAATGGACAATATAAAGTCATTGGTATACCTCACACAAATGCTTATTGCTTAGAGTATCCAAGCTCTGGAAAACTACTAGGTATACAGAACATTGTAGACTTGAAATTGTACCAACCTAGGATTGATTAATACCACAGAATGGGTAATTTTTACAGTATGTAAATATAGAGTGTAAGATTTAAACGATTTCCTAGATTGCCATGCTTTTGCCTGACCAAGAGGACATTAAAGAAGTTGTAATTAATAAGTAATTAATTTTTACTAAATGATTTAAGAGAAACTGATTATTAATCTACTGAAAAATCCAAGCTGCTAGTTTAAGTTTTCAGCTGAGTCACAGTAGATTAAGGAATGGAAATATGATTTTGTAACAAACTGTAAGATTTCATGAATATGTGTTTTAATAGTCATTGCCGATGTACTTAGACGATGTTTTAAGTTTCAGGCTAGTACATGCGTGTGATGATGGACAGTGTTGAGTTTTCCACTGTGATAGTGTTAATGGACTCCTTGAGATTACTCGGGAGTGAGTTTTTCCCAAAGAATTCAGTGAAACGGACGTTCTGGAAATGCCGCTACAAGGGCGAGTGAGATCAAGCGTGCCGCACAGCCGGGCGCAACAATAGTGGCGAGGCGGAGTCGCTGTCGGCTCTTGTGCTGCTGTAGGCTCTCCGTGTCGCTGTCGGCATTCTTTGTACTTGCGAGTACAGAAGGTGGAGTTGTTTTTCTTCCCGGACAGCTGATGTGAAAGAATTCTGCTATCAATATTTATGTTTTATTCGACCTCCTGTATATTATTTTCTTTTTTAGCGTTACGTGGACTCTCATGGCGAGAGCATTAATTATGAAAAGGTTATATAAAATGTGTATTCTATGTAATTAATTATTAATTTGCGTATTTTGATCTACCTGTTCTTATGACCGTGTACTCTGATTAATTTTGTAAATAGTATTCCATTTCTTGATACTGTTAGGAATTTTAATGATTTTGGAATAGCTAAACCATTTTCTAAGTTTTCTATGAATTTTAATATGTTGTCAACCAGTTTTATTTTGTGCAAGATGACAGAATGGAATAAGATTAGGAGTGTCTCCACTCAATTATTATGGTCCAAAAATTGATTTATGCTTAGTTAGACGAATGCTGAATTTTGTTAACGTTTTGAGCATATGCATTTCCGCTGTTTCTTTTTTGGGACATTTTCTGAGTCTGTTTAGGTTACACGAACATCCTCAGACAATGTGGGGCACGTGTAACGCCGGAAATGCATATCCTCCTATTTCCATCTATTGTACTATAAATTTTTTCCTTATTTTGTTACCTGAATATATGACATTTCTGTGCCTTTATATATTGTAATTGTTTTACTATTTGTATATATGTATTTATGCATCTATGTCGATGTATGATTGGTTTGTTTTGTAAATATTATTTGTATTTTACGCTGGGTCTTGCCTAGGGAAAACTATGCTATCGAACGAATACATCGATAGCTCGTGTGAAGAACGAAAGTGTTTAGGATCTTTGGTAGTGTTAACTCTGTCGCGTGGAGCGCGGGCAGAGAGGGGCTGGCTGGAGTAGTGCAGTGGAGCAGGGTGTTGTGTGACGCTCCCGCGAGTTGCCGCGTGTTCGGGGTTGGACGGCATGTAATTGCGCTCGACTGGCTATAACAGTCTCTAGCACGGTGTCGCGGACGGGAAGCATTAGCTGGCACACATCAAGAGCCCGTTTCGCCTGGTGACCGTGTCGAGAAGAAGGCGCGCCAGCATCCAGCTTCTGCAACAGCGACGGCCGACAATGAGTGACTGTCGCCACCTCCTCGATCGACGACTTCAAACCTTCAATCAACCAACAAGGAAGACTAAAAGCACGTAAGTTTACAGAACTGTATGGCAGACCTCAGCTTTTAAAATTGTTGCATCACAAAATTACAGCAACTTAGCATGAACCTTTGTTGCTCATTGTCCCAATCGCATTGCCAAGCAGAGTCCCTTCCTTTTCCGAAATGAACCCGTGTGTCGTTGAAATTCAAACGCCAGCATTAAAATAATATATTTCAGTTTCACTGCTTTAATTTCAAAGTTCAGTTAAAGTATTCATAGCTGGCTACAATATTTAGATTACACGAGCACAAATTAAGAGTGCGAGTTTTGTTAGCATATTTTAGCTTACCTGTGACTGCAGCTCAGCTTGGTACGTACTAAATTTTACTATTGTTAATTGTTCAGAATCATTTAATTCAAGTTCGAAGTTAAATCTCTTATTTCTAAATTGCGTAGATTCAAGTAGCTTTTGAAATGATTGTTGAGGTAGCCCAAGACTAACTGTATTTTACTGAATTTCGATATGCTTCAGAAACAAAGTTCACTATTAATTTCAGTCACTAAATTAACTTTCAATTTTCCATTTTTATTCATTCTTTTGCTAAATTAAGTCAGAGTGTAGCGAAATTTATTACTTCAGACAAACATTCAGTTTTCACACAACACGTGTCAACCTTCAGTTGCCACGCTTTTAGTGCTAATTATATGTGCAATAACCTTTCTTTTTCAGTTATTATAGTAATTGTCCATAGGACTGGCGACCGTGATTTCCCCCAAATCTCAAATATCTAATTACCGCTAGTTAATTGTTGACGTAACGGCCGCACATTTACTTTCTTTATTAACTTTACTCCTTTTCAAAATTAATTTCCACCTGTTTCATTAGCATTTTTCCTTTCATTTAGATGTAACCCTTTCCTCCCTCTTTACCGACAGATTAACTTCGGTGACGATTGCTTTTCCCAAATTTCCATTAGGTACACGCGGTTTAATTTTTCACTGTCATTAAGGTCGATAAGTGAGGGGGAGGTTACAAATTACAAACGAGTTGTCGGTGCAGGAGTTTGGGCACGAAATAACCTCTCAATTATATTCCATAAATCTTCGGTGGATGACCGAATTATTCACTCGAATTGTCCAGAATGTTCTTCAAACGAACCGCAAACAACTGTCTCCCCGTGATATGGCGTATTGTCATCCATAAAATTTTCAACGTTGTTACATGAAGTCCATGAATGGCTGCAAATTGTCTCCAGGTAGCGAAACATAACAATGATTGGTCCATTTGGAACAAAGGACCCGACCCATTTCATATAAACACAACCCACACTATCAAAGAGCCAACGCCAGCTTGCACAGTGCCTTGTTGACAACTGGGGACCATGGCTTCTTCGGGTCTATGCCACAGTCGTATCCAACCACCAGCTCCTACCAACTGCAGCCGGGACTCATCTGATCAGACTGCGGCATTCCAGTCGTCTAGGGTCCAACTGACATGATCACGAGCCCAGGAAAGGCGCTGCACGCGATGTCGTGCGATTAGCAGAGGCACTCGCGTCAGTCGCCTGCTCCTATAGCCCATTATAGCCAAATTTCGCCGCACTGTCCTATGAATTATGGGACTTAATATCTGTGGTCATCAGTCCCCTAGAACGTAGATCTACTTAAACCTAACTAACCTAAGGACATCACACACATCCATGCCTGAGGCAGGATTCGAACATGCGACCGTAGCGGTCACGCGGCTCCAGACTGTAGCACCTGGAACCGCTCGGCCACAACGGCCGGCGACATTTCAACAGAACTACTGATAGCCGTGGGAGAACCAGCCATGACAAAACTTTTCCATCTCGCGTGCAAGGTGTATGAGACAGGTGGAATACACTCAGACTTCAAGAGGAATGTGGTAATTCCTTTTCCAAAGAAAGCAGTTGAAGAGAGCTGTGAAAATTAGCAAATTATCAGTTTAACAAGTCACAGTTGCAAGATGTTAACATGAATTTGTTACACAAGAATGGAAAAACTGGTAGAATTAGGCCTCGGAGAAGATCAGCTTGGAATCCAGAGAATTGTAGGAACACGCAAGGCAATACTAACCCTATGGCTAATCTTAGAAGGAAGATAAGGAAAGGTAAACCTACATTTACAGCAATTGTAGAAAGATTTTGACAACGTTGACAGGATAACGCTTTCTGAAATTCTGAAGGAACGAGGGGTAAAATACAGGGAGGTATAGACTATTTACAACTTGTACAGAAAACACACGGCAGTAATATGACTCTAGGGGCATGAAATAGAAGCAGTGGTTGTAGCCTACCCATGCATTGAACAAACAGTGAGGAAAACTAAAGAAATATTTGGAGCAGGAATTAAAGTCCAGGGAGAAGAAATGAAAACTTTAAGGTTTACCGATAAAATAAATGGAAATCGTACAGTTTTGTGGTGGTTTCATATTAGCGAAGTTGCTAAATTTCAGGCATAATCTTTTATTAGCCGTAACTCCGTAACCAAGCATTTGCGGACATATGTTTATATGAACTTTTTTCTTTAGTTTTACTTGTAGAATAACCTATTAAAATGTTTGCATATCTTCGTGAATCGCCCTGTATATGCTTCACATCGGTGAAGTATAGGGGCGATGTAGAGTATTGTGAGATGAAAAAAAAATCCTCCCGAACAAGCCTTGAAGTCCCAACGGTGCCGACCGGCCGACGTGTCATCCTCAGATCATGGGCGTCACTGGATGCGGATATGGAGAGGCGTGTGGTCAGCACACCGCTCTCACGGCCGTATATCGACTTCCGAGACCGGAGCCGCTATTTCTCAATCAAGTAGCTCTTCAGTTTGCCTCACAAGGGCTGAGTGCACCCCGCTTGCCAAAAGCGCTCGGCAGACCGGATGGTCAACCATCCAAGTGGTAACCCAGCCCGACAGCGCTTATCTTCGGTGATATGACGGGAACCGGTGCTACCACTGCGGCAAGGCAGCTGGCGTGCTGTGAAATACAGAAAACTTCAGTAGCTAAGATCACTAATTAAAGTTTTATTTTTGACGTCCGGCTTCGGGAAATCTAAGATTTGTACCAAGGCCAGCATTCAAATCTGGGCCTCCTGCTCACAGAAAGGTGTGCTAACCACTACGCCACCCTGGCTCAGTGGCTTTCCACAACTGCGTGGACTATCCTAGCATGCTTCCCTCCACAACTTAAATCCACATTCAGACCCCATCCCACTTGGCATTTGCTCTAAGCTCGAACAGCATTGCCAGCGGTGTTAAACTGTATTGGAATAGCACCTTAGCCTTGAATGAAACCACACAGTTTCATATCATTAAAGCACCTATGCCTCAGTTTCAGGTAGGATCTCCCGTTTGTTTGATGAGAGATCAGCGTTCGAATACAACCCTTAATACAAATTTTCATTCAGCTCTTCAGTCTGTGTATATACACTCCTGGAAATTGAAATAAGAACACCGTGAATTCATTGTCCCAGGAAGGGGAAACTTTATTGACACATTCCTGGGGTCAGATACATCACATGATCACACTGACAGAACCACAGGCACATAGACACAGGCAACAGAGCATGCACAATGTCGGCACTAGTACAGTGTATATCCACCTTTCGCAGCAATGCAGGCTGCTATTCTCCCATGGAGACGATCGTAGAGATGCTGGATGTAGTCCTGTGGAACGGCTTGCCATGCCATTTCCACCTGGCGCCTCAGTTGGACCAGCGTTCGTGCTGGACGTGCAGACCGCGTGAGACGACGCTCCGTCCAGTCCCAAACATGCTCAATGGGGGACAGATCCGGAGATCTTGCTGGCCAGGGTAGTTGACTTACACCTTCTAGAGCACGTTGGGTGGCACGGGATACATGCGGACGTGCATTGTCCTGTTGGAACAGCAAGTTCCCTTGCCGGTCTAGGAATGGTAGAACGATGGGTTCAATGACGGTTTGGATGTACCGTGCACTATTCAGTGTCCCCTCGACGATCACCAGTGGTGTACGGCCAGTGTAGGCGATCGCTCCCCACACCATGATGCCGGGTGTTGGCCCTGTGTGCCTCGGTCGTATGCAGTCCTGATTGTGGCGCTCACCTGCACGGCGCCAAACGCGCATATAACCATCATTGGCACCAAGGCAGAAGCGACTCTCATCGCTGAAGACGACACGTCTCCATTCGTCCCTCCATTCACGCCTGTCGCGACACCACTGGAGGCGGGCTGCACGATGTTGGGGCGTGAGCGGAAGACGGCCTAACGGTGTGCGGGACCGTAGCCCAGCTTCATGGAGACGGTTGCGAATGGTCCTCGCCGATATCCCAGGAGCAACAGTGTCCCTAATTTGCTGGGAAGTGGTGGTGCGGTCCCCTACGGCACTGCGTAGGATCCTACGGTCTTGGCGTGCATCCGTGCGTCGCTGCGGTCCGGTCCCAGGTCGACGGGCACGTGCACCTTCCGCCGACCACTGGCGACAATATCGATGTACTGTGGAGACCTCACGCCCCACGTGTTGAGCAATTCGGCGGTACGTCCACCCGGCCTCCCGCATGCCCACTATACGCCCTCGCTCAAAGTCCGTCAACTGCACATACGGTTCACGTCCACGCTGTCGCGGCATGCTACCAGTGTTAAAGACTGCGATGGAGCTCCGTATGCCACGGCAAACTGGCTGACACTGACGGCGGCGGTGCACAAATGCTGCGCAGCTAGCGCCATTCGACGGCCAACACCGCGGTTCCTGGTGTGTCCGCTGTGCCGTGCGTGTGATCATTGCTTGTACAGCCCTCTCGCAGTGTCCGGAGCAAGTATGGTGGGTCTGACGCACCGGTGTCAATGTGTTCTTTTTTCCATTTCCAGGAGTGTACATCACAGATGTTTGAGACTTGAAAAGGTCCCCCAAATCATATCGTTTGAAATTATTAAAGCACCTACGTCTAGATTTCAGGCAGGACCCCACATTTTGTTCGAAGCTGAGATGCCATTCCAATACAGCTGTTCGAGTTTACGGGGAATACGAAGTGGGCTGAGGCTTGAACGGGAATTTTGATTGAGGAGAGAGGTGTGCTCGGGTATTGTGTGCAGTTGTGCAAAGTCACTGTGCCAGGGTGGTGTGGTGGTTAGCACATTTGCCTAGCGAGAAGGACGCTGTGGTTCGATTTTGGCCTTAGTAAAAATTTTCATTCGTCGCTTCGGTCTACGGAGACATGACAGCGAACTAAAGCACGGTGATTCTTTGGGCAATGTGTCTGTACACAATAGAGGAGCTCACAAAACTTCTTTGGACTGTTCTTCCTCATCTACCCTACATCCCGAATCTTGTACCTATCATCTGTTTGGTCCAAAGAATAATACGCTCTGCAGGAAACAATATGTGAATGATGGGAAGACCAGAGAGTGCTACCATGCGGCGTACAGATCTATCCACAACGGTGGTGTAAGGCAGTCACATTGAACGGAATTTACGTCGAAAAATAGGGTTTTAAAGCCAAAAGAATGGCGAATAAAACTGTATTGAGATCCTGAACTAAATGAACCTGATTTCAGACAAATTCTGTTGCATTACTTATCAAACTCCCCTCGTATTGGAAACTTCATAATTATTGTCTTAGATAACGTTTCCATTGCTCACTTTTTTCAAAATGTGCCATACAGGTTCCTGGGATTATTTCTCCTCACCTAGAAAGATTGTGAAATGTAAACACAAAGCATTTAAATAAATAATTCACTTACGTTCAAGGTAGTCACGAATAAGTATCAGCACAGAGCAGTGTCAGCGTGGACAGCGTGTCAATGCGTTTTGATTACAGTTATCTTACATACGCTTGACACCGGTCAAGTGTAATAGCGATCTGAAGTACAATATGAACTACGGAAGTAATAACTTTAACAGCCAAGATCGATGACTATAATTGTATTTTTGATGACCGGTTTCTACAAATCTAAGGTGCCATGGTCGGTTCTTGTGGAAGTGTGTCTCAATACATCTCTGTCATACGTACAATATATAATAGACGTTTCACGACTTGACACGATGTGTTGTACACATAATAGAGATGAATTGAAATGTATCTGCCAAGTTCCAATGGCGGCAACTTAGATTTGCCGAAAGCGGTCATAGAATATAAAATTATAATTAACGATCTTGGCTGCTGATGTTCTTACTTCTACATTTCATATCAATTATCTATATGGGCAACGATGACATTTACAAGATACTTTGTGAAATGGCCATTTACGTAGCTACTGTAACAACTAAAACGGCTTCTGACACCAAATGTAACAGTTGTGATAGTAAATGTGACACTTCTGTCACTAAATGTAACTGGGTTTTCTCTTTTGATGCTGTCAATTGTCAGGATGAGCATTCTAAAGCATTCTGTCAGGGTGAAGATATTAAATAAATTAACTTTTCTCTCTTAACAACATGTGGGCAGGGTGGGTTCTTCCTTGGCTCGGGTATGAGGTAGAATGAAACAGCATTTTTACATAATATAACTTTTATTGAAGATTTGTACAACTGTATCTTACGGAATGTTCTGGTTCGGAGAGCGGCAGCTGTGTCGTTTGTGAAGTCTTCTGCTGCGGCAGCGGCGGCGGCGGCGGCGGTGGCGTCTGATTACGCGTAGCGGTGTGTATGTCGTGTCGCCGTCTCGCCCAGCTGACTGGAGACGCGCAGCGTGATGTGGCCGGTTTAATTATTGCGAGCGAAGTCGTGCATCGGATGATACCTTGGGTGTGGCGTCCCAGTGTTTCTCTTCTCTAAGCGGCCGCGTGTGTTGTGCGTCGACCAGCGGAGTGGCGCGGCGGGGCAAGGCCAGTGTCCCAGACTCGAACCACGGACTCCCGCTTGCCAGTCTTCGGCTGTCAGGTCTTCATCCCAGCTCACAGGTGACTGCTGAGGTGAGGCCGTCTCCTTCCCGTCCTCACGAGTCACCCGGGTACGTAAAAATCAGACTTGAAATACCTTTTAACTTCTGTCTTCTGGCGCCGCGGCTGCTTGGTTCGTCTGTGCATGATGCAGACTCTTCTCGCATGACGGTCTTCAGCATCGAAACTGACTGAAAACTACTGCTACTCTTCTTTTCTTCCTCTCTCGTCTTCGTCTCCGTCCTCGTCTCCGTTTTCGTCTCCGTCTTCGTCTCCGTCCCCGTCTTCATCTCTCTGGCCCACTGCGTCTCGCGTATTTATTCACTTCAGTTTACTGGAGGTGAACGACTTCACGGTCATTGCCTCTTCTGTCACGTTGAGAAGCTCCTCGAAGAATCTTCTTAACGTCGGTCATTGGCTCTTGGAATGTAGGCGAGGGCTTTTGATCCCATGTGACGACTGAGAAACACATGAGCCGGTCATTGCCTCTTCTGTCACGTTGAATAGCTTCTCGAAGAATCTTCTTTACGTCGGTCATTGGCTCTTGGGATGTAGGCGAGGGCCTTTGCTCACATACGACAACTGAGAAACACGTGAGCCGGTCGGGCGATGCCCTGACGGCTGAATCGACAGCGCCCGCTTATGTGGAACTTGCTGACTTCACGGTCATTGTCTCTTCTGTTCTGCTGTTCGGCCCGATGTTTGCGAGTATGTAACTCTCTAAACTAAACCAAGTTTTTCATTTATATTCTAATTTCTAGTTCACTTTGATTTCACTAATTTATTTACTTAAGTACCACTCAACACTACGCACCTTACAGTTCTTTGTCAGTAGGTTTGTTGCGGACTGACATATGTTGTACGCAAAATTTAGTCATGATTCATATTTTAAATGACTACTCCGAACGACATCGTCATCGGCTGTGATGGCAACTTTGGGAGAGCTGCCATTCTTCCAGCGTTTCGGAGAGGCACAGTCGTGTTGCTGCTGCGTTAGCTCTATGTCCATGAAGTTGTTGTTAATGCAGAAATCTGAGCATGTTGCATATTAATTTACTTTATTTGTAGAAAGACGAGATACAGAGCGTTGAAGAGAGCACGTCAGAGAATGAACTGTCGCTGTTATTGCCTCCAGCAGTTAGTGGCGGAAGAAACAGCAAGAGAGAAACACCGGTTACTTTACGCACGCCAACACAACGAACGCCATTTTCTGGACTAGCGACAACTTAACTGAAAAAGAGGAAACATTATGAATTGCACAGAAAGAAATATAAACATGAATCAAAGATAATTTTCGAAGCTAACGTACATCAATCCGTGAAGTACCTCCAGAAGTATGACGAGCTACTCGGTGCTGGTGATATCTCGTCCATCAGAAGTGATGCGAACGACCGTCCGCATAGCTAAATCTCACCTTTACCGTAGCTCCGCTATTCTTAGGCTTTTACATAAATAAGGGAGAGGGGGGATAGATATGTCGATTAATACAGCAAATGTCGAACGAATCAACGGATTTACCCTGTACAAACGTCTACAGTTAAATTTTCATTCACTATAATCTTATTTAAAGAACAATAAGGGCCTCGCATGTTCGGATTCGACTGATTTGTCACTTCCGGTGTACAGAGCATTGTGCTGCCGGTTTCAGCAAGAAATTGATGGAGCTTGACAGAGGAATTACGATGTGCGATGAAGCTAGTCGAAAGGGGGGAAGAGTGAAGACTGGTTAGAGACTGACACTATAGAGATTGAATTTCAGAATTTTTAGGTTATTTTCGTATTAGATAGAGATTTTAGGAATAACATTCGTTGCGAGTTAAATATTTAAAAAAAATTTAACGCTATTTTCCGAAGCTAATACAGGATGAATCACCTAAGACTTACCCCGAAAATATTGCGGAAATGGAAAATGCTATTGACGTGTGTTCAGGGAATGGATTTGTAGTCAGGGGATAGTATTTTTAGCCATAGTACAGGTTGTAATAATACTTAGGGAGTGTATTTTTTAAACAACAATATACTTTTTTAAACTGAACAATGCCTATCGGTATCAACAGTCTAAAAGTTGGGTAAATTACAGTGTCAGTGGTGTTTATTGCAGGATTCTAGTACCAGTCGATTTAGGAGATATCATATTTTCAAAAGTTTCCACACCGACACTTGTTAGCGCCATTGAACCTGCGTAGTTGCTGTGCATGATGTTCCTATATCTTCTTACAGTGCACTTGTGTGTTCCGTGATTGTATTGCTACTTGCTTATCAGACATTGTGCGGCAGTCCTAAAGCTAGTTTGTGAGAGGGCGATGAGATTTACCAATGCAGAAAAAGCCGACATGCTCGTGATATGAGACTGCACGAAGAACGCAGTTCGTTCTTCTTGTGTGATGCATGCACAAGCATTTCGGCAACTATCTATCAATCTCTTCAACCAGTTAGGTGAAAGTGGTAGTGTAACACCTAGAAATGTAACAGAAGGAAACTAGTGACGACATAAGGGGAAATAAATGTTCTCGCTACTGCTGCTCTTGATCCGCACGATAGCTCTCGCGCAATCGCATAAGGAAATGAATCAGGCAAGTACCTACCGCATAGGATCTGTCCCTATCACATCTCTCTCCATCAAGACTTGCGTGGAAGCGATTCCGAGAATCGCGTTAACTTCTTTAGATGGATATTAAGACAGTATACTTCAACTCGGAGATGAAGAGGCTTGCACTCGTTAGAGCAGCATGGAGAGCTGCATCAAACCAGTCTTCGGACTGAAGACCACAACAGCAACAACTCAAGATGTATCATGTATCTTGTTTTGTGATGAAGCCACATTTACCGATCATAGCAAAGTAAACACCGAAACATGCGCAAATGGTCTGTTGACGATCCCTGTTAGCCTCATCAGGCGGAACGCCAATGTCCATGGAGTGTAAGCGTGTGGTGTGGGATAGTGAACCATCAGCTCGTACGCTCATTTTTCATAGACGGAACACTGAACTCGCCCAAATATCGCAGCATACTAACAAACCATCTTCCACAGATGCTAGAAGACGTTCCTCTCCAGACAAGGGGGCAGTTGTGGTACAAACATGATGTCTGTCCAGCCCATAGTGCACGAAATACTACAGCATATCTTCACGGATTGTTTCCAAATATCTGGACTGGACACAAAGGACCTATACCTTGGCCGGCCTGGTCCGTAGATTTGATGCCTGTAGACTTTTTTCTGTGAGGAAAGCTGAAAGACGCCATCTACAAGGTCATACCAACTCCACTCGATGATATGTAACTAAGTGTTACTGCAGTCTGCTCGGACATTTTCGCTGAAATGCTGGCACGTGTGCAACAGTCGTTGCACACCACAATGGAAGCTTACAGTGGTCATTTTCAACACAATCTGTGATAGTCAATTCTCTTGTTACTAATCACAATCCACGTAACTACTGTATGCAGTTTTGTCGTTCCTTAGTGTATGCTACCATACGTATTGTACAAGAATCAGTTTGGGAACTTTTGAAAATACCATAACTGATCAACGACTCGCACATGAATTGTGCAACACATACCACTGACATTCTAATTTCCCTACTTTCAGTTTGTTGGTGTCAGTAGGCATTGTCCTATTTAGAAATTGTATGTTTGCACAAAAAATACTGTTTCTAAGCGTTACTGAATCTCTTCATTAGTTAAAAATATGAGCCCCTGACTACTAATCCATTCTGTGAAACCCGCACATCAGCAGCACTTTCCATTTTCGCAATATATGTGGTGAAGTTTTAGGTGATCCAGCTTGTATAGGTGAAACGCAATGTCATTTACAGCTGTCGCAATATCCGTTTTTGTGCGTGATAATTCGCCAAGCACCTGAAAAAGATATTTCAGTGACTACTATAGTTTTCGAGATATGAAGGGGTAAGTTTTATCTTGTTTACGGACGGGAAAGTTTTATCCCTTCCATAAAAAATTCTGCATTTCATAAAATCAAAGACATAAAAACAGGTTTCTGACAGACATAGAGACACTATAGAATACTTTACCACATTAAGGATGATGGTTATCGCTTAAACAAGGGGTTTTCGGCTATAACTGTTTTTTCAACGCCAGTGTAAGTTGGGAAAACTTCCCAAAAAAACTTGTTTCTGTAATTACTGATTTTCAGTTTTTTATTGCTGTTAATTGCTGTAATAAATATATAAACAAGGTTAAAATCCGTTGGATGATTACTCGAAGTTTGCTCCATACAAGGCTGACAAAGTTTGAAAGTTAAACACAGAGGGATATTGAAATCTGGTTTCGCAGGATAGAGTGGATCAGGTTATGGTTGTGGAGGGGGCCATAATCAGTTACTGTTTGTTGCACAAAACGCACAAACTTTATCTTCCAAAGAACCAGTTAATTACACATTGCCTTAAAAGTATCAAATCAAAACAATACGGCTGAAGGCCTAGTTAAGAAAACTTGGAATACCTCCTGAGCTGAAGGCCCAAATTCACGCCAAAAACAAGAACCGCTGAAGGCCTGAACACAAGTTATAAAAATTACTTTAAAGAATACACGCTGCTGAGGGCCTTACTTTAAAAAAAAAATATTTCACATGTATACTCGGCTGAATGCCACGCACAAGGCATTGAATAACTCAGGGCTTAAGACCTGGCTAACAAGAATTTCAGATAGAACAAACTTTCAAAATTTATTTTTAAACTAATCAATATTCAAATTTTAATTTAATTCGGCTGAAGGCCTTATTTTAAAATTAAAACAAACTTAATTAATACAAGGCTGAAGGCCTCGCACAGGACATCAGACTAAAATGAAAATCACGATCTAAAACCAACAGATCTGTGGTGTGCAGGAGTGTTCCAAGGGTCGTCCTGAAGAAGTAGATCTAACGTAAAGTGAGGTGAGACAGGCACCCAAGAGTAAGATTAAATAATCGGGTGGCAACCCGACCCAGGGGGAGCTGAAGGACCGACCAACAAGCTACTCAATTCCCTTCCACCCGACCAGTGGTACGACAACGGAAAATATCAGCCAAGGACGAAGATACCAGCCCCATCATGTCTTCTAAATTGGCGTCTAAAAACAGCCAAGGCACAATAATCACTCTTAAGAAAAAAATTTAAACAAACAACTAAAAGGCTGTCGAATTACTTGCCGTGCCGGACAGCATCAACACGACGAGGAAAACACACTGCCAGAAATGTAAGCTAACGACTAGAGCAGGCAACTGGGGTGTTAATGGCCACAAGGCAGAAAATATCGCGGGTACAGTTAACTGATAAGTAACAACCGATTTAATAGTTAAAGACCATACAGGAACAGAGCTGCAAAATATCGCCGACTCCAACACACCATACGTTGCTGCTAGCTCAAACGGCCCAGGACGCAACAACCGGCAATGAACGAAGATATGTCACAGTAGTTGAGGTTTCATAACAGGTTAACTGATCACTCAACTTCATTGTCCAGGTTTGGTGTGCAACGAACTTTGTAGCTCTCGCAGCTAGCACCTCACAATCCGACCGCACAGGCATGCCGCCAGCAGTCCTGACCTGCCTCGCGCTGCGGAGGCTTCTTCGCTGCTCTGTCCCAACTGAACCACTGCCGCACACACCACCACAAGGAAATATAGCGGTCGCACCAAAGATGATACAGCAGTACTAGTAGACTATCGATAAGCGTTGCTGCTGCCACTGACAGAGGCAAGTCAGCAACTTGTTATGGTAGAAAATCAAGGAGAAATAAGATGCCACTCGATTCCGACAAAATTCCGAAGAACAAACGGCACGAGCGCGAGCCAGCCATGGCTCAGATATTGTTAAGGGAAAATTCATTCGCTTGGCAATGTCCAAGGAAAACTGCAGAAAGGTATGGTGGGTAGTCTTGAAAGATAGCTTAGATGAGTTGGAGCATCTGTAAATGTCCTAGACTGAGAGAACATAAAAAATTTAGACTCAAGACAGGTTAGATGAACTACATAGCTATACACAACATGAAGTCCATCATACAACCAAGGAAACTCTAAATTTTGATAGGTGAAACCGATCACTAAAGAGTTACTAATAACTGGACTTCAAGAAATGGGAAACGATGATTAAAGGCATGTCGACAATTCGGAACAGGATTTGTGGTCAGTCTCAAACTAATTAAATCTGTTATTCTATTTAGTTCACAACTTCCAAGTCTGTCAACACTAAGTATAAAATATGTGCAAAAATAAATATTCAGCATAATAATTGCCCATGACACAGCTGGTGATAAAAATAATAAGAAAGCAATACTGAAGACTTTGACAGATTTTGAGAGCTCTTAAATCAGACAACAACAAAATCAAAGCCACATTTTATATCGTGATTTTAATGTGCATTTAGGAAGGAAAAAGAGATATAGAGACACAATAGGGAAGTCTTGATACAATAATTTACCAACATATGGCTGTTGGTAAATTATTGTATAAATGAATACATATCAGCCGTCGTCCCACAGTCCATAATGGATCAACAGAGACAATAGGAAAGTGGCCAACACTAAGACGAACAAGCAGGAATGGCATGAGATTGGTGAAGTCTGCAGAAACCATGACATAATCTCAAAGTAATATACTTCAATAAAAGGCAAAATAATCTCAAAACTTGGATACACCAAATGTGGTAAAAAGGAGAATGGCAATTGGATCATCTTAGCAACGATAAAAATTATTACAGGGAAATCTGCTACGTGAAAGCTCTGAGGGGGAGTGACACTGAATCAAATCATTACACAATAACACTAAAAATTCAATTCACCCTACTGACAAAGAAAAAAATCCTATCCTGAAATGAAGGGAATCCATGACCCTTACAAGTCGATATAAAAAAGGAATACGAAGAACAAACAAGTGACATAAAAATAACAGATGATCCAGGGGGAATAGTTTCCCAGTTGAACAAATAGCTTAAAATTTAGTTCCAATAGTTCCAAGGGTAAAACGCCAGTGGTGAAGCGATGGGTGTTCTGAAACAGTGGTAAATAGGCATCAAACATGGTTAAGTTATCAGGTCATAAACGGAAGAATCATACTTGGAATTCACAAAAAAAACAAGGATAACCCAAAAAATAATAATAAGGGTTAATTTGCGATACTAGAAAGCTAATAATAAAAACAAAACGTGAGAAAACAAATTCAAGGGAGTACTACAAAAGGTTTAATAGTGTACTACTGACATATGGCCTTCCAACTTTAATGTTAATGGACAAAAATATTAAGATCGTCCCTAGTGACATAAAAATACAGAAATTTTAGCAGAAATCGTTGGAATAACTAAATTGTGAAGATCCCCCAGAACTATTTCAAATAAACACAGATACCCCTCGAACGCAGCAGCAAGTACAAACCCATCCACAATCCATAAAGTCTACAAAGCTTTCACAGAGCTCAAAAATTACAATGTAAGGTGAAAAGCTCAAACAGTAGCAGAACTTTGGAAATACGCAGCAGAAGCAGCAAAGGTGTCACTGCAGCAATGCATCTTGAACATAAATGAACTATCACAACACTGGACAACACGAAATGGAAGAAACGTCAAATCAAGACAATTACAGACGAAATTCCCTTATCGATATCACATGTAAAGTGATGTTAAGAATTAGATGCAATCTCTGTAAAGATCAATTTAAAATAGAATTAGGAGAACACCAAAATCGATTTTGGCCCTGGAAAAGCTGCACAAAACAGAAAATCACTTTGAAATTGATAATGGATTACTACAAAAGAATACAACAAGTGAAAACCTTCGTAGACCTCAAGAAAGCTGATGATTGTACCCACAGATCATCAATGAAAAGACAGTGAGGAATTTCAGATTCTATCCCAAATCAATAAAAATGACTAACGAAAGCCAGATTGAAACTCAAGTTCACAGAAGAAATAGCTGAGCTGTTTACAATCAAAGCTCAGTTAAGACAGGGAGATGGTTTATTGCTATCATTTTTCAATTGTGCTCTGCATTACGTGATGAGGGAATAAGAACTGGAACCAAGAGAGATCAAACAGATTTAAATTGATGTGGTGTTACTGCCGAATAACACTCAAAAAACCAGATATCAAATAACAAGCCTGCAAAATACAGCACAAAAGATAGGACTTAAGTTACGATTCGAAAAGACTGATGTAAAGATGGCAAACCCACATAACAAGAAGTAATAGGAAATTAACATAGTGAAATATTTAATATAACTAGGAGAAATTATAGCATACAACTCTGACAGGAAACTTGAGTGAGAAGAAAGAACAAATAAAATGATAAAAGCTCAAAAATTAGTGTTGTCTACGTTAAATAAAAAAGTGTGTCACCCAGATCTAACTTAAAATATTACAATATGATTGTTCAAAAAGAGATGACTTTTAAAAGACACTCAAACAAATAGAATCATCAGAATTGTAAAAGTACAGAAGAATAGCTAGAAAATGCATAAATAAGAAATATCAAAAAGGTGGACGGTGGTGGATACTGCCAAATGGAGAGGCATACAACGAACTGCAGCCCATTACAGATACTACATGCAAAGAAAGGATCACTTTCTTGGTTACATGAGGACACCAGAAACAAGTTTACTAAGAAAAATCATAGAGGAACTTTGGAACATGATGCAACAAGCTCACTGGATAAAGGAAATCAGGAAGGATATGAAAGGGCTAGAATTAACCTTGGACGATTTCCAAAAGAAAATGGATGAATTTACAGAAACTGAAAAATATAAAAATAAAATATAAACCAAAAATAGACAAACGATTTACGATAAGAAGGGTATTTACGGATGATCAACAATAAAAAAGATCAGAAAGAATGAAAAGGTACTGGAAAATTCGTAAAGAGGTCTTACTGAAGAAGACTATCAGAAAATGATTTACTGAAGTGGCCAATGGGGCTTTAAAACGAGAAGAAGAAGATTTCAGAAACCTAAGAATAACTGAAAACTTTTAACTCCCTCAGTTTCAAGATTCATAGAATCAAACTATTAAATTAAATAAACAAATAAATTGTTACTAAATCTGTCCCCAGTTGGGTACTTTTCTCCAAAACTGAAAAGTGGTTGAATAGTACTAAACATCAATGGTGTTCTTCTATTACTTCACATTTTCTTAAACTCTGCTCAAAACTCGTGTTGTAATCGGGGATCATACCACTATTTGGATATTACATATAGTCAGTGGTAAAGGATGAAAACTGAGATAGAATAACTCTATTTTTCATGTTTATTTGTCCCTTTTCAAGAACTACAAGCAGATAAAAGCATGTAGACGCAGTAGATCAGATACTTTCTATTTTTCTGGTAAACTGTGAATGAATTTGTTACTTTTTAAGTTTTCTCCTTATATGATGTCGCAAGTTCGTTGTGACCTTCTCCCGTTTTTAATTATATCAGCAAATGTAGCACTTCGAAAGTACCATTCTGTAACACAACGAATGTCCAACGACGACAGCGGTAAATTACCACGCAGAACGTATGGGGCAAGTCTTACACACAGCATGTTCACGTGTACCATCTAATAGGTCACGCCATATGGTAACAAGTACATTATTGACGCAGCAATGCTGTACCACTTTTTATATCATGTGTTTGCTGCTCTTTTATTTCGGCATTTTTATTAAAATAGCGCTGATCGCTCTTCCCATTTTCTGTAATAAGGCAATATTTCAAAGCAATGGCAATTTTACGAATAAAAGTTCCTCACTTAAAAAGAACAGTTTATTTAAAAACCAAATATTATAGTGCTGCTGTTATGACTAATCGATCTTTAGTTGTTTTACCCGGCTGCCACTAAAAAATAAAAAAAGCAGCACTTATAATCGTGAACAAACAAATACGGTAAAATTACGGATATTCAAAACTAAATTAATGGTATCGATTTTAACCGGTAGATTTTCCCATCTCTATATCACATGTAATTTCGGAATTTTCACATGACTTCTGTAGAAGATAAAGACTTCAAAGTGATTTTCTGTCACCAAGGAAAGCAGGCATTTGTCTACTGGCAGTGCCTTTTAAATGTCAGAAGCCAATTACTTTGAAGCAGATTGTAGGCTTTCAATTTTCGTTTGGGATATGTCGCTCAAAAATTAAACTAAATGTGTAGCCCACCCTCGGTTCTAGTGCATTTCGCTCCGTTACAAGACAAATACTATGCACCGCGTTTCTGCACTGCTGTGGATAACTATCGTCGGTGGTGACAAGCTGTGGGTTGGGGGGGGGGGGGGGGACCCATTCTTCCAACGTTCCAACAGTTCCTCCCAGCGACATCGTTTGGAGACCCATTGGGTACTGATATATGGAGCTCTGACGATACAACAGTACTTCACGGACATGCTGCATCCTCGTGAGATACCGCTCAAGCGACGGAACTGTGGCGCGAATTTTCAGCTGAACAATGCTCTTCCACACGCGGCATGTCTCTTTATGAACTGTCTGCGTAGTGTCGAGGTCCTTCTTTGACCAGAAAAACTTACAGATATGTCCTCGATCGTCAACACTGTCTCATTGCCAGTATACAGGATATCGTGGTCCAGTTACAAATATTGTGGGCCACCCCCATTCGGAAGAGAATACAACGACAAAGGCTACTTTTAAATGACGGAAAATTAGAATTCTATTTATTACGTAATTAAATTCTAGAAACCTTCCTGACAACGTTGATAAATACGTTATTGTGTTAAGAACGAAAATTGACTGCTATATATACTAAATTATAGAATTACCTTCGTGTATTATAGCCACGCCGCCGCTATTTAAATGACGCTAAACTATTAGTACTTCGAGAAACAAGTGGTAAGTGTTTGCTCCAGCAATTCCGTTTGGGATGTAATTGTATTTATTGGTAACACTGCTGGTTTCCAGCATCTGCAAATGACAATTTTAGCTGTAGTTTATATTCGCGTTGGTGAAGTGTTTTGTTTTCGTACTGCATGAAGTTTATTACATAAGTGCTGGAGATGATTGTGAGTCTAGGTGTTCATTAGCAAGCTATAAATACTAAAAGTACACACGTCAAGAAATTGGATAAAAGAAGACTGCAGGGTAACTAGCTTGGAAACAGCGTAGTCCATACTCTTGAACGGTACCTATGTGCTAGTTTTTCATGAATGATTCAGATTTTTTTGTTAATTATCATCCTGGTTGTGGTGGATCCTAAATCACTTCTACTAGTTTGTTACTTTCAGGCAATCTACACTATCACTTGTTTACATTTCGCTATTTCCTTAATCAAAGAAGATGCTTTGTAATCAATAACTGGTTACAAAATTATGTCATTGTTCCTTCCCACAGAATTTTACACATAGTGATGAATTATACATAGAATTCTATTGCAAGATAGTTATAATAGTTTTTAAGGTACTTAATATCCATTTATGTATTTATCTCCCTAGTAACCTCATGCTACAATATGAATTTAGGAATTAATTTTCTTGTAGAGAGTGGACATAAATTTAATAGGCCTAATATACATACATCTGTCAACCAATGAAATCTCAATTGGAAATGAAGAAATAAAGCACGATGAAGACTAGGCACCAGCAATTTTCTGAGGCACATTTTAATGTCACTGAACTTTTAACACACAATTTAATGTACGTTTTACTTTTCAGAATCTAAATGTAACTCCTTCAGTATATAAAGCACTGCACTAAATATATTTCTGCAACTTGCAATTGCGTACACCAGTGTACTAGACTGAAGCTTCATTAAAAGTTCAAGTAAATTATAGAGACAAATTTTTAGTTACGAAAAATATTCTAAACATTAAAACATAAGATTTAATTAATTCTATTCTGGTTAATACACTTAATGTGTTGAATTAAACAGATCTACTGTCTCAGCCAACATGTCATACATACCTGGTAAAAATTCGGCCTCCCTCCATATGTATCATTGGATTGATCGATACATGCATTTGAAGAAGTATTTGAGAAAACGTTGTGCAGATCTCGCTTTTTATGAACATCATTACGTCATATATTGTTAAAAATACTCTCGAATCTCTCAGAAAGTGTTCTACTTTATGTGTGATAAACTACAAAACTGTAAAAATATAGAATAGAAATAGTGTGTGAAGAAATAGCTGCTCATCCTCACGAAATATGGAGTGGAAGAAGCACTTCATTTCCTTCAGAAGAGGATACATTGGCTTTATGAAACCCTTCCCAGAGGAATCAGTGCATGCATCCAGGTCAGAGTTGTAACCACTGAAATAACATTACATTTAATTTCAACATGTGAAGTGTTATTTCGTTACATATGTACACACACACACACACACACACACACACACACACATATATATATATATATATATATATATATATATATATGGTTAAATGTGTAGACAAGTAGAACAAGTAGCACTTAAATGCAATAAGACCATATGGTTGCACTGCCAACGTTGGTTAGGTTAGTTCTTTTATTGCCACCTCTGTTATGGGTTACAATATTTGTCATTTATTTAAAATTTTTAATTTCCAGTTATTTACACACTGTAAGTTGTTATTTGTAAAAATGTTGGCACTGCAGCATACATATTACGCTAAAGCATGTAATACAACATTAAAATCCCGGCTACAGACAGAATTCCAAATGTTACTCAATTACTGCATGTGTACTGGAGAGCAGAATTCTTTAGTTATTAAAAACATGCAGGATAACGAGAGAGCAGGTAAAGACTATTTTGCACTTATTTTTCGTCGATTGTTGTAGGTGTCTCTGTATAGTGACACAATTATACTATATTAATAATTCCTTCACGTTAAAGCTGCAAAGGGGCGTCTGGTTCTATTCATTCACTCATAAAATAAGTGACACCACTAAGCATGAATACATTTCCTCATCAAAATTATATTTCCCATCTTCTAGAGTTTTTATGAGTTAACACACTTCTTGACAAGAGCTGCTAACTCCCTCATGCCAAAACGAAACACGCACACTGCGTCAACAGTGTGAGAGACATAACAGTTTTAATAGAAATAGGCTATATTTTTACGTAATTGATGTTGTACATATCTTTGAGCAAAGAATTACAATTGATTAATTTTTCACAAAACCGAAAGATATTTAAACTTTCAATATTTTTCAACTATTATATACAACAGTATGATTGTAACATCAAATCCAAATATTCTCTGCTTCACAAAGGAACCAAACTGTGCAGTAATTTGAAATACAAAAATAATGATGTTTCTCATCATATAGCTATTCTTATATCAGTCCACATTTACAAAAACTCTAGAAAATATATAATTTGCAATTTCGAAATCTTTGGATCGTGCTTTAAAATATAGTTACATTATAGTTACGTTATATCAGATTCTCCGAATCTTGACGGATAAAGATGTGTACTGAACAGTTACACTACAACATTAGACCAGAAGTTCTTAGGAATTTGTGTCAGGTTGGTACATAGGGCTTTACTTTCATATTTATCGTTACATTATTTTGGCTTCATTAAGCTTTTATATATCTCTGATGATAAGGCCAACTTTAAATTTGTAACACGATTGTCAAACCATGTTGGTCTCCTACCTTCCAAACTTTACAAAGCTCTCCTGCGAGCTTCTGTAGAAAGCAGAAAGAAGTTCGAGCCTCGGTCGGGCACACAGTTTTAATCTGCCAGGAAGTTTCCTTAATTATTTGCTAGATAGATTCCAATTTCTGTCTTCCTCTAAAGTTTCTGCCCTCTACGATCCCTCTAGTACCATGGAAGTCATTCCCTGATGTCTTAATAGATGTGTTATCATCATGTCCCTCCTCCTTGTCAGTGTCATCCACATGTTGTTTTCCTCTCCGATTCTGCGCAGAACCTCCTTATTCCTTACCTTCCTTACCTTATCAGTCCACGTAAATTTCAACGTTCGTCTGCAGAACCACATCCCAAATGCTTCGATTCTCTTCTATTCCGGTTTTCCCACAGTCTATGTTTCATTACCAACAATGCTGTGCCCCAAACGTACATCCTGAGATATTTATTCCCCAAATTAAGGCCTGTGTTTGATACTAGTAGACTTCTCTTGTCCAGGACTACCCTTTTTGCCAGTGCTAGTCTGCTTTTGATGTCCTCCTTGCTTCGTCCATCATTGGTTATTTTTCTACCTAGTTAGTAGAATTCCTTAACTTCATCTACTTCGTGACCATAATTCTGATGTCAAGTTCCTCGCTATTCTCATTTCTGCTACTTCTCATTACTTTCGTCTTTATTCGATTTACTCTCAATCCATATTCTGTGCTTATTAGATTTTTCATTCCATTCAGCAGATTATATAATTCTTCTTCACTTTCACTCAGAATAGCAATGTCATCATCGAGTCGTAGCATTGATATCCTTCCACCTTGAATTTTAATTCCACTACTGAACCTTTCTTTTTTATTCATCATTGATTCTTCGATGAAGAGTTGAACAATAGGGGCGAAAGACTACATTCCTGTCTTAAACCCTTGTAAAACCGAGCACCTCGTTCTTGGGCGTTCACTCTTACTATTCCCTATTGGTTCTTGTACATATCGTATATTACCCGTCTCTCCCTATAGCATACTCCTATTTTTTTCAGAATTTCGAACATCTTGCACCATTTTACGTTATCGATCGCTTTTTTCCGGTCGACAAATTCTATGAACGCGTCTTGACTTTTCTTTAGTCTTGCTTCCATTATTCAGAATTGCCTCTCGGGTGCCTTTAGCTTTTCTAAATTCGAACTGATCGTTATTTAGCACATCTTCAATTTTGTTTCCATTCTTCTGCATATTATTTTTGTTCGCATCTAGGATGCGTGAGCTGTTAAGCTGAATGTGCGATAAATCGCGGACTTTTCATCTCATGCAGCCTTTATAATAGTGTGGATATTTTTCCGAAAGTCGGATAGTGTGTCGCCAGATTCATAGATTGTACACAACATGTTGATAATCGTTTTGTTGCCACCTCGCTCAACGGTTTTGTTCGCATCTAGGATGCGTGAGCTGTTAAGCTGAATGTGCGATAAATCGCGGACTTTTCATCTCATGCAGCCTTTATAATAGTGTGGATATTTTTCCGAAAGTCGGATAGTGTGTCGCCAGATTCATAGATTGTACACAACATGTTGATAATCGTTTTGTTGCCACCTCGCTCAACGGTTTTAGAAATTCTAATGGACGTTATCTATCCCTTCTGCCTTATTAAGTCCTCTAAAAGTCTTTTAAATTGTGATTGTAATACTTTATCCACTACCGCTTTCAAATCGACTCCTCTTCCTTCCTCTATCATGTCAGACGAACTTCCCCCTCATAGATTCTTTCAACGTATTATTTCCACTTATCCGCTCTGTCCCCTGCATTGAACAGTAGAATTCCCGTTGCACTCTTTAATGTTGCCACCGTTGCTTTTAATGACACAGAAGGTTGTTTTTACTTTCCTGTATGCTGAGTCAGTTCTTCTGACAATCATTTCTTTTTATATTTCTTCATATTACTCTTCATAGTACTGATGTGGCGATGTTAAAATAGGTCTCAGAGATAGTGCAGAACAGCGAAGCGGGTAGTAGAATGAGTTTTCTGTCCGGATTTAAGCAAAGTTACTCAATAACTTAGCACTGTATTCCAGTATAGAACTAACAGCGAAGTTTTAATACACGTATCTTAAAAGACACAATGTCTATAGTGAATACATCCTGGCTCCAAAATATCCCACTTCAAGCAAATTTCAAGAGGGGCGATTTATTACGAAAGCGAATAGTCGTTGGTGCACGCTGTTGACCGCGCTATTGGCCTGACGACAGGTAAAGCCTGTTTTTGATGAAGTGCAGCCTTTCTTCGCTTCAACACTAGGAGGGTGAGTTGTCCGATCCAATACCCAGACCGTCTTTTAACCCAAGGAATGATCCACTGAACTTATTTGACACCAGGATAGGGGATCTGAGGTAGTCCTGGAGAGACTGGAAAGAGAAGAAATCCACAACGGTATCCGGAATTGAGCCTGTTACCTACAGGTTCGAGTCTAGTGCTCTCTCCGACAGATCACCACTGATGAATGGAAGCAGTTTTAAGAAACGTACAGCACATTATCTGCAGCAGTCGAGAACAATGATTGTCATTAAGGTCACCCTCAGATGATTATGATTTTGTTGAAGATTTTTTTGGTGATATAATGATTTTACGAATATTGTCAGTAATTCCCACCCCCATGTATAAGTACTCATTCTGAAGTATCATATTGGTTGAATGCTGTACGTATATTTTTGCTAGGATTTATTATTCATGCATATTCCCATATATTAAGTATTGTTTTCATTTGTATTTCGAAATTCCTTGTCGCGGATGTTTACATGTAAATACGTGAAATACATTGACGGAAAAAAAGTCCTAACACCAAAAAATAATTAATATAGAGTAAATAAATTTCGATAATACAGTCGTCTAGGTAAAATATTTGAACAATTAACATTGAAAGATCCCAGGTTAATGTAAGCGCGTGGTAAGGAATTGCAAATGTGAAATGCTGGTACATTAATAACCGGTCTAAACGCGAGAATGTTGAATAAACTGTGCAAACGTGCCGGATGTCAGTTTATGGAATGCTGTTCCATGTCTGTTTCACTTGGTTAGGCAATACAGGGACGGTTGTTGCAAGCTGTGAATAACACTGGAACTGTCGTCCGATGATGTCCAGTATGTGCTTCAACTGGATACGGATCTGATGATCGAACAGGCCAAGGCAACATGTCAACGCTCTGTGGAACTTGCTAGGTTACTTCAATGACATATGGAATAGCGTTATCCTGTAGGAAAGCACTCACTGGGTTGCTGTTCATGAGTGGCAGCACAACTGGTTGCATTACTAGACTGACGTACAAATATGCAGTCAGGATGCTTGGGACAGCCACGAGAGTGTTGCTGCTGTCATACGAAACACGTAAAAGTCTAGTGTGTCTATGACGCAGACACATTGGTTGCAGGACCTCAACTGGCATCCTTCTGACCAACACACAGTCATTTCTGGCACCGAACCAGTTTTCATCAGGAAATACACCAGACTTACACATTGCCCTACAATGAGCTCTCGGTTGACACCACTGCACGTCGCAAGGGGAGGTGGTTTGGGGTCAGTGGAATGCATGGTACAGAACCTCTAGCTCCGAGCTGTCATTGAAGTAACGTGTTTGTAACAACACCCTTTTGGTACCAACTGTAGCTACAATTTCTGCTGTAAATGCACGATGCGCCAGAGTCATAAGCCGAACTCAATGGTCTCACCTCTCGGTAGTGACATGTGACATTCCCGTGCCGGTCTTCTTACGGCACTACATTCCCCTGACAACCACTGCTATCAATCATGTACAGTGGTTACATTCCTTCGAAGACTTTCTGCAATATCACAGGAGGAACATCCAGCTTCTAGTAGTCCTATTCCCGCCCTTGTTCAAGTTCAGACCAAAATATGAATACATATCGTCATTCAAATATAGAAACACGCCTACCAATTTTCGTTTATGTCGCACAACTCCTTCTTGGTGTTGCGACTTTTGTTTCCGTCGGCATATTATTACTGTTGAGTGTGTATTGTGTTGATTTTGGGGGAAGAGACGAAACAGCCAGGTTATCGGTCTCATCTGATTAGGGAAGGAAGTCGGCTGTGCCCTTTCAAAGGAACTATCCTGTCATTTGCCTGAAGCGATTTCGGAAAATCACGGAAAAATCTCCACTCCCGCCGGAGGTTCCAGTCCTCCCTCGGGCATGAGTGTGTGTGTTGTTCTTAGTATAAGTTAGTTTAAGTAGTGTGTACGTCTATGGACCGATTACCTTAGCAGTTTGGTCCCGTAAGATTTCACATACATCTGAACAGTGTTGAAAGGAAAACCTAAATCAGGATGGCCGTACACGGGCGTGAACCGTCGTCCTCCCGAATGCGAGTTCAGTGTTCTAACCACTGCACCAACTTGCTCGTTAAGAGTGTGTGTGGGTGTATATATAGACACATTAAAAAAAGTTTTGCATGACAAGGTTCCCAGAACTCCTGAAGATAGACGTAGACTGTGGATATTGTATCACAGACACACTTCCTTTGACTCTTCAGAGATGTCACCAAACCCGCCCAAAGATGTAAACAATCATGTATGAGCAGCGCCTATTGGATGGAGAGGGTCCGACAGGCGATCAGTTCCACTCATTCCACCAGGAAAGAGGTAGACGGCTGGTGTTGTCTGTAGTTCAACCATGTCTAGACTGTCAATACCGTGGTTCGATCGCGTCCACATTGTTACTTTGTGCCAGGAAGGGCTGTCAACAAGGGAAGTGTCAGGCGTCTCGGAATGAACCAAAGCGATGTAGTTCGGACATGGAGGAGAGACGAAGAGACAGGAACTGTCGATAAAATTCCTCGCTCAGGCCGCCCAAGGGCTGCTTCTGCAGTGGATGACCGCTACCTACGGATTATGCCTCGCAGGAACCTTGACATCAACGTCACCAAGTTGAATAATGCTTTTCGTACAGCCACAGGAAGTCGTATTACGACTCAAACTCTGCGCAATAGGCAACCACGACATCAAGCAGCGCGGTACGAATAGGCCAAACAACATACCGAATGGACCACTCCTCAGTGGTCCATTCGGTATGTTGTTGGTATCGCGTTCTCTTCACCTATGAGTGTCGCATACGCCTTCAACCAGATACTCGGTTCGATTCCCGGCGGGGTCAGGGATTTTCTCTGCCTCGTGATGGCTGGGTGTTGTGTGCTGTCCTTAGGTTAGTTAGGTTTAAGTAGTTCTAAGTTCTAGGGGACTTATGACCACAGCAGTTGAGTCCCATAGTGCTCAGAGCCATTTGAAGCATTTTTGAACCAGATACTCGTTGGAGACGTGCTTGGCGGCAACAAGGTCAGGCTGAACACCTTAGACACACTGTCCAGCGAGTGCAGCAAGGTGGAGTTTTCCTTCTGTTTTTGGGGTGGCATTATGTGGAGTCGACAAACACCGCTGGTGATTATGGAAAGCGCCGTAACGGCTGTACAGTATGTGAATTCCATCCTCCGACCAATAGTGCAACCATATCGGCAGCGTAATGGCCGAGGCATTCGTCTTCATGGATTGCAATTCGTGCCACCATGATTTCCTTCAGGATAACGACATCGCTCGAATAGAGTGGCCAGCATGTTCTCCATACATGAATCCTATCAAACGTGGCTAGGAGGGATAGAAAAGGGCTGTTTATGGACGACGTAATCCACCAACCACTCTGGGAGATCTACGCCGAATTGCCCTTGAGGAGTGGGACAATCTGGACCAACAGTGCCTTGATGAACTTGTGGATAGTATGCCACGACGAATACAGGCGTGTATCAATGCAAGAGGACGTGCTACTGCTTATTAGAGGTACTGGTTTGTATAGAAGTCTGGACCACCACCTCTGAAGGTCTCGCTGTATGGTGGTACAACATGCAATGTGTGGTTCTCATGAGCAATAAAAAGGGCGGAAATAATGTTTATGTTAATCTCTATTCGAATTTTCTATACAGGTTGCGGTACTCTCAGAACCGAGATGACGCAAAATTTTTTTAGATGTGTGTATATCACTATTTACAGATGGAATGACTACGGAGATTATATTACGTAAAACAACCGTTTAACTGCCATTTCACCAGAGAGAAAACCACTGATTGGGTTACTTCTTTATAGTTCTTTTATCTGTTAGGATTTCAAGACATTCTTCTTGGTGACTCATCGGTAAGTGTTGATATTAATAGAGCTGGAAATCTCACTTGTTGAGACTCTTAGATCATGTTCTGTCCGTCGATTTCTCTGTCGCTGTTCTGCAATCCCCATCAAAAACAGGTGACTGTATCACTATATCTACAACTGCCTAAACTCAGTAGATATAGATTTTCCATTATATCACCTGGAATAAATCTTCAGGCAGGTGATAAATTAAGCTTATGAAAAGTCAAAATCAAGAGGATTCGATTCTGTTCTTCCCAAAAGAAAAACGAACGTTAGCTGCGATAGTATGTTGCTACGTACTTTAGTTTCTAAATCACCAGCTTATTTCTCACAGTTTATTTGAGTTAGCAGATTCATTGTGTGCCTTGTTCTCTATAACTTACCGCCGATCACGTATCAATTAGCGTGCCTCTTTTATGCACCTATCAACTTCAGTCATTTTTCTTCAGTACTCTTCCGGCTCGACCGAGAGGTGGAATGCCTCGCTGTCTCAGAAAGAGCGGCAATGTAAATCATTTAACGTAGATTAAAACTGAGCCACTGACGGGAATCTTAATTTGATCGCCCCCTCATCTTTCAGTATTTTCGAGGTCGTGTGTAGACACAACGGGCTGTACTTCTGACTCCATAATGTATGTTGAGTCTCCCGTTGTATTTTTAACATATTAATCTCTTTCTACTTCACTCGCGATCTACGTTTTCCCTCACTTTTTCCGTTTGATCCCTTGTTTCCTCTCTGCATAGTATTTACGTTTTAATGCAATCTCTCATTGCTCTTAACCGTCGAGGAAAACCATACTGCTTCCTATCAAACGCAGTTTTTCGCAGCTGTTAATCAGAACGTCGCTTATTTCATCAAACTGCTGCCCCCCGTGGCTGCAAACTCTTTTCGCATCAATTATAACGCTAGTTATACTGTAGTTCACGATAAAGTTTCGTTGAACATTCGTTTATATTGCATAATTATTAAAAATTAATCTCTAATTAGGAGGAGACTGATTACCCACGCTACTGTAGTTCATCGTGCTTCTGATGCATACATTTTCCTCTGTTAGCGTTATAATGATATTTTGAAAACGTAATTGAATTTCTTTCGGTGTGATCGTTTCATATTAACATGGTTGTTTTCACGAGGGTGGTTAAAAACTGGCCGGCGTATACGAACTGCATAACATCGAATAATGGAGAAAAAATATTCGACACATTTCTTGTTTCTGACAGCTGTACCAATTATGAAATGATAATTAAAAATCAAGGAAAACATATCATACGTACTGTTTTCACATTTCATTGATGCTTCACAAAAGAATGATGTGAAATAAATCAGAGTAAATTATCCTCAGTTCTGCTCTGTTTCAGTTGTCATTAACAACCAAGAATTAATAATTAACACTTGTTCGAGAAAAAATAATTCATACAGTAGTACTGGCAAAATGTAAAGTAATATGTGAATGCAAAGGCAGGTGGGATTTGCTAAAATACGAATATTAACCAGATTTACGGGTACCCTCATACAAAGATGTCTTTCGCAAAGTTTCTTTCCTGCTATAATTCGCAGAGACGGATGGTGTCTTCTGTAATTGCTTGGCTCGGTTATAGTTAATTATGACACCTTGGTGATCTAGTATTTCAAATAGCGAAATTGTTTGTGATGTTTGATTAGCGCATCCCCGATAACTCACAAATCACTCTAAGGTTACCAGGACCTAGAGTTAAGAATACATGTAGGCTCACGGGGAAACGTCAGCTGCTAAATTCGATAGCAAAATAACAACTTGAGATATATACAGTGTAACATTGAACAAGATTGTCCGCTCCTAGAAAAAGACTACTGCAATTAAAGTGCCTGGAGATCTTCTGATCTAGAAAAGTACAAAGCTTGAACTTTTTCAAAGCAAGGCTGAAAATGCATTTCGGACTCAGAAGTACGTCCCACTGTGTCTGCCTGAGACCTCGAGAAGCACAGGAAGACGAGTAGCCGATAAAAGTTAATATTTCGTCAGTGGCTCAGTATTTTGAAGGCTATATTTTGGTTTTTATTGGTTGATATGGCTCGCTGAAAGCAATTAAGCAAATGAAAATGATAAAAGCAGTAACGCATTTTATGTGGCCTTATTTGATTAGTAGCTGCATTACGTAATTCTACCTCCCGCCTTAAAAAAAACGGCTCTGAGCACTATGGAACTCAACTGCTGTGGTCTTAAGTCCCCTAGAACTTAGAACTACTTAAACCTAACTAACCTAAGGACAGCACACAACACCCAGCCATCACGAGGCAGAGAAAATCCCTGACCCCGCCGGGAATCGAACCCGGGAACCCGGGCGTGGGAAGCGAGAACGCCTCCCGCCTTATGAGGGTGCGTAATGAACCAAAGAACGTTATCAAACATGATCGTTCTGATGCTGCAGGTTTTAGTATGTAGAGAGACATAATGTTACGTGGACGTACTGATCCCCCTAAACGTGACTGTGACATTGTACTCCCCATGTGCGTCTTTTAAGGGGTACATTGAGCAATGAACTCGTTTTTATCGATGACGATGCATGATTGCAGCGAACAGTGATCACTTGGATTTCATGTGTTCCATTCTTCGTTCTTCGTGCAGGTGCTAAAATTCTTGATATTTACGTGCATATTTCACTACACGTATTTATGCATCTACATCTAATTTCAGAAGGACACCTTACGGAGGGTAGCAGAGGGTATTTTGTGTACAGGTATCACCTCCCCCTCTTCCTGTTCGACTCACTTATGTTTCTAGGAAACATCGATTGCTGGTGTTTAGTACAGATGTAGATGTATTAATACGTGTAATGAAATGTGCATATATATGGAGACTGGAACACATGAAATCGAAGTGAAACCGAAAACCTTCTTTTTATCTGAAAACCGTCAAAAATATAGACAAATTTTCAGAACTGTTTTTTCGCATAGTTAATTTTGCGTATAAGAAGGATTGAAATAAGTGTATTACAAACCACTGCACATACTACGAAAGTAGAAGACGCGGAAGTAGTTTGGTAGTCCAGCATCAATAGCGATTTAGTAAAAAAAAAATGTTCAAATGTGTGTGAAATCGTATGGGACTTAGTTGCTAAGGTGATCAGTCCCTAAGCTTTCACACTACTTAACCTAAATTATCCTAAGGACAAACACACACACCCATGCCCGAGGGAGGACTCGAACCTCCGCCGGAACCAGCCGCACAGTCCATGACTGCAGCACCTTACGCTCGAGCGATTTAGTCCAAAAGGCAGAACCTACCTGCTAAAAAGTTACCGATGATCAGTTTCGAGACTTAGAATCAGCGAAAGAAACATAAAATGAGGAAATTCCTATGAGTGATCAAGAATTAAAAAAAAAAATATTACAGCATTAGACAATTGCATGTGGCCGCCATATACGAGGGCAGTACAATAAGTAATGCAACACATTTTTTTTCTCGGCCAATTTTGGTTGAAAAAACCGGAAATTTCTTGTGGAATATTTTCAAACATTCCCGCTTCGTCTCGTATAGTTTCATTGACTTCCGACAGGTGGTAGCGCTGTACGGAGCTGTTAAAATGGCGTCTGTAACGGATGTGCGTTGCAAACAACGGGCAGTGATCGAGTTTCTTTTTGCGGAAAACCAGGGCATCTCAGATATTCATAGGCGCTTGCAGAATGTCTACGGTGATCTGGCAGTGGAAAAAAGCACGGTGAGTCGTTGGGCAAAGCGTGTGTCATCATCGCCGCAAGGTCAAGCAAGACTGTCTGATCTCCCGCGTGCGGGCCGGCCGTGCACAGCTGTGACTCCTGCAATGGCGGAACGTGCGAACACACTCGTTCGAGATGATCGACGGATCACCATCAAACAACTCAGTGCTCAACTTGACATCTCTGTTGGTAGTGCTGTCACAATTGTTCACCAGTTGGGATATTCAAAGGTTTGTTCCCGCTGGGTCCCTCGTTGTCTAACCAAACACCATAAAGAGCAAAGGAGAACCATTTGTGCGGAATTGCTTGCTCGTCATGTGGCTTGTCAAAGATTGTTACAGGCGATGAAATATGGGTTCATCACTTCGAACCTGAAACAAAACGGCAATCAATGGAGTGGCGCCACACCCACTCCCCTACCAAGAAAAAGTTTAAAGCCATACCCTCAGCCGGTAAAGTCATGGTTACAGTCTTCTGGGACGCTGAAGGGGTTATTCTGTTCGATGTCTTTCCCCATGGTCAAACGATCAACTCTGAAGTGTATTGTGCTACTCTTCAGAAATTGAAGAAACGACTTCAGCGTGTTCGTAGGCAAAAAAATCAGAACGAACTTCTCCTTCTTCATGACAACGCAAGACCTCACACAAGTCTTCGCACCTGAGAGGAGCTCACAAAACGTCAGTGGACTGTTCTTCCTCATGCACCCTACAGCTACGATCTAGCACCGTTGGATTTCCATATGTTTGGCCCAATGAAGGACGCAATCTGTGGGACGCACTACGCGGATGATGAAGAAGTTATTGATGCAGTACGACGTTGGCTCCGACATCGACCAGTGGAATGGTACCGTGCAGGCATACAGGCCCTCATTTCAAGGTGGCGTAAGGCCGTAGCATTGAATGGAGATTATGTTGAAAAATAGTGTTGTGTAACTAAAAGATTGGGGAATAACCTGGTGTATTTCAATGCTGAATAAAACAACCCCTGTTTCAGAAAAAAAAATGTGTTGCATTACTTATTGAACTGCCCTCGTAGTAGGCACCTCACTCGAGGGGAGTCAGACCAGCACTCTGTTTCGTGCACAAAATGAAGAGGCCTGCAGGCCTCTGGTATTTAAAATGTCGTTCTCTCCGTTTTGAAGAGCACCGTAGAGAAAACGTTTTCATAGATATGCAGTACAATGCGACGCTACACGCCATTGGTGTGAGAATATCTTTGAGGCACTGCAGACTGTGCCAACTGGACGGCACCCAAAAGTTGGCAGGCGCTGTTCTCCCGCGTGAGAGAGCTTCATAGAATATCGAATATCCCTTTACGGACGATGACACCACCACTCCTGTAACGGTGGCAAAGTTTTTGTTGTGGTACGGATAGCGAGTGAGCTAAGAGCAGAATACGCCCATAAGCTTGTGTCTGAGTAAGCGATAGAAGGGTGTGTCAGAATTATTTATAACTAAGAGACATCAAACCCCTACTCTTAGAGCACTACCTCAGATGAGAGATGTAGACAAATGCGAGGCATCCAGATATAAGGTCATGACTCCATTCGTGTACGAGGGCTATTCGGTAAGTAAATTTAAGTAAATTCCGATATCCTGCGAAATAAAAACGACAGTGAAAGTCCGATGAAACCCTGCACAGAAGTGTTGAGCAACGTCTCTAGCATGTCTGTCGATCGCGTGACGTCACTCTTTTTAGTCCTGAGCACACAGTGAACACGTATGGATACCTAGAACATAGCCTTTCTCACAAAGTATGGGCACCTGTTGCGATGTTTGGCCTGATTTCATAAAACCCCGTTTAACGTACCTGTCTAGCATTTCCTTCTTCATGACAACTCTCGGACGCGCACTACAGGGGCAACGAGGATGGCTATGCAGCGTTTTCGATGGGAAGTGTACGGTCACAAGCCACGCAGCCCGGGATTGGCTCCCTGTGATCTTCTTTCTCTACTCACATAAATCGCTGGCTACGTAGACAACATTTCGATACAGACAGCGAACTGCAGACCAGCAAATAGAAATGGCGGGAAGCAGAAGGGCTGCCTGGCACGACAATGGGTACTGAAAAATGGGAACAACGCTACGGCAAATATCTAAGACGGAGTGGCTACTATGCAGAGAAGTAAATGGAAGGAGCAGCAAACTGTTGCAAAGAAAACAGTTTTGATTTTCACTATGGTTTCCATTTCGTGGCCGATGGGACTTTACTTTCAAAATAGCCCTCGCACATATGAGGTCCAACCACCATTGTGTACCCTTCACGAGAAACGGGAAACATATAAAACTGTATGGCGGATGAATATGAGCCGAAAATACTTATAATACCATTTTCGTATGGTAATCAAGGACTAACTCTCGCAAAGCGAGAACAATCAGAGTTACGCATGGTGAGACACTCAATGAAAGATTGTCCACATCACTCTTATGCTACATACGTTGTCTGTTCGAGTTACGCCTCAGAGAAATGGTAGTCATACTGTGTAAATATGGCGAAAAAGGATACACGGAACTGAATGCAAATCAACATGGACGCCCCTATTACTTATTTGAATACCATAAGCGTTATTCTTTCGTTAATTTCTACTAAAACCGTCTGGTATGTTCCGAATACTAATATATCTTGACTTTTAAAAACTCTACATTAATCTCGCCTAATGCTAATTCTCTCTAGACTTCATTGTTTCGCAAAACCCGATCTTAACGAAGAACAGTAAACTTTCTTACTCTTTCTATAATTCAGTGAATCTACCAAATGCACTATCAATAGGAGAAACAACGTGTCCTCATTACTCACTCTCACACAAACATGAAATCTGCACGTGGCCCATTCAGAATGAAATAACAGAGCAGGAGAGAGTTTTTTTCTTTTTTTAGGATCGTCAGTTTTCTGACCGGTTTGATGCGGCCCGCCACAAATTCCTCTTCTGTGGCAATCTCTTCATCTTAGACTAGCACTTGCCACCTACGTCCCCAATTATTTGCTCGATGTATTCCAATCTGTGTCTTTCTCTACTCTTTTTGCTTTCTAAAGCTACCTCTAGTGCCACAGAAATCTTTCTGTCATGTCTTAACAGATGTCTTATTATCATGTCTCTTCTCCTTAGTGTTTTCCACATATTCCCCTCCTCACCGATTCTGTGCAGAAAATCCTCATTCCTTACATGATCTGTCATCCTAATATTCACATTCGTGTGTAGCACTACATCTCAAATTCTTCAGTTGTCATCTGTTCCGGTTTTCCCACAGCCCATGTTTCACTACCAACAATGCTGTGCTCCAACCGTACATTCTCAGAAATTTCTTCCTCAAATTAAGGCCAATTTATGATAACAATAGACTTCTCTTAGCCAGGAATGCCCTTTCAACCAGTGCTAGTCTGCTTTTGAGGTCCTCTTTGTTCCGCCCGTCATTCGTTATGTTGCTGCCTAAGCAGTGGAATACCTTAACTTCATCTATTTCATGACCATCAATGCTGATGAAAGTTTCTTGTTGTTCTCATTTCTTCTACTTCTCACTACTTTCGACTTTCTTTGATTTACTCTCAGGCCATATTCTGTAATCATCAGACTGTTCATTACTTTCAGCAGATCAAGTAATTCTTCTTCACTTTCACTCAGGATAGCAGTATCATTAGCGAATCCTATCACACTGAGTTGTAATTCCACTCCTGAACCCTTCTTTTATTTCCGTCATTGTTTCTTCGATGTACAGATTGAACAGTAACGGCGAAAGACTACATCCCTGTCTTACACCCTTTTTAATCCGAGCACTTCGTTCTTGGTCGTCCACTCTTACTGTTACCTCTTGGCTCTTGTACCTATTGCATGTCACCCGTCTGTTCCTATAGCTCACCCCTATTTTTCTCAAAATTTCGAACATCTTGCACTATCGCACACTGTCGAACATTTTTTACAGTTCGACAAATCCTATGAACGTGGTTTGATTTTTATTTAGTCTTGCTGCCATTATCAACTGCAACGTCGTCATCTAACACATCCTCAATTTTCTTTTCCTTCCTTCTGTATGTTATTCTTGTCAACAACTTGGATGCAGGAGCTGTTAAGCTGATTGTGCGGCAAATCTCACACTTGTCAGCTCTCGCTGTCTTTGGAATAGTGCGGATGATATTTTTCCGGAAGTCAGATGGTATGTCGCCAGACTCATATATTGTACACACAACGTGAACAGTTGGTTTGTTGCCACATCCCGCAACGACTTTAGAAATTCTGATTGAATGTTATTTATCTCTTCTGCCTTATTTGATCTTCAATCCTCCAAAGCGCTCTTAAACTCTGATTCTAATACTAGATCCCTGTCTGCCCTAAATCAAATCCTGTTTTTTTCCTTATATCACATGAGACAAATCTTCTCTCTAAGAGGCCTTCAATGTACTGTTTCCTACTAACCGCTTTCTCCTGTGCATTTTTCAGTGGAATTCCCATCGCACTTTTTATGTTACCACCCTTGCTTTTAATTTCACCGAAGATTGTGAAACGTCCCCTTAGAAAAATGTGCTGGTAAATCCCTTATGTTATTTGATTTTCAAAGAGCTGAGCAAAACTGAATGTATTCAGACATTTCTCTCTTTACTTATTCTGACCATCACTAAACTGACACACAATATTTTTAGCGCAACGCAATCTGACTTTCAATAGTCCCTACAAAAGAATGCCCTTCACTAACAATAACCTATACCTTTCATGAATCACTTACCTCACAAAAATCTTCGTTACTCGCACTACTGCAATATCATGAGCGCCAATACTTTTAACTACTGAAGGCACTAACTACTGATAGGTATAGTTAGCAAATGAAAGATTTTCATAGAGAACAAACAATGCATTTACCTTAATAATATTAAAAAGTCATCATATATATATATATATCAGTTCATGATACACTGTATTACAAATTTACTCTTTCTGATGGAAACACGTCCAGATCGTCCGCTCTAAAAAGTCTGCCATCTCCCTCCCCACATCCACCACTGCTGACGGCTCACCTCCAACTGCCCAACGCTACGCACTGTTCACATCCACTGCCCAACACTACAATAGCGAATATTCCAACAATGCCAACCAGCCACAGACTGCACACAGCACAGCCAGTGATTTTCATACAGAGCGCTAAGTGACGTTACCAACATAAAAACCTAAGCAGCCTACTTACAGTTGTTTTGACTTTCTTATATGCTGAGTCTTCCTCTCCGACATTCATTTCTTTTTCGATTTCTTCACATTTTCTTAGCACGCATTTCCTCTTAGCTTCCCTGCATTTCACATATATTTCACTCCTCAGCAAACTGTATTGCTGTATTCCTAAATTTTCCGAATATATTTGTACTTCCTTCTTTCCTCGATCAGCTGAAGTATTTCTTCTGTTATCTATGATTTCTTCTGTTATCTATGATTTACCCTCTTTGTACCTATATTTGCTTTCCCACTTCTATGATTGCCCTTTTTAGAGATATCCATTCCTCTTCAACTCCACTGCCTACTGAGCTATTCCTTATTGCTGTATGTATAGCCTTAGATAATTTCAGGAGTATCTTGTCATTCTTAAGTACTTCCGTATCCACTTTTTTGGGTGCTGATTCTTCCCGACTAAGCTCTTAAACTGCAGCCTACTCTTCATTACTATTACTTTGTGATCTGAGTCTATACCTGCAACTGGGTATGCCTTGTAATCCAGTACCTCATTTCAGCATCTCTGCCTGAACATCATGTAATCTAATTGAAATCTTTCCGTATCATGTAGCATTTTCTATGTGTAAATCCTCCTCCTATTACTAGCTGAAATTTATTAGTGAACTCAATTAGTTTTCTTCCTCTCTTATTCCTCATCGCAAGCCCATATTCTCCCGTAACCTTTTCTTCTACTCCTTTCCCTACATCTGCATTCAAGTCCCCATGACTATTAGATATTCGTCTCCTTTTCACGAACTGTATAACCCTTTCAGTATTCTTATATACTTTCTCTATCTCTTCATCCTCACCTTGCGACGTCAGCATGTATACCTGAGCTATGGTTGACGGTTGACGGTAATGGTTTTCTGTAGTTTCAGGTAAGAAAAACTCCATCACTGACCCGTTCACTGTAACACACTCTCTGCCCTACCTCCTATTCACAAGGACTAGTGCTCCGGTTATATCATTTTCTGCTGCTGTTGATACTACCTTACTCTCATCTGACCACAAATCCTTGCCCTCTTTCCATTTCACTGCAATGACCTATATCTACACTGAAGCTCCAAAGAAACGTATAGGCTTGGGTATTCAAATACAGAGATATGTAAACAGGCAGAATTCGGCGCTGCGGTCGGTAACTCCTCTATAAAACAACAAGTGTCGGGCGCAGTTATTAGATCGGTTATTGCTGCTACAATGGCAGGTTATCAATATTTAAGTGAGTTTGAACCTGGTGGTATAGTCGGTGCACGAGCGATGGGACACAGAATCTTCGAGGTACCGATGAAGTGGGGATTTTCCCGTAAGACCGTTTCACAAATATGAATCCAGAAAACATCAAATCTCCGACATCGCACCGCCTGGAATAAATGTCCTGCAAGAACGGGACCAACGACGGCTGGAGACCATCATTAAACGTGACTGAAGTGCAGCCCATCCGCAAATTGCAGCAGATTTCAGTGCTGTTTCATCAACAAGTATCAGCGTGCAAACCATTCAACGCAACATCATCGATATGGGCTTTCGTAACCGAAGGCCCATTCGTCTATCATTCATAAATAAACAACACAAAGCTTTACTCTTCGCCTGGGCCCGTCAACACCGACATTGGACTGTAGATGACTGGAAACATGTTGTCTGCTCGAACGAGTCTCGTTTCATATTGTATCGCGCTGATTGAGCTGCACGGATATGGAGACCACCTCATGAGTCAATGGACCCTGTATGTCAGCAGAGGACTGTTTAAGCTGGTGGAGTCTCTGTAATGGCGTGGGGCGTGTGCAGTTGGGGTGATATGGGTCCCCTTAGACGTCTAGATACGGCTCCGATTGGTGACACGTAACGTAAGCATCCTGCCTGATCACCTACATTCATTTATGTCCATTGTGCATCCTGACGGACGTGGGTAATTCCATCAGGACAATGTGAAAACCCACAGTTCCAGAATTGCTATAGAGTAGATCCTGGAACACTCTTCAGAGTCTAAACACTTCCACTCACCACCAAACTCCTCAGATATGAATATTATTGAGCATCTCTGGGACGCCTTGCAACGTGCTGTTCAGTAATCACCACCCTCTCGTACTCTTACTGATTTATGGACAGCCTTACAGGATTCATGATATCAGTTCCCCCCAGCATGGCTTCAGACATTAGTTGAGTCCCTGTCACGTCGTGCTCCAGAACTTCTGCGTGTTTACGGGGGCTCTACATGATATTAGGCTGGCGTACCAGTTTCTTTGGCTCTTCACTGTAGATTCAGCCTTTGAATTACCATTTCAAATGTTCTAGCTTCCTTCGCACGGTCAAGCTTCTGATATTCCACGTTCCGACTCGTACGACATTATCCTTTAGCTGGTCATTCAATCTTTTTCTCATGGTCAACCCCCCCCCCCCCCCCTCGGTAGTCCCTCCCAGAGATCCACAAACGGGACTATTCCGGAATCTTTTGCCAATGGAAAGATAATCATGACAATTACAGGCCGCATGTCTTCAGACTAAATATTACGTGTCTTTAATGCAGTGGTTTCCATTGTCTTCTGCATCCTAACACCGTTGATCGTTGCTTATTCTTCCGCCATCAGGGGCAGTTTCCCATTACAAGGACAAGAGAGTGCTCTAAACCTTTATTCACTCTCCGCCCTCTTTGACAAGGCCGTTGACAGAGTAAGGGTGACTTCTTACGCTAGAATTCATCGGCCGCCAATACTGATTATTAATCAAACACTTTAGCGGTGGCGTGTTACGAACCTGGAACCGAAAACGCTGTGTTTGGTAATCAAAGACTCAACAACATTTTTTTTTCGTTGTATTTGGTCATAGCGGACGTCACACGTGATCCGTTGAAGTTCGTTGATGATCCTTTCACTCAGTTTTTTTTTAATACAGAGACCAGCCGGCTCTCTGACCGAACACGCTGAGCTACCTTGCCGGCATTTAAAACGACGATGAAGGACACACAACACCCAGTTCCCTGTGTTTGGTAATGTTCGTTGATCACTAGACCACGCTCTCAGAGCATGTCAACATGTAACCTCAGATAATGCGGATCTACCACACCGTTAAGACAATTTGGTAATTCAGGTTCAGTCCTCACCAATGAAAACACTTCCACATGCAAATTCTTAACTTATGCTTAACAAAACATTTCCTGTTCAAAACAAGATCTACTACAATTTAGAGAATTCACACACTAGATTCTTTACCAAAATTTCTAACTCATTAACCTGGAGTGAAATCGGATGGAGCACGTTAGCTCCATTTTGTCTCTGCAGCCAAGGACCATGGGACCGACTAGAGACAATGCCTACTGAACGTATTCGCTCTTCATGCGTGCGTGTCTGAACAAGAGGTCCACTGAAGACAACGGCATTTCAATGTACCCACACTTGGCGCATGCTTGTATGTACAAAAAGATGTAATCTCAGCTTAATAGTACACTTCACAGGCATGTAATCTCAGCTGAATTAGCACACACAGAAATCTTGTGCAATCATCCTCGAAAAGCGTGCCCGCTGTTTACGAAGGACCGTGGCGTAATCGTCTGCTCAATTTAATTAATGAAATGAATGAAAATGTCTCCCTCCTGTCTAATAACGATTATCACCTGAAAAGGAATGGATAAGTGGGTACTTCAAGCTAAATATTCCACGTGCGATACCCTTATCGAGGACATAATTCACGGAGCAGACAAAGAAGTCAACCTTCGATCTGCAGTCGCGGTGTCGGAGTGCCTAAGATGGCAGCACCAGAGACCAAACCCGCTCCCGGCAAGTGGTGTGGGAGATGACTATCTACTAACTAAGGCCTTCGAACCCCGCAAATAATCACTCATCTTTGCCCCCCGTGCATTACTTTGCTAGCCATGAAAGGAAACTCAGGTTGACAACGGCTTGGGGCTGCACAAGCAGTATCTATGAAAAATTTATTTTGCTACCTAGGAAAGGAAACTCTAGTTGGCAACAGCTTGAGACTGCACACGGAGTATCTTTGAAAACTTCTAACAGACGATTCACTTCGTGCCATTCAACTGTCAAACCATCCAGCAGAATAAGACAAAAATGAATCACATAAATATTGTTCCTGATGCAGTGGCCGGCCGGAGTGGCCGTGCGTTTCTAGTCGCTACTGTCTGGAGCCGGGCGACCGCTCCGGTCGCAGGTTCGAATCCTGCCTCGGGCATGGATGTGTGTCATGTCCTTAGGTTAGTTAGGTTTAATTAGTTCTAAGTTCTAGGCGACTGATGACCTCAGAAGTTAGGTCGCATAGTGCTCAGAGCCATTTGAACCATTTTTAACCTGTTGCATTGAGGACACTTGAGAAAAGGACGGGATGCACGATGGAAAACTACATAACACAGGGTGTCCATCTCTCCTCTATAGCTCACTGGTACAAATACTCCGAATAAAACATGCTTGTTATAAGCATAAATCCCAGAGTTCCTTCCTCCTTTCACCTTGTTCCAGTACCTCTCCCAATCTTCAGTTCCCTAAATACCTGCCCCAAACTCCAGTTCTACCCATGTGAGTTCTCTCTCTCTCTCTCTCTCTCTCTCTCTCTCTCATCATCCCACCACACCCCAACAAATCTCTCGCCTCTTGTTACCTTAACATGTCTTCCCTTTAAACCTACTCATTCTCACCTGCATCTTCTTCCTGGCCACCGTCTCGTCTCTCTCACAGTTTGCTTCCTCTAACCTGCAATCACACCCTTTCCTTCTTCCAATGCTATCCTCTCTCCTACCCCATATCTCCATCCCTCATACTTGCATTCGTATTCAACTCACATTTGTTTCAATATTGCTATTCCAGCTCAAGTCTTCATCTCTTTGTCAAAATAAAATGCTGCAAACTTTATCATTAGACACAAACGTATCAATATAGCAAATGCCCTTGTTACCTATTTTAGTTACCGAAATAGCTGAGTATAGTTGTGAGACAACAAAAGTGTGTAAGTAAATGAACTAGAAACATTCATGTGGTACCTTATAAGAAATGCTACTGCCTACCTACATCGTGCAACACAATTAAAGGGTCACATTTTCGAAACCCCTTAATTGTCTACCACTGCGACTCAGAAATTTCAGATTTGGTACATAGGTGCCTATAGCTTCTCTCCGTGTTGCACCCTGCGACGTTATCCTCGGCGTCGGTAATGCTTGAAACAGTAAGGTGGCGATACTTGCGAAAAAAAGGCCACAGCTCAGAAGTTCATGCGTGCTGTAAGGTGGGTTACTGATGTCTCATTATCACCAAATTTCGCCACGATTCTGCCCAATGTGGACGCGTCACACGATAGGAAGGTCGCCACGCCTCTTCTTATCCTCATTTCACTTCTTTTGACGCCTCTGCGGTGGCGGCCAGCACTGCCCAGCATTGAAATCACACGGTTTTCGTGAGGGTGACAGAGGGGAACATTTCAAACACATCGCCGCTCACAAGGGAACCTCCCCATCGCACCCCCCTCAGATTTAATTATAAGTTGGCACAGTGGATAGGCCTTGAAAACTGAACACAGATCAATCGAGAAAACAGGAAGAAGTTGTGTGGAACTATGGAAAAATATGCAAAATATACAAACTGAGTAGTCCATGCGCAACATACGCAACATTAAGGTGATAGTGAGCTCTGGAGAGCGGTGGTCCCGTGGTTAGCGTGAGCAGCTGCGGGACGAGAGGTCCTTGGTTCAAGTCTTCCCTCAAGTGAAAACTTTTAATTTTTTATTTACAGTTTATGTCACAAACTCTTTATGTTTTCATCACTTTTTTGGGAGTGATTATCACATCCACAAGAAAACCTAAATCGGGCAAGGTAGAAGAATCTTTTTACCCATTCACCAAGTGTACAGGTTAGGTGGGTCGACCACATATTCCTGTCATGTGACGCACATGCCGTCACCTGTGACGTATAGAATATATCAGACGTGTTTTCCTGTGGAGGAATCGGTTGACCTATGACCTTGCGATCAAATGTTTTCGGTTCCCATTGAAGAGTCACGTCCTTTCGTCTACTAATCGCACGGTTTTGCGGTGCGGTCGCAAAACATAGACACTAAACTTATTATAGTGAACAGAGACGTCAATGAACGAACGGACAGATCATAACTATGGGAAAATAAAATTTTCACTCCAAGTAAGACTTGAACCAAGGACCTCTCGTTCACCAGCTGCTCACGCTAACCACGAGAACACCGCTCTCCAGGCCTCACTATCTCCTTGATGTTGCATATGTTGCACATGGACTACTCAGTTTGTTTATTTTGCTTATTTTTTCATAGTTCCACACAACTTCTTCCTGTTTTCTCGATTCATCTGTGTTCAGTTTTTCAAGGCCTATGCACTGTGCCAACTTATAACTAAATCTGAGGGGGGAGCGATGGGGAGGTTCCCTTGTCAGTATCGACGCGGCAGCGTGTCAGAGGGTGGCATAATTATCTCAGTGGAAATACCCCTTACATTTGTGTGTTGATTCCCACATATTTCGAGGTCGAAAAAGACAGATTGCAGTCGACGAGCAAACTTTGACATTGCTGACAGCCCCCAACCCGACGATTCTACCCATCTCTAAGAACAAAATGCGCCGCAACCCCACTGAACGCGATCGAACCCCTTTAGAGTGTAGCCCAACCACAACTTGTACTCTGCCACACTAGCTGGAACTATTAACGAACGTTAAATCCATTCGACGAAATTTGGACGTGATCGGAAGCAACAAAGAGAGTTTATGCTATTTCTGCCCTCCTGTTTGACACCCTCCTGCGGCGCGACTCTGACATGTTCATGAATAATAGGGCAAAGAGTCCCCGAAAGATTCTCCACCGTCGCTGCCACCCTTACCCTCTTGCTGGGAACTTTCAAAACGTTGCTGTACAGAGACAGCTAGTCACTGATTACTAGGCGTAGCATGAAAGACATCCTTTTCAACACCCCTATAACTACACATGTGGCCGGCATGTGTTAGTTCAGCTGAGCTTTGTCGAAATGGTTACCTCCACATGGGCTTCAAGTAATCAAAAATGGCTCTAACGACTATGGGACTTAACATGTGAGGTCATCAGTCCCCTAGACTTAGAACTACTTAAATCTAACTAAGCTAAGGACATCACACACATCCATGCCTGAGGCAGGATTCGAATCTGCGACGGTAGCAGCAGCGCGGTTCGGGACCGAAGCGCCTGGAACCGCTCGGCCACAGCGCCCAGCGTCAAGTAATCATTGACTGTCTCTCTCTGTACAGGTACGTTTTTAAATTTTCTCAGCTGTGGTATCCACCACTAGTTAAGCTCCGCACCGAGCAGCGGCACGCTCCATTACGCGACGCTGAGAAATACATCGTTGACCCCACTTCTCCGTGCGCGGCCTGCTGCTAATATCGCAGCTCGCCTTTGAGCACGCGCGCTTCAAACCACAGCGAATGCCCACCATAACACACCGTGATGGGCCGCCCAGAAAATACAGCGACCCCAACCGCCGGCTCCATTAACTATATGGAATCTTATTTAACGCCGCTATTGACGACTACAAGCCATTTCAAATCGTGCTGTCTACTCTAAATCTCGGGGGCGCAACGCTCTGATGGACCCGCTACTCGATGTTCATTTGGCAGCACTTAGGACTCAGAATCCGAATGCTGTGCTGTAACTTGGACTTCAACGTTCACTAGGCTTAATATGTCAACGGACTTGTGATTCCGCCGCAATTCTGCGTTTCAATCGCACTTCCTGGTCATTGATATAAGCATCACCAATTTACATAATTTTCGATAAAGTGTCCATCTACTACTTGGCGTTTGGTAACAGAATTATTCGTGTCAGTTTATTGTCAATAAACAGTCAGCCTGCTTAGCTGGGTGGTAACGTGCTCGTCTCCCATGCAAGTGGGTCAGGGTTCGATTCCCTGCCGGGTGGGAGAGATTCTCTGCTCGGGGACTGGGAGTTGTGCTGTCCTCATCATCACTTCATCCTCGTCACTGGCTTGCAAGTCGCCCAATGTGGCGTAGACTGAAATAAGACTTCTACTTGGCGGCCGAACTTTCCCGGATGGGGCCCCCCGGCCAACGATGCAATACGCTCATTTCATTCCATTTTGTTAATAAACCGTAGAACGGTGTAATATTTGTTGTGTTATTCCTGGTTACAACATCAACAAAAGTGCGCGCGTGGCACTGAGGGTGATTCCGAACTGGAGGTGTTAGAGGGACCCTTTGCCGTTTTATTCACATGTGTGTCAATGTCGCCCCCACCACCTGCCAGAGTCACGTTACAGGTCGGTGAGTAGCACGAGGAGTGAGAAGACAACACTCCTAAGAGATACAATCTCTTTCAATGGGATTGCAGGCCCATGATAGAGAAGGGCTGAAACGTGTGTGGGTTGTCAGTATTGCCAAATGTTGTCAAGAACGTCGTCCTTTTACAAGTCACACTACGAAATGTAGTGTTTGACCGCAAAATGAATAGGAATCAATACCCCAAGGAAAGACAATGTTTAGTTGACTTAATTTATGCCACCCCTTTGACGCCTTTTCATGTCGATACTCAGCACTGGTGCTTCTAAAACGTTTTCCTCGACCACCCCTACGTAACCCGCATGATTTCAACGCTGGGTACCGTGATTATGACCTGCATCGCAGAGGCACCAAAGTAAGGAGTCAAATGCGGCTAACAAAGGCTATGACGACCTCCCTATCGTGTGACACGTCTAGGTGGCGTTGAGCAGAATTGTGGTAACATTTGATGCTAATGTGGCATCAGTACCCCACCTTATACCTCTCGTGTACTTATGAGCTCTGACCGTTTTCTCGACTGTGTCGACGTATTACTGTTTGAAGCGTGCTGAGACTGTAAGTGACGTTGAAGGGCGCCATACTTTTGCAACATTACAGAGGGATGTCGTGTGGACATTTGAACCTAATCTGAAACTTTTGCATGGCAGTGGAAGACAATTATGGGGTTCCCGAAGGTGACCATTTAATTGTATTGCGCAATGTACAGCTGACTGGGATGTGCGGAGAAGTTGTAAAAGCGATTAGCGGGTGAAATACTGCGGCCGCTAATGGCAGTTTACGTATGTTCATGCACGTATATGTATAGATCTTACTGTCGTCTTAAAATGTCACTCAGCACCCCAAAACTCGGGAGATTTTCTTCGAAATTGAGCACTAGTTAGTAAAATGTAGCTACCTATCCATTTTCTGTTGGCAGCTGTGATGTTGTGTGCACAAAATTCACTTCGTTCTAGATGTTTGAAAAAATCTATTGTTACTATTGACAATAATGAAATAAGTGAGGCCTATCAGTTTCGAGGTGGTCGATAATTTTGTTTCGAACAATAATTTTTGCAGAGGAAAGAGATCAATCGCAAGTAAGTCAGTATACCCTAATAACTGTAAGACACTTTACTTAACTATCTCGATATTAATATTAAACGAGGGTAATAAAACTTCAAAATATGCTACGATAAAAGTGAAACTATGATCAATTCAGTCATTATTAGTTCCCACGGAGAGGCGGATTTTAACAGGCGGCAAATGGTAACCCTTGCGACGCTTTATTAATTGGTTACCGGTCCAAAAGTACATTGTGGTTATTATTAAACTTTCGCTACATGACCTAATGTACACGGAAAACCATTTATTGTACCCAACCTCTCAGGAATGATGTTCAACTGTGCATTGTATTTTTCTGACACATGAAAATTTGTATCGGACTAGGAGTCGAACCCGCCATTCTCGCTTATCGCGAGCCATAGCCTTAAACATTTTGATTATCAGTGCACCCATCCCGGACTGATCCAAACCGCTGTATCGCTCCTGCAAGTGTACGCTGATATCCAAATTGGTTAATTCGACGACTCACAATAAGTAGTAATTTTGAGTTCGAGTCCCAGTCCGGTATAAATTTACATGTATCGCCCTTGGGTAATATTTGCGTACCTAATACAGCTGACGTCAAAAGAATTCGCAACTGTGAATGCCTTTCGTAATGTTAATAAAGCTGCAGATCGTCACCACTGACTGTTCATCCACACATGTTTGCATATCTGAAGGAACAGAGATGGTAAAATATAATTTTTGTTTTCGCATTTTCATAAGGAGTCGTATGGCATTATATCAAAATAATTAGATTATCACAGTTTTAAACATGGCTGACAACAGCAACTGAAAACAAATTTTCAATGAGTGAAGCAAACACAGCCAGTGGGTTGCCTAAGTCAGTTGTAAAAACCTTGAACACGTTTCATAACAACTGAAGCATCTTCTTCAGAAGGTTGTTGTTGTTGTTGTGGTCTTCGGTCCAGAGACTGGTTTCATGCAGCTCTCCATGCTACTCCATCCTGTGCAAGCTTCTTCATCTCCCAGTACCTACAGCAACCTACATCCTTCTGAATCTGTTTAGTGTTCATCTCTTGGTCTCCCTCTACAATTTTTACCCTCTACGCTGACCTCCAATACTAAGTTGGTGATCCCTTGATGCCTCATAATTTGCCCTACCAAGCGATTCCTTCTTCTAGTCAAGTTGTGCCACAAATTTATCTTCTCCCCATTTCTATTCAATACCTTCTCATTAGTTATGTAATCTACCCATCTAATCTTCAGCATACTTCTGTAGCACCACATTTCAAAAGCTTCTATTCTCCTCTTGTCTAAACTATTTATCGTCCACGTTTCACTTCCATACATGGCTACACTCCATACAAATACTTTCAGAAACGACATCCTGACACTTAACTCTATACTCGATGTTAACAGGTTTCTCTTCTTCAGAAACGGTTTCCTTGCCATTGCCAGTCTACATTTTATATTCTCTCTACTTCGACCATCATCAGTTATTTTGCTCCCCAAATAGCAAAACTCCTTTACTACTTTAAGCGACTCATTTCCTAATCTAATTCCCTCAGAATCACCCGATCTAATTCGACTACATTCCATTAACCTCGTTTTCCTTTAGTTGATCTTCATCTTATATCCTCCTTTCAAGACACTGTCCATTCCGTTCAGCTGCTCTTCCAGGTCCTTTGCTGTCTCTCTGTCTCTGACAGAATTCCAATGTCATCGGCGAACCTCAAAGTTTTTATTTCTTCTCCATGGATTTTAATTCCTACTCCGAATGTTTCTTTTATTTCCTTTACCTTCAAAAGGTAAGTGACATAAATCAAATGACGTTAAAATTTTAAACATACACAATCCGCTAAGAAGCTCAATTCAAGCAGCGGAAATATGGAATAAAGTTCTCCGTTACAACAGTAAAAATTGTTTCGCAGGTACAGCTTGTTAAAAGAGCAGATATTGGACTGTAGCGTGTGCAATATCCCAACCGCTGCATCATCCCAGTTTGTGAAACCGGGATCTGCGCTAAGTCGGTAAGGACTCTAACAATTACCAACCCTACCAATTATCACATGCTGCTCTCACCATGTGACTGCATCTGAAGGCCATGATCCTCCTCTCAGGAATCGTGCGTTTTTCGTTACTTCTTGAGAATGATTAGTCAGAGCGGTCAAAGAGATGCCGCCACAAAGCGCATCTCCCCGGGGATTTCTGGCCCCGTCCTTAGCTGGAACCACCTCACAATCGTGCGCCGCTAATGATAGCCGCAGTAGCGGGCCCTCTAACGAGAAGGTGGACGCGACGGCAGACCACCCGAGCGTCCTCCCAGTATCAGTGAAGGCAGCGGAAAAGGAGGCAGCCCTCTTGCGGTCGACAAAAGAAGACGACAGGTGGCGGTTGTTCACCCCATTACTGGACCAGAATCCCACCTGCGCACTTCAGTTTTTTGGTATGATTATTGTGACGGTGAGCGTATAGCATACACTCGCAGTGTGCTACTACTCTGCTACTTATGTCGGTGATAATTTTCGAGATGCTGATAGGACTGTTGCATATCGTATCTATTCTTTGGTAACTAATATTCCTCGAGGCTTGAGGTTCCTTGACATAACGTTCAGTTACTCGCATCTTTTGTTCCCTGCATGCAGTTTATGCCTGACTCGGACGGAGTTTTTGTATTCCCCCAATTCGTTATCCTCAGCCGACTCAGAGCAATGGTATGTTGCATTAAAAGCCTCTCGTCTATCCAGCACGCTTCGTGTCAATTCGATACTCTTGTATTCCTCCACTTTCTTCTGCTCAGTGAGGCAAATAGTTACTGATAGGATGCTCCCATTACACAGCCAATCGATAAGTTTTCTTTTACGCTTCTAATTTGCATTCGACTCGGCCAGAATCGGCAGTATTTACAGTTCCAGATAGGTTTCGCTCGTGCAACAGACGTCATGTGAAACCTGTACGACTCCAACATCACTTAATTTGAGTTACCTGCGTTTTCCTTTAGCGTTCCATCTCTTCATCTGTTTAAACGGAACACGTATAGGATCGCTTTGTTGTCCGTCTGTACTTTGTCTATCTGTCGGTCAGTCTGACTGTTGATAATCACTTTTCTCAGGGGCTGGTAGATGTACCAATTACAAATCCATGCCACATAGTAAGGTCTGTGCCTCCTTAGCAGTGTAAAAATGTTAAGGTTTTAGGTCAGTTCAATCAAAAGATACGGTCATTTATGTCATGTATTTTGATACTCGCAAACCTACTCATGAAAACCTATGGGGTACTTCTTGTCGACCTGCAATCATGAAATTCGGGAAGATGCTTCACGGTACAGGTAAAGGGAAAATCCGACAACTGTTAATTTTTAATTATATAACGCGACAAGCATTTCACATTTTTCATCCATCTGTCTGTTTGCCCATCTGTCTGTTAAGGTTGAACAGGTTGGCGTAGCACATTCAAATTTCCGTCACTTACTACGGACTATTGTACCTTGGTGCTGTAAAACATATAAGGTTCTAACGCAATTCAGTTAAAAGATTCGACCATTTGTGTCACATATTTTGATAATACAAAACTCACTTGTCGAAACCCACAGGTTACTTCCCATTAGCATTGAATCAAGACATTTGGCAAGATGCAAGGTTTCGGAGTACAACTACAGTAAAAATTTCTGAAATCTGTTAAGCTGTAATTATATCGAACAAAAAATATCTCTTTGCCACTGAAGCACATAATGCTGTCATCATCGGTCAGAAGCATAACAGACGAACAATATTGTGTACAAACATCAAATATATGTTGTATTGTCCGCCCCTGGTAGCTGAGTGGTCAGCGCGACGGAATGCAATACCTAACGGCCAGGGTTCGGTTCGCGTCTGGGTCGGAGATTTTCTTCGCTCAGGGACTGGGTGTCGTGTTGTCCTTATCATCATCATTTCATCCCCATCGACAGTCAAGTCGCCGAAGAGGCGTCAAATCGAAAGAGTTGCACAAGGCGAACGGTCTACCCGACGGGAGGCCCAACCCACACGGTATTTCCATTTATATGTTGTATTCATGTTTTACTAAGTAAATCAAAATAATTAAATCTTCTATATCTACAAATATAAACTATAGTACCTTTCTATGCCCGAGCTAGTCTGAGGAACTACTTTAGTCATTTTGATACCGTCTGGGAATTCCAGGGCCGAACGTTACGAAAACACGCAAAAACAGTTGAGATTTTCGATTGCCTAGATGGATGAACTATATATATATATATATATATATATATATATATATATATATATATATATATATGCATGGAGTCGCTTGCTTTAATCATGAATATATGTCCAAGTGATGCTAAATGTTATTGTCTTTACATAAAGAAAAGTATTATCTTCTCAACACTCTTCAAATCATGAGCTACACCCTCAATTTTTGTATATGTAATTCGTGAATTTACTCATGGTACTTTTATTGCCTGTCTGCGGTCTCTGTCATGACTCAAATGAAACATCAAATTAACTAATTTAATACGATTGAATTTTAAATTTCTGATCTATCCATGTATCACAAAAATAAAATAAAAACAGAGAATGGTTGGAGGAGTATGAATGAGAACAGTGGCGTATTTAAGCTTACAAAAATAATAACATGTTTTTATTCATTCTTTTATCACTGTAATCGAGCTGATAAATTTTACAAGCTATATTATTAGCATAAATCAGAAAAGCATTTATTGGGGTGGAAATTATACAATTTCTCCCCTGGTTTAATCCCTCTTAAAACGCAATCTGACATTTTTTTTCACATGAATCCACTATGAGAACCAGTTCTCTTCAAATGGAATCTACTACGAACAAGTGCTCCACAAACTAGGAAGAAGTGAATATTATTTAACAACAATACGCCGATGCAGCAGTATGTTACCCTTTCTCCTTGATTCAGGCACCATCAAAAACAGCATGCTGTGGGCGATGAGTGGCGTGCTGTAATGTTCCGATGCGTCCACGAAAACAAGCAAACTACACCAACTGGCATTTTGACTATTAGAACATTGGATACCTTCTTATCAGCGTTCTGAAATCCCAGCAGATTTCAGTGTAAGGTGCACCCATTAGCTGCCCTGGCCAACCAATTTGATTCACAAGCACAACGGCGCGAGCGAATTATTAAACGTCAGGTGGCCGACTCAGGACGAATAAGTTCACCCTTATGACACATGATATGTCCGAAATGATATGCAGTTCCACCATCGGTATAGTTGTAAACTGCCACTGGCTCTTAGTCCACCACGAGTCACAGACCACAAGTGTCACCCACTAGGGAAAGACCTAAAGTTCTCCACCAGGGGAGGACCAAAAGACCAAAATCACTTTCCACAAAGCTTTATTATGGGAGCATAATTAGGAGAAAAAACCCACTTCCACGTTGTACAAACAAACTGAACTATCCTGTTCTCACTGAATCCACCCTCTTGACTGTTCTGCTGGCCTGGTAGTCAATCCAGATTCAGCACCTGGGTCCCCACTCTGGGGGAGCAAGCCTGTGCTTTCCATATCCTGAGAGGAGCTAATTAGCGACTCAGAACCTCACTTGTCTAAAAGACTTTTTAAACTAGGGAGGTGTCATTCTCACAGTAAGCATGGTCATGTTTCGGCTAAAACGTCAACCTAGACAAGGCTGCAGTTCCTTATGGAGAGATCTAATTTTTCCAGGCCGACAATTTCCAGTTACTGAAAGAAACCTGTTAAGCTTCCCAGACTGTCGTGCCTATGAAATATATGTTTTTACCCCTCGCTAAAGGAATCTGGCGACTTTCTGGTGTCAGGGGAGTTACGGTCTTGTCTACACTTAACACATGCACCAGCCACTCTGTTCACATCGTCCCAGCTTCTAACATGAGAATGCTTGTAGTTTTATTACCATCCCACCATTTGCATCAAATATCAGATTACAGCAGTCTCTCTTAAATGGCTTCCTCCATTCACTTTCTGCCAGCTGTCTGCCTTCAGCATGTTCTGTCGCCTGGCCCAAGTACAAAGTTCTGTGAACCGAAACCCTCCTGCTCTGGGAAGAGGGGAGTGCCACGGCCTGAAGCGGCTCTGCAGATGGAATTCACAGAATGCTGCTTCCCTGAATCACTCGCACAGCCAGGCCGCTGGAGAGAACATTTATGGTCTGCAATCCATCTTTCACACTGTTCTCTGTCGCCTCCACTATGGTGCTTCGGATACAAGTTCTCCACAGGCTACACGTTCACTTATATGAACATTCTGTGAACAATTTCCTCGTGTGAAAAATTCATAAGCCACACGTACTAAATGTAATATTCGGGAATACGGAGATCATGACCTAAACTATGAATGACGGTCTGACCAACGTGTTGTTGAAGTGAGAGATCAGTGTGTCACCTCTCATATGTATATATCTAAGTGTGCCTGCACCCCAATGTGAGCGAGTCCTATACACACTTTGCCAAATTTTTTGAGTGTGTTCAATTCGTTTCTAAAATGCTCCACTGTGCAGTATAATTATTATGAAGCGGAAATGGAGAAAACTGTTCTTCATTTTCCAACCGAGAAACAAACAGACTTTTCCTCACAATTAATATGAAAAATACATTTGCCAACATAACATGAACCCGTCGTCTAGCGGTAGCGACTTTCATTAGTATTCAAGGCATCCTCGGTCCCAGGTTCGAACCTTGACGCCACTTAAATTTTGAGTAAATATTATCAATAGCGATAGCCGAAGGCTTCTGGCATAAGAAGTCACCCCTCATGAAGCCAACGGTCTTGTCAAAGACGGTGAAGGAGTTAAAAGATGTTCAGTGCATTCTCTTGTCCTTGGGGTGGGAAACTGCCCCTAAAGGCGCAAGAATCAGTAATGATCAATGGCATGAGGATGCAGAAGGCAACTGAAGCCACCACATTAAAGACACATAATATTTTGCCGTAATACATGTGAACTGTAATTCAAAAAGTGTCATGATGATCCCTCCATTGGCAAAAGATTCCGGACAAGTCAATCTGGACAAGTCCCCCATTTGGATATCCGGGAGGAGACTACCAAGGGGAAGGTGACCATGAGAAAAAGATTTAATAACTAACGAAAGGTTAATGTTCCACGAGTCGGGGAGTGTAATGTCAGAAGTCTGAACATAGGCCCGCATCTCGTGGTCGTGCGGTAGCGTTCTCGCTTCCCACGCCCGGGTTCCCGGGTTCGATTCCCGGCGGGGTCAGGGATTTTCTCTGCCTCGTGATGGCTGGGTGTTGTGTGATGTCCTTAGGTTAGTTAGGTTTAAGTAGTTCTAAGTTCTAGGGGACTGATGACCGTCGATGTTAAGTCCCATAGTGCTCAGAGCCATTTGAACCATTTTTTTCTGAACATGGTAGGGAAGCTAGAAAATCTAGAAACCGAAATGCTACCGCTTAATCTTGATATAATGGGGCTCAGTGAAGTGAAATGGAAAGAAGGCAAGGATTTCTAGACAGATAAGTAAAGGGCAACATCAACTGCACCATAAAATGGTGTAATTGGTGTAAGATTCGTCGTCAATAAGATTTTGGGGCAGAGAGTGAATTACTGTGAACAATTCAGGGATAGGGTTGTTCTCATCAGTATCGACACCAAATTAACACTGACAAACGATAGTTCTGGTATACATGTCGATATCGTAAGCCGAATAGACAGAGAGAGAAATGAGGATATTAAACGGGTAATTCAGTACATAAAGAAAGATGAAAATTTATTAGTTATGGTGGATTGGAATGTGGCTGTAGGGGAAGGAGTAGAAGAACGGGTTACGGGAGAATATGGGCTTTATAGTGGGAATGAGAGAGGAGAAAGATTAATTGAGTTGTGCAGAATTTGGAAAGAAAACCGTCGGGACAAAGAAGGAAGCTGCAAAGAAACCATGCGTATCGGAAGAAACAAGGAAGTACAATAATGTATAAGGGAAGTCAGTAATATAGAAAAATAAATAACTGTTCTTGAGTCATCAGTCATCTGAACAGTTTGATGCGGCCTGCCACGAATTTCTCTCCTGTGCCAACCTCTTCATCTGAGGGCAGCACTTGCAACCTATGTCCTCAATTATTTGCTGGTTGTATTCCAATCTCTGTCTTCCTCTACAATTTTTACCCTCTAGAATTCCCTCAGGTTCGAATCCTGTCTCGGGCATGGATTTGTGTGATGTCCTTAGGTTAGTTAGGTTTAAGTAGTTCTAAGCCTAGGGGACTAATGACCTCAGATGTCAAGTCCCACAGTGCTTGGAGTCATTTGAACTACTATACAATGCTGTATTCCAAACGTACATTCTCAGAAATTTCGTACTCAACTTAAGGGCTATGTTTGATTCTAGTAGACTTCTCTTGGCCAGGAATTCTCGTTTTGTCAGTGCTAGTCTGCTTTTGATGTCCACCTTGTTCCATCTGTCATTGTTTATTTTGTTGCCCAGATAGCAGAATTCCTCAACTTCATCTTCGTAGTGACCATCAATGCTAATGTTAAGTTTCTCGCTGTTCTCATGTTTGCTACTTCTCATTACTTTCGTCTTTCTTTGGTTTACTCTCAGTCCATATTCTATTCTCATCAGACTGTTTGTTCCATTCACAGACCCTATAACTCTTCTTCACTTTCATTCAGGACAGTAATATCATAGCCCGCATCTCGTGGTCGTGCGGTAGCGTTCTCGCTTCCCACGCCCGGGTTCCCGGGTTCGATTCCCGGCGGGGTCAGGGATTTTCTCTGCCTCGTGATGGCTGGGTGTTGTGTGCTGTCCTTAGGTTAGTTAGGTTTAAGTCGTTCTAAGTTCTAGGGGACTTATGACCACAGCAGTTGAGTCCCATAGTGCTCAGAGCCATTTGAACCATTTGAAGTAATATCATAGGCGAATCTTGTCAGTGATATCCTTTTACCTTTAATTCTGATTCTACTTCTGAACCTTTCTTTTATTTCCGTCATTGCTTCTTCGATGTACAGACTGAACGATAGGGGCGAAAGACTACATCCCTGTCTTACACCCATTTTAATCCGAGCACTTCGTTGTTGGTCACCCACTCTTATTATTCCCTCTAGGATCTTGTACATATTCTATATTATCCGCCTCTCCCTAGAGTTTACTCCTAATTTTCTCAGAATTTCGAACATCTTTCACCATTTTATACTGTCGAACGCTTCATCCAGGTGGACCAATCCTATGAACGTGTCTTGATTTTTCTTTAGACTTGCTTCCATAATCAACCGCAACGTAAGAATTGCTTCTCTGGTGCCTTTTCCTTTCCTAAAGCCAAACTGATCATCATATAAGATAGTCTCAATTTTTTTTCGCCTCTTCTATATATTATCCTTGTAAGCAACTAGGATGCATGAGCTGTTAAGCCTGCAGGCTTTCGTTGCCGTTGTCACTAAAGTTGAAATGTTCTGAGGTGTTAGGCGAAGTCATATTTCCTCCAAAATAATCGACGTTTCGACTCCTATGCTGGGATCTTCTTCAGGATCTTCCGGTTTCCACTACTAATAGAACACTGTGTGGGAATAGTGTCGCGTTCTCTTAAACAGAGAAGTTTTCTCGTGTTTTTGGTGGAGAAGTGGGATTATTGGTTAAAATTCTCGTGGCCACCACTGGTGCGCCATCGACATAGGGTAATTTTCCTGCGCTAGTGCAGAAGAAGGGGTTTTATTGGCTACTCCGTGGATACTACTTGTGGCCCATCGTCATTAGATAGAAAGGATTACGCTGGGGAAGGGTTATTGGTTGAAAGTCCTCCTTTTGCTATTGGTTGGCCGTGTTCATTGGCTACATTTGAAACGGACAAAGCAAGAGAGGGGGAACGTTCAAACAAAATATTATTGTCCGCCGAGGTGACTTGCAGCGCGCTGTTCATGTTGCTCGCACACTGCGGCCGGATATTCACTTCCTTGATGACGGGGGAGGCACGACGCCGGAAGGCTATAGCCGTCCTCTCTAAAGAAATTACATTCATTCTTGGAAATTTCAACCACTAATCTGACCTTCCTCCTATAAATGTTTGGTTCCTTAGCCAGCACATGCACGTTATTATAATCGATGTCAGAGTCACAGTTCTCATGATGTTCCGCTACTGCCGGTTTTACATTTGGTTTTGTCTGCGTGTGTCGTGCGCGTTCCTTAAGGCGTTCTTTAACAGTTCTTCCCATTTCGCCTATATATACTTTGCCGCAGCCACATGCCACTTGGTAACGCCTGCAATATGGAGGAAATCAGATGCATCCGTTTTTCGTTGGAAAAATCTTTTATTTTGTTTTGACTACAGAGACATGTCTTGATACCATTTTTCTTTAGAATTCTGCCAATGCTGTCAGTGACCCCAGAAACTAACGGTAACCTTACAGAGTGAGAAGGCGGTTCCTCGTGATTAATATTCTGCCTAAAAGTCCTGTAGATTGAACAACTATCACAGGCATTTGCCTTCGATGTCCCCTTTAAAAAGATTCTGCTGCGATTCCCAGTTGTCGTCATCGCTGACACGGAAGGCACATGAAGGCAGAGTGTCGAACAGTGCTTGCTTCTGGGTTTGGTGGTGGTGCGAAGTGTCATCTAAATACCTGTTTCTATTAGTCAGCTTTCTATGCACTCTGTGACCCAGACTGTTATCATATCTTCTGTATACCAACACATCTAGGAACGGGAAACCGACCTCGCTCTACATCTCCTTGGTGAATCTGATATTGGGGTGAATTCTGTTTAAGAAATTGTGGAACGCATGAAGTTCTTCTTCACTGTGAGGCCATATAACATATTTATCGTCCATATTGCAGAGCCAACAAGAAGGCTTCAAAGGAGCACTACAAAATGCCTGTTGCTTAAAATGTTCCATAAAAATATCAGCTGCCACTGGCGAAATGGGTGAGCCCATAGCAAGGCCGTCAGCCTGTTCATAGACTTTCTCATTTGTATTTGAAATAGCTCGAACGAAGACATAATTCAATTAAGTCACAAACATCTGGAGCAACGTTCTCCCTTATGATCTCCACTGTATCTGATACAAGGACTTAGTGAATAACGATGTCAAACAGAAGCTATCAAGAATGTCACCTGCAGACATCTTCAGTGTGCGTATAGGTTCTAAAAAATGTTTCGAAACTTTGAGAAAATTATTTGTTTTTCCAATTAGATGTATGAGTATACTGGATAAATGACGTGCTAAAACGTAAGTTGGCGAGTTAATACCACTGACGACAGGCCTCAAAGGAACCCATTCTATATATATCACGGGTAGACCATACATTCTGGCTATGATAGGTATTCGAGGTGTTAGATACTTTGTAACTGATTTGACATTCCTGTATACTGAGTCAGTCCTTCCGACAATCATTTTGTTTTTCAATTTCTTCGCATTTTTCATCCAACCATTTCATCTTGGCTTCCTCGCACTTGCTATTTATTTCATTCCTGAGCTATTTCTATTTATTCCTGAATATCTCTGCACATTTTTGTACGTCCTTCTTTCATCGATTCACTGAAGTATTTCTTCTGTTACCCACGGTTTCTTCGCAGATATCTTCTTTGTATCAATGTTTTTCTTTCCAACTTCTGTGAGTGTCCCTTTTACAGATGTCCATTCCTCTTCAGTTGCACTGTCTACGTAACTTCCTTGTTGCTGTATCTATAGCCTTAGAGAACGTCAAGCGTATCTCGTCATTCCTTAGTACTTTCGTATCCCGTTTCTTTGCGTATTGAATCTTCCTGACTATCTTAAACTTCAGCCTACTCTTCGTCATTACAATATTGTGATCTAAATCTATATCTACTTCAAGGAATGCTTTACAATCCTGTATCTGATTTTGGAATCCACGTCTGACCACGATGTAATCTAACTGAAATCTTCCCGTATCACCAGGCCTTATCCAAGTTTACGTCCTCCTCTTGTGATTCTTGAACAGAGTATTCGCTATTGCTAACTGAAATTTGTTACAGAACTCAATTAGTCTTTCTCCTGTCTCATTCCCTGTCCCAAGGCCATGTTCTACTGTAACCTTTTCTTCTGCTCCTTCACCTAGAACTGCATTCCAGTCCCCCATGACTATTAGATTTTCATCTTCCTTTACGTACCGTATTACCCTTTCAATCTCCTCATATACTTCCTTTATCTCTTCTCCTAAGGCTTTCCATGTCGGTATGTATACCTGAAATGCCGTCGTCGGTGTTGGTTTTCTGTCGATTTTGATAAGAACAACCCTATCACTGAACTGTTCACAGTAACATACACTCTTTGCCCTACCTTCCTATTCATAACGAATCGTACTCCCGTTATACCATTTTCTGTGGCTGTTGACATTATCTTACACTCATCCGACCAGAAATCCTTGACTTCTTTCCATTTCACTTCACTGACCCCCTGTCGCTCAGATATAAAATAAACACTAAGTCCAGGGAAGTTAAGAGATATGGCTCAAAGAAAGATGTGAAGAAATGGAAATTGAAATAATGGTCTGAAGGACTATCTCAGCACATATAAAAATAAAAAATAAATAAAACCTTGCGTGAAGATAAGAACAAGGGCCGTAACACAAAGAGTGCAATGGGAATTCCACTGTTAAATGAAGACGAAAAAGTGGATAGGTGGTAAAAGTACAAAAAATGGATCTGAGAACTATGGGACTCAACATCTGAGGTCATCAATCCCCTACAACTTAGAACTACTTAAACCTAACTAACCTAAGAACATCGCCCACGTCCATGCCGTGGCAGGATTCGAACCTGCAACCGTAGCAGCAGCGCGTTTCCGGACTGAAGCACCTAGAACCGCTCGACCGCAGCGGCCAGCAGAAAGAATACACAGGAGGCCTCTATTGGAGCCGGCCGGTGTGGCCGAGAGGTTCTAGGCGCTCAGTTTGGAACCGCGCGTCCACTACGGTCGCAGGTTTGAATCCTGCCTCGGGCATGGATCTGTGTGATGTCCTTAGGTTAGTTATGTTTAAGTAGTTCTAAGTTCTAGGGGACTGATGACCTCAGATGTTAAGTCCCATAGTGCTCAGAGCCATTTGAACCATTTGAACCTCTATTGGAGGGTGGACTTGTATGATGACATGATAAAAGACGAAACAGGAGTCGATATAGACAAGACAGGAGATCTAATATTAGAATCAGATTTTAAAGATCTGGAAGACTTAAAATCAAACGAAGTAGAAAGGGTAGATGACATTCATGTATAATTCCAAATCCATTTTGGGAAGTGCCAACAAAATGACTATTCAAATTTGTGTGCAGAACGCATGAATCTGGCGATATACCATCTGACTTTCGGAAAAACATCATCCAGACAATTCCGAAGATTTCAAGAGCCGGAAAGAGAGAGAATTGTCGCACAGTCGGCTTAACAGCTCGTGCATCCTGGTTGCTAACAAGAATAACATACAGAAGAATGGAAAAGAGAATTGAGGTGGTGTTAGATGACGATCAGTTTGCCTTTAGGAAATGTAAGTGCACCAGATGGATTATGATATTGCGGTTGACAATGGAATCAAGACTAAAAAAAATACAAGACACACACGCACATAGGATTTATCTACAGGGAAAAAGCTTTCGACAGTGTAAAATGTTGCAAGATGATCCAAATAGTTATAAGCTATAGGCAAGGTTGGCTAATATACAACATGTACTAGAGCGAAGAGAGAATAATGAGAGTGAAAGAGCAAGAGCAATGCACTCTGATTAAAAAGTGTGTAAGACAGGGATGTAGTCTTTGGTATCTACTGTTCATTCTGTACATCAAAGAAGCAATGATGGAAATAAAAGGAAGGTTCAGGAGTGGAATTAAAATTCAAGGCGAGAGGATGTCACTGATAAGTTTCGCTGATGACATTACCATCCTCAGTAAAAGTGAAGAAGAATTACAGTATCTCACAAATGGAACGAACAGGCTAATGAGTACAGAATATGGACTGAGAGTAAATCGAAGAAAGACGAAAGTAATGAGAAGAAGCAGAAATAAGAACAGTGGGAAACTTAACATCAGGATTGATGGTCACAAAATAGATGAAGTTAAGGAATTCTACGACTTACGCAGCAAAATAACCAATTATGGACATACCAAGTAGCACATAAATAGCAAACTATCATTGGCAGAATGGACATGTCTGACCAAGAGAAGTCTACTAGGATCATGGACCTTATTTTGGGGAGAAAATTTCTGAAAATGTACGTTTTGAGCACAGCATTGAATGATAGTGAAACATGGACTGTGGGAAAACTGGTACAGAAGAGACTCGAAGCATTTGAGATGTGGTGCTGTAGACGAATGTTGAAAATTAGGTACTGATAAGGTAAGGAATGAGGAGATCCTCCGCAGAAAATACTGGCAAGAAGTAGGGCTGCATGCTAGGACATCAGTTAAAGAATTAGGGAATAACTTCCTTCGTAATAGAGGCAGTTGTAGAGGGTAAATCTTGTACAGGAAGACAGAGATTGGAATACATCCAGCAAGTAATTGGGGACAACGATTCAAGTGCTACCCCGAGATGAAGTTGGTATAGGAGAGGAATTCATGGTGGGCGGGAATAAACCAGTCAGAAGACTGATGACTAAAAAAAGTGGATATTGATCTACGAGTGATACATTTTTCCGGCAAAGCTTCAACATCCACAACAAGTTTCTGCAGTATTATATCCCTAGTCTTCACGTCAACAGTGTAAAAATGTTCGGGATAGTGATACCAGTCCGTGTGTTGTGCAGTCTGGAAACCCATCTACACTGACCCTAATCCTACCAGCCCCCACACCCCTCCAAAAACAATAAAATAGATAAATAATTTTTAAAGAATCTGAGCTTAACGAGACTAGATTCTGTGTGACGCTATTGCAGTGGCTACAGCATCGAGTAAAATTTACAACGAACTTGACAGTATGAGGCCACTTATCGGTATGCGGTTCCCAATTTTGACCTGGATGTATGCGCTGATTTGGCTGGAAAGGTTCACATAAAGCCACTGTACGCTCTCCTGAGGCAAGCTCAGCCACGACGGTTCGTAAGCAGTTGTTAATGTGCTGGATACTGGCATTAGGACATAATTTACTTCCGAGCTGTTCCCACGCATGTTCCGTTTGTGAACAGAGCTAGGAATCCTGCAGCCGAGCAGTACCTAACATCACGCAGACAGTTCATACAGGCAACTGCCTTGTAAGTACGCGCATTGTTCATATTCAAATGGGTCCAAGCACTATGGGACTTAACATCTGAGGTCATCAGTCCCCTAGACTTAGAACTACTTAAACCTAACTAACCTAAGGACATCACACACATCCTTGCCCGAGGCAGGATTCGAACCTGCGACCGTAGCAGCCTCGTGGTTCCGGACTGAAGCGCCCAGAACCGCTCGGCCACAGCGGCCGGCACCGGCATTGTACTATTTGAAAATGGTACCAAGTACTGTACCATGAGAGATAGCACGTGAGAATGCAGAATGTCCGTGACGTAACGTTATACCGTCAGAGTTCCCTCAGTCACTAGCACCGGCGACCTGAATGGATATGGTAAGGCTACAGAAAAATTGTTAGGCATAAAACTGATAGCCACATATCTCCAGTGTCTTTCTATTGTAGAAGTTTACTGAACTGTCACATTACCTGGATTCCAATGACACCATTACAAGGCGATATTTGCTGAGTACTTTCTTACTTGTGAAACGTCCCCTTAGAAAAATTATACATGACTGTGCTTAAAGTGACACACAATATTTTTTTTAGCGCAACGCAATCTGACTTTCAATAATCCCAACAAAATAATGGCCCTGACTAACATTAACCTATACCTTTCACAAATCACTTACCTCACAAAAATCTTCGTTACTCGAACTACTGCAATACAGCGAGCGCCACTACTGCCAGCTAAATAAAAGATTCAAACTACTGAAGGCACTAACTACTGATAGGCATAGTTAGCAAATGAAAGATTTTGTTTTATGTCCACATGCTACTTATGGCCACTTTGTTTTGACAAATGTGCCCAAACGGAACATTTTTAACTTCTTTGCACCGCGTGGCTAGGAAGACCATTGTAAAAAAGACAAAAAGCCGTCTATAAAACTTGCGACCGTAGTGACACTTACAAAAATGGTAAATATTGCTAATGGGTCGTTAATAACAGTCACAAATGTTAGCTGCATTTCTTTTCTTCATTATGCGTTTCGGGCGAGGCCTACTATCAGATGATACGTCAAAATATTACGATACAGTCACGAGAGCAAAGGTAATCCATACCAGCTCGTAGCACAAAAATATGTAACACATGACAATGTTGAATATAATCGTGCAAATGATATACACCACAACACAAAACGCAAAATTTTAGACGGAAACAATTTCACATGTAAAAATACACAATGATAAGATATTAGTATCAAATGTGCGTCATAAAAAAAACCAAGCAAGTGAAGGAAGCGATGGATCCAAAATTAAGATTAACATTACACACAACAGAAGGCGCTGCTCCAATACGCTGACAAAGAACTTTCTAAATGTTTTCTTACATTTGTAATGTCATATTTCCTATAACTACATGACCAAATAACAAAGGAAATTGCCGGCCGAAGTGGCCGCGCGGTTCTGGCGCTGCAGTCTGGAACCGCGAGACCGCTACGGTCGCAGGTTCGAATCCTGCCTCGGGCATGGATGTGTGTGATGTCCTTAGGTTAGTTAGGTTTAACTAGTTCTAAGTTCTAGGGGACTAATGACCTCAGCAGTTGAGTCCCATAGTGCTCAGAGCCATTTGAACCATTTTTGAACAAAGGAAATTTATACACAGAGGGTCACAAATAAATTACAAAAGTACCAGAATAACGGTTAAAACGCTAACATACGGCCCACCGCTAGGTGGCAACGAAACCTACTTTATGTTTTATATTAGCAGTAAAGTAATTAAACGAAGAAACCAACACGAATTCCCTACTGCGGTAACAAAAGTCATGGGATACCTTTTAATATCGTGCACTCTACAAGTCGTTGAAAGCCCCAGCTGAAATATTGAGCTACGCTGCGTCTATAGATGTCCATATTTGCGAAAGTGTTGTCGGAGCAGGATTATGAGCACGAACTGACCTCTCCATTATGTCCCAAAAATGTTCGATGGGATTCACGTTGGCCGATTTGGGTGGCCAGATTATTCAGTCGATTTGTCCATAATGTTCTTCCAATCAATTACAAACAACTGTGGCTATGTTAAGCTTCTTTGCAGATTAAAACTGTGTGCTGCACCGAGACTCGAATGCGGGAACTTTGGCTTTCGCGTCCAAGTGCTCTACCGACTGACCAACCCAAGCAGGACACGTGAGCCGCCCTCATAGTTTTACATCCGCCAGTATCTCGTCCCCTACCTTCCAAACTTCACAGAGGCTCTTCTGCGAACCTCGCGCCGAACGGAGTGGCCGAGCGGTTCTAGGCGCTACAGTCTGGAACCATGTGACCGCTACGGTCGCAGGTTCTAATCCTGCCTCGGGCATGGATGTTTGTGATGTCCTTAGGTTAGTTAGTTTTAAGTAGTTCTAAGTTCTAGGAGACTTATGACCTCCGATGTTAAGTCCCATAGTGCTCAGACTCATTTGAACCATTTTGATTCGCGAACTTCGCAGAACTAGCACTCCTTAAAGAAAGGATATTGCGAAGACATGGCTTAGCCACAGCCTGGGAGATGTTTCCAGAATGAGATTCTTCACTCTGCAACGGAGTACGCGCTGACATGAAACTTCGTGGCAGATAAAAACTGTGTGCCGGACCGGGACTCCACCTCGTGACCTTTGTCTCCGCAGTATCCTTTCTTCCAGGAGTGCTAGTCCTGCAAGGTTCGCAGGAGAGCTTCTGTGAAGTTTGGAACGTAGGAAAAGAGGTACTGGCGGAAGTACAGTTCTGAGGGTGGGTCGTGGGTCGTGCTTGGGTAGCTCAATCGGTAGAGCACTTGTACACGAAAGGCAAAGGTCTCGAGTTCGAGTCTTAGTCCGGCACACAGTATTAATCTGCCAGGAAGTTTCATAGCAGCGCACACTCCGCTGCAGAGCGAAAATTTCATTCTGTGGCAATGATATTTGGCGAAATGTCATCCACAAATATTCCATAGTTGTTTGCTGGAAATGGTCTCCAAGTAGCCGAACATAACAATTTCCAGTCAACGATCGGTTCAGTTAGACCAGTCCATTCCATATAAACACATCTCGCACCATTATGGCGCGACCACCAGCTAGCACTGTACCGTCTTGACAATTCTGGGTCCGTAGCTTCATGGGGTCTACGTCACACTCGAATTCTACCATCATCTCTTACCAACTGAAATAGGGACTCACCTGACCAGGCCACAGTTTTCCTGTCGTCTATGTGATCGAAACTATTCAGACACCCCCAAAAACATACGTTTTTCATATTAGGTGCATTGTGCTCCCACCTACTGCCAGGTACGCCACATCAGAAACCTCAGTAGTCATTAGACATCGTGAGAGAGCAGAATGGAGCGCTTCGCGCCGGCCGGTGTGGCCGAGCGGTTCTATGCACTTCAGTTTGGAGCCGCGCGACGGCTACGGTCGCAGGCTCGAATCCTGCCTCGGGCATGAATGTGTGTGATGTCCTTAGGTTAGTTAGGTTAAAGTAGTTCTAAATTCTAGGGGACTGATGACCTCAGATGTTAAGTCCCATAGTGCTCAGAGCCATTTGAACCATTTGGGCGCTTTGCGGAACTCACAGGACTTCAAATGTAGTCAGGTGATTCGATAGCGTTGAGTCATACGTCTGTAAGCGAGAGTTCCACACTCCTAAACATCCCTAGGTACACTGTTTCCAATGTGATAGTGAAGTGGAAACGTGAAGGAACACGAACAGCACAAAAGCATACAGGCTGACCTCGTCTGTTGACTGACAGACCGCCGACAATTAAACAGGGTCGTAATGTGTAATACGCAGACATCTATCCAGACCACTACTAAGGAATTTCAAACTGCATCAGGATCCACTGCAAGTACTATGACTCTTAGGTGGGAGGTGAGAGAACTTGGATCTCATGGTAGAGCGGCTGTACAGAAGTCACACATCACGCCGGTAAATGCCGAACGAGGCTTCTCTTTGTGTAAGGAGCGTAAACATTGGACGATTGAACAGTGAAAAAGCATTCTGTGGAGTGACGAATCACAAACACAATGTGGCGATCCGATGGCAGGGTGCGCGTACGGCGAATGCCCAATGAACGTCATCTGCCAGCGTGTGTGGTGCCAAGAATAAAAAATGGTTCAAACGGCTCTGAGCACTATGGGATTTAACATCTGAGGTCATCAGTCCCCTAGAACGTAGAACTACTTAAACCTAACTAACCTAAGGACATCACAAACATCCATGCCCGAGGCAGGATTCGAACCTGCGACCGTAGCGGTGCCAACAATAAATTCTGAGGCGGTGGTGTTATGGTGTGGTCGTGTTTCTCATGGAAGGGGCTTGCACACCTTGTTATTTTGCGTGGCACTACCGCTGCACAGGTACCGTCTTGCTTCCCACTGCTGAAGAGCAGTTGGGGGATTTCGATTGCATCTTACAACACGATCGAGCACATGTTCATAATGCACAGCCTGTGACGGAGTGGTTACACGACAATAGCATCCTTGTAATGGACTGGTCTGCACAGAGTCCTAAACTGAATCCTATAGAATACCTTTGAGATGTTTCGGAACGCCGACCTCGCGGCAGGCCTCACCGACCGACATCGATACCACTCCTCAGTGCCGTTCCCCATGAAACCTTCCAGCACCTAATTGAACGTATGTCTTCAAAAGCGGAAGCTGTCATTAAGGCTAAGCGTGGGCCAGCACCGTATTGAATTCCAGCATTACCAGTGGAGGGCGCCACGAACTTGTAAGGCATTTTTAGCCAGATGTTCGGATACTTTTGATCACATAGTGTAGTAACGAGCCCAGGAGGGGCGCTGTAGTCTGTGTCATATGCTAGCAAAGTCACTTGCGTCGGTCGTCTGCTTCCGTATCCGATAACTCCAAACGCATACATTCGTCGTATGTCCAGCATCGATTTCTGCAGTTATTTCACGCAGTGTTGATTGTATGTGAGCACTGACAATTTAACACCACATTTAATACCAACGATAATTTCGACTAATTCGCTTCCAAATTCTATTAATTCCCCTCGTGCAGCCACAGAATATCTGAAACATTTTCATATCACTTATCTGAGAACAAAGCACATCTCCATCAATGCACTGCTCTTTTATACCTTATGTACGAGTTACTATTGCCCTATGTATATGTGCGTTTCACTAACAATGACTTTTGTCTCCTCAGTGTGTATTCCTTTCGATCATGCACTTGAGCCTAGCAACAGACGCAGTGCGCATATTCAAATTCATTTGCGTCAATTGTGTCAGTTGGTAGGCAAATCAGTTAATGTACTCACTAAAATATATTTATGTTATTGCACAGCACTCTATGTCGATACTTATCCACATTGGCAAGTACAGCAAATGAACGTAGTAACACTTCAGACTAATATAATATATATGTAACTGGAACGCAGGTGATGATGGCAACATGGTACCTAAATGCGTCGTGCTGATTAAGTATTAGTAAAAAATAATTATGGCTGTAGAAATTACATTGATAGAAAACGAATAGCAGCACCAAAAACTAATTAATGTAGAGAAATGAAGTTTCGAGAATACAACGGTCTGGGTAATATACTTAAGTGATTAACACTGCAAGATCACTGGTCAAGGTAAGTGCAAGAAAAGCCGTTGCAGAAGAGAACTGCCGGTAGAGTTAGTTCTGTCTGTAGCCGATGCTAGAGTTGTCATCCGATGATGTGACATATATGATCAATTGGAGACAGATCTGGTGATTGAGCAGGCGAAAGCAACATGTCGACACTATGTAGATGACGTTGGTTTACAACAGCGGTATCTGTGAAAGCACTATGCTGCTGAAAAACACTCCCTGGAATGTTGTTCATGAATGGAGGCATAACAGGTCGAAGCATCAAACTGACGTAGAAACTTGAAGTGAGGGTGCAAGGGGTAACCACGTGCATCGCGTAACCCCAAGAGTGCTCCTTCTGTCACTCGAAAACGCACCGCAGACCATTACTCCAGGTGCAGGTCCAGCGTGTCTAGTTCATACACAGGTTCGAAGAAGGCAATCATGTACAGTAGCTAATTTCCTTCCAAGTCTTTCTGCAGTACCGCAGAAGGAACATCCAGCTTCTCGTAGCCCTATTACACTATGTCGTTCAAACATACTCGGTGAGATGTTGATAATGGAGTCTTTATTGTCTTAAAGGCATTATTGACTAACATCAGCTCACTTCGTCCAAAATCTCATAGGCAGAAACGCTCACCACCGTTACAATGTGTAATTAAAGCAAACCTAGTTTTCATCCTCATACTGGCGCTACTAGCACCAATCTTATGCAACTGAAGATAAATTTAAAACAGATGTAATTTTTCGGATCTAGAAAAGCTCCTACCAGCTTTCGTTTATGCCACGTAACTCCTTCTTTCCGTTGAGATTTCTTTTCCATCTATGTATTTCATAAATTTACTATATATTGGTAATCCTCAAAACCTTACATATAACATGGGTGCATTAAAGTTAGTTGTTTATATATATGTATTGCGGATCACAGTTAATAGGAATAATTGGCATGTGTGGAAATTTGCCATAATAGAAGCATAAATGTTGTAGTTAAAATGGGTCTGCAATCGAGCTGCTTGGAGATAATTGCAAATGTATGGTTACGAGCTGCTGCTGATTACAATATGAAATACATGGTCCAGTCATATTAATGTGGCCATTGCCCACATGGCATGTCAAAGCACTAACAATGGAGGCTATATGAGGCGTGTCAGGGGGACATAGAAAATAGTGTAATCATTATCATAAGCGATTTACCTGACTTCCAAAAGGGCATGATCGTTGGCTTTCGGCCGAAGGTGGAAGAATTTCTAAAACAGATTTGTTTTCTAATTGTTCGCATTACGCCGTGGTTAAAGCATTCCATACATGGGAAAATGGTGCTTTCCAAAACCGGCTAGGAGGCAACTGTTGTGCACCACAGGCCATAGATGACAGATGCGAACGACAGCTGCGGAGATGTGTACGGACGAATAAACGTGCAAATGTTCAACAACTTATCGTCCAGAAAACCCAAGGAGCTACCAACAGCGTCTCCTCAATGAATGATCAGCGAACGTTGCTGGGTATGGGCCGCCACACCAGGTGCCTGGTTGATGCATCTATGCTAACGCTATTCATCAGCGACGGAGACGAAGGCTAGAATTTGCACACGAATACCACAGTTGCTGGCACGTGGCATTTTCAGATGAATCAGGTTCTATGCTCCATCACAAAGATGGCCATTGGCATGTGCGACTCGAAATGTCTGCAAGCGAACACCGTGAAACCATTTGGGACCATTATGGTTGAGCCGTGATCGGCTCGTGTTCGTGCCATTTATTACTTGACATCTTATCTTTGCAGTACTGCCATCCCACATCTTATTCAATTTACTGCCGTCACTAAGTTGCTGGCTTGCCTGCCTGTGAGTCGCAGCAGCAGCACTTATCGATAAGAGCATTGTCATACTATCTCTGGAGCGACCGCTAGTATTTCCGAGTCGTCGTGTGTCGGGAGTTGAGTCTGGACGGTGCAGCAGTGAGGTCCGAACAGCCGTGACTTGGCTGACCATTGCCAACACACATGACTTGAGTGGGGACGACCTTGGTTGGTCGTTCGGTTGGTCGTCTCGTCGGACGATGTGTATTTGGTCGCCGACGGCTTCTGGGTTCTCTGTGTGTGTCGACTTGTGATTCGTCCTTGTTGTTGCACTGTAACCATTTTAATATTGTTCGAGTTGTTTGCGGAAGTGTTTTCGTGCAACCGTGTGTAGCTTGTGTGGTTTTGCCTGAGCAGTTATTTTAATGCTGTGTGCTGGATTAAGTCGGTCGGTTAGGAAAGAGCAGCGAGGAAATCTCCATGGCACGAAGTCAAATGGTTGAAATTGCTCTGAGCGCTATGGGACTTAACATCTATGGTCATCAGTCCCCTAGAACTTAGAACTACTTAAACCTAACCAACCTAAGGACATCACACAACACCCAGGCATCACGAGGCAGAGAAAATCCCTGACCCCGCACAAGGTCAGGCCGGGACCGCTGGCAGTGTGTACGCATTTTCGGATTGTGAGGCGCTAGCTGCAAGAGCTACACAGTTCATTGCCCACCGAACCTGGACAGTGAAATTGAGTGATCAGTTAACCTGTTATGAAACCTCAACTGCTGTTACATCTCTTCGTTCATTGCCGGTTGTTGCTTCCTGGGCCGTTCCCGGTAGCAGCAACGTATGGTGTGTTGGAGTCGGCAAAATTTTGCAGCCGTCTTCCTGTATGGTCTTTAACTATTAAATTGGTTGTTACTTATCAGTGAAGTGCACCAGTGGTATTTTCTGCCTTGTGGCTGTTAACGCCACAGTTACCTGCCATGATCATTAGCGTAGTTTTCCAGCAGTGTGTTTTTCTTGCCATGTTGATGCTGTCCAGCACGGCGTGTAGTTAAACAGCCTTTTAGTTGTTTGTTCATATTTTTCTCTTAAGAGTGGTTATTGTGCCTTGGCTGTTCTTAGACGCCAATTTGGAAGACGTAGTGCAGCCAGTATCTTCGTCCTTAGCTCATATTTTCCATTGTCGTGCTGTTGGTGGGGCGGAAGGGAATTGATTAGGTTGTTGGTTGGTTCTTCAGCCGTCCCTGGGTCGGGTTGCCATCCGATTATTTAACCTTAAGGGGCTCCGGAACGCCCTATACTTGCAATATTAAAATAACGCTTATAAATTATATCTTTCCTCACAAAGTATTTGAGGTAGGAGGTTGAACTTTTTACAGATTATTTATTGGAATATGGGCTACAACTTAACACAGGGATTTTACAAAATTTTAGTTCAGTTATTAAAGATGATTTTTTTTCAATTGTAATGAAAATTCACAAAATTTTTTGTAATTTTTTATTTATATATTCAAAAATATACAGTTTTTTGGAAAAAGGTTGTGTTAAATTATGCAGAAGGTACTGTGTAACATTTACTGAAAGTTTGAAACAAATATGTTTGGAAGATCCTTAGAAAACATGTAATTAGTATAAGAAAATAAAAGTTTTGGGAATCGAGCGACAAAGATTGGATTAACTTTTTAGTGCATTCCAGGTCCATAGGATGGATATCTTCATCCTCTGCAAACTCCTCCTCCAGCTTCCTCTTGTTCCTCCTCCTGTTTACTCTTGCTAGTATGTCTAGAGTCTTTACAGCCCTGTCTGCAGCCCGAAGGCGTTCCTTGTCTAAAGCAAGCATCGCTCGTACCATGTTAGAACCTATCTTCATTCCCATATTTCTAAATACCTTGCACCTTACAATGTTGCCATAATTGAAAGTCGCAACAGCATCATACACACCAAAGTGAAGTGTTTCTATTCCAACAAATACAGTCTTGGGGATTCTCGACCATATAACACTATTTACACTTTCATTGGGGTTTTGAGTTTTTCCGTGAATACACTTTTTCAACAGTTCAGGTGCTGCTAAGTCTCTGAAAATAGGTTTTATCACCTCCATTATTGCATGAGGCAGACTATGCTTATGAGTGTACACTTCACCAGTTAGCAATCCTTTGTTATATTTACACCAACTGTCTTCTTCTTTGGGACACAAGCTATGTTGGGGATTTTCGTCGGTTGAAGAAGTATGGAAAAAAAGAGCCCAAACAGCCTTCTTCATTTCGTCGACACTCTGTGTATTTTGCCTAATAGCCATTCCATAATAGTTCTGTATTTTGTCAATTACACTGTCAGTTAACCTTCCCTTCCCATCCAACCCTTTACCATCACTGAGTTTTTGTTTTTTGTACGAAACTTTCAGTCGCCGAAGTCTTGTTCCCATTCGCTTCTGTACGTGTCCAATACACTCAAATTTCTGCACTACAACATCATCACCATAGGGCTTCAGTCCTTGAACATGTTTGAAACTTTTAGAATCACCGTCACCAAGGTAATCAACATATCGCACTTTATCACACGCCTCAGAACGCTGGAATATACTGGCAACACCAGCCACTTCCATTCCTCCACTACTGCCACTATAGTTAGCTTTGCAATTATTTTCATGTGTACCTTTATATTTTTGTGGACATCTACAATACTTTGATATTACTGCTACATCTAAAACTTTCCCTGTATACATACTGGTGGCAGATACTACACCATGAAGAGATGTGTGTCCCCGTTTATGCCAGATACCATCGAACGCTGCAGTCAAATCTCTGTTACCATTATTTTCCATTACTGCCTCTTCCACAGCGTTCTTCATAGTTTCTATACAGACATCTTCTACTTTAGACCCTATTAATTTATTATAGGTCGTAAACTTGGTTGGGGGATTTGGAAGATTCATGATGCCACAGAAAATTGCACCTGCAGTAGCACCCTTACCAACTGAACGCAAGGAATAAACAAATCTAATGTTGTGTTCGTAGATTTTGCTACCATTTTCTTCAGTAGCAGTTACTGCAACACTGTTCCAAAAGGTGGTCATGTATGAACACTTATCACATTTCAGTTGTATTTCACTAGCAAGTCCTACGTGCTTTATTATGGAGAGTTCCAGACCAACTTCACTACAATGAATACATCTTACACAGTTTGAAAAAATTCCTTTGAGAACCGACATATCAAATATTTCATTCACATCCGATTCGCCCATAAAACATTCATAGTTTTCACTCATTGAACCAAGCTTCTTCTGTGAAGTATTTTCTTTCCCACTTTGACTGCTATGGGCAGGTGTACTTGAGAGGCTAGGTTCACTCACTTGGTTATCGTCTTTATTGTTTACAGTAATAACACATACCTTTGGCTTTCTAACATTTCTCCTTTTCTTAAAAGCCTTCAGAGGATTTCTAATAACTTTACTTTTACTCATTATTATACTTCAACAAAACAGAGACTCAAGAAACAGAATTAATTACGAATATTTTCGAGATAACGACAGAGTAAATAAACATGAAACAATCGACAATCACACCAGCGATATATATTGAACCATCACAGGTTAGCCACAACACATACTTTATCTCACATCACTAAAATGTACCTGATGAACACGGACGTTAATAATAACACCATTTGACAGCAGTTTAACAGCGCCACAGTGGGTCACGCCCATGTAGAACACATTTCAAAAAAAATTTAAAAATAGTTGTAGTCTTCGGAATTGAATAAATTATATATCTATTATAAGGTAATAGTCTGCAGATTCAGAAAACGCAAAAAAGTAAAAATTGAACTTTTCATGATTTTGAGCCTTTCCGGAGCCCCTTAATCTTAGCTGCCTGTCTCACTTCACCTTACGTTAGAGCGACCTCCTCAGACCGATCCTTGGGACACTTCTGAACACCACTGTTCTGTTGGTTTTAGTTTGTGATTTTAATTTTAGTCTGAAGTACTGTGCAAGGCCTTCAGCCGTCTATTAACTTGGTTCGTTTTAATTTTAAAATAAGGCCTTCAGCCGACTTAAACTAAAATTAGAAGTTTGATTTGCTTAAAAACTAAATTTTGAATGTTTGTTCTATCTTAAATTCTTGTTATCCAGGCCTTAAGCTCTGAGTTGTTCAATGTCCAGTGTGTGGCCTTTAGCAGAGCTTTTATGTGAAATATTTTTAAGATAAGGCCTTCAGCCATCTTAAATTAAAATTTCAAGATTCATTTGTTTAAAACGATTTTTTTTTTAATTTCTCTATCTAAAATTCTTGTTATCCAGGCCCTAAGCTCTGAGTTGTTCAATTTCTTGTGTGTGGCCTTCAGCCGAGTATTTACGTGAAATAATTTTTTAAATAAGACCTTCAGCCACGTGTATTCTGTAAAACCATTTTTTATAAGTTTTCAGGCCTTTAGCCGTTCTTGTTTTTGGTGTGGCTTTGGGCTTTCAGCCCAGGACGTATCTCAAGTTTTCTTAACTGGGCCTTCAGCCATATTGTTTTATTTTGATCCTTTTAAGGCAATGTGTAACTAAGCGAGTCTTAGGAAAATAAAACTTCGTGTGTTTTGTGCAACTGACAGTAACTGATCATGCCCCCTCCCCCCCCCCCCCCTACACAACCATAACCAAATCCGCTCTATCCTGCAAAACCAGACTTAATTAGTCTTTGGAATGCTTTAGTGGCATTCCCTGGGTGATCTTGTCATTCTGGAGGGAATGATGGATCAATAAAAGTATGCATCTGCACTTAGGGGCCATGTGCACCCATATATGTAGGTTGATTCTCCTCGACACGAAGGCGCATAACAACAAAACAATTTAACGTGTCACACACTTCGCAGTGCACGTGTGTGATTCAAAGAGCACCTGGATGGGTGTGCCGTAATCTTCTGACAACTAAACTCCCCCCAAAATGAGCACAGTTGAGAATATATGGGACCATTTTGATCGGGGTTTTCACGCAATGGATCCTCAACCGAAAAACTTAACCGCATCTGGCCACTGCACTAGAGTCGACATGGCTCCACATCTACATAGTACATTCCAGATCCTCAGTTTCTTACTGCGTGTCTCGTGCTAAGACAGATGGTTATTGAAGTACATTAATGTGACTGGAAGCTGTATATGTACATATATGGACTGAAGCAATCAGTTAAACTTTACACTGAGATGGTTCCTTTGAAAGGGCACGGCTGATTTCCTCCCCCATCCCTGACACCATCCGAGCTTGTGATTTAATAACCTCGATATCGATGGGACGTTAAGCCCCATCTTCCTTAATTTTTTCAATATATATACCAAGGCTGGGATTCGAATCCCAGTCCCCTGCTCTCTAAACAGATGTGCTAACCACTACACCACACTGGGACAGTAGCTTTGTACAGTTGCAAAGACTACCTTAACATGCTTCCCTCCCCTATCCAAATTCTCATCCACACCTTCCAGGATAGCGTAGTGGTTCACACATCTGCCTAATGAGCAGGAGACCCGGTTCGAATTCCAGCCTTGGTATCAATTTTCATTCGTCACTTATTTCCGTATATATACATAAGGGATTTTTGAGACCTGAACAGGCCGCTGAACCTATAGAGTTTCATTTAATAGTGCAAATGTATTTTGTGTATGTGGTTTTCATGTAACCTCGAACTCAAACTCGACATGGTCTTGACAGGTCTCGGAAAGCCCAATGCTAAGGACTGACCGCCATGTCATCATCTGGGTGTCATTGGATACGAGATGGAGGCTCATGTGGTCAACACATCACTCTCCCACCCATTGTCGGTTTTCGTGACTGGAGCGGCTACTTCTCATTCAAGTAACTTCTCAGTTGACTTTGCAAGAGCTGAGCGCACACTGGGGTGAAAAGCGCTTGGCAGACCTGGACGGTCCAAGCCCAATGCCTCTTACCTTCGGTGATCTGACAGGAACAGGTGTTACTACTAGGTACCAGTGTCACTGCTACAGCAAGTCCTTTGGTGGTCCCCATGTAATTGGGCTCAAATTTCACGGGTGGCCTACTTTATCGCTCGTAGTGTTGGGGAATCCGATACATGCATGACGTGGCACACGCATATTTTGCTGCTGATATAAAACGGCGTCTAACACGCCATCATGGCCCAAAATAGATGAGCTGAGCGCCACCAGTAGTTTGGACTCTAAGGTGACGCTCTGGATGTTTCTGTCTGGGGACATCGCAAGAGTAAAATGTACAGCACTGTCGTTAAAACGGTTGCAGAAATGGAGCAGCTTGTTGCAGTCTTGGCTACGTTTACGAGACAATCCGGGAGTGTTTGGAAAAATCGGTAGTACCACACAGAGATGGGTGCACATGTTGCATCCAAATGGGAGGACGATACGAGGGACAGCAGGTACAAGTAAACAATAAGACCAAGTGTGTTGAAGTAAGTCACCCATGAGGGAAATTTGATTATAATTAAATAAAACTTAAAAGTTTACATTTAAAATACGTTCATACCAACTAGGACAATATTTTATACTTAATTCAACTGCTGGTAGTAACCACTCATTCGCTATTGTGGACCTCTGTCGACTGGAGCTATTTTTCACTAATATCGTGTACTTTCATCTGTGTCACTTTTCACTATTAACTGTGATGCGCTCCTGAAGTTTCCAGTTGAACGACTTTTGTGCCACACTTACCTAGGCGTGCCGAATGGCCGCTTGTGTCACTCGGGCTTTAAACTGGTCCTCATTCATTCTTCAACAAATGCCCGTAGTATAATGACTTCAAGTGTATTAGAATTCAAG